>NC_041396.2:194659558-195004975 GCF_900747795.2 Erpetoichthys calabaricus
CACAGGATGGACGGGTGTCCCAGCCAGGAGTCAGGAAGATCCCTTATCTGGACTTATGGGTATCGAGGGAACATAAAGGCATCCCGATTGGACTTAACACCTCCTCTTGCCATGAAAAAAGAGGACAAGGAAGGCCAGTCTCTGGAGGATGTTCATTTCCCCCCAGACACTAGATGGCAAGATCTCTCCCTGTCAGTGCCCATTCAGGAACCAGCAGGGAATGCTGGGAGTTGTAGTCCAGCAGCATAGCCCTGCTGGTGTCCGGGGTTGCCACAAGGGAGTGCTTCAGGGAAATGTGTTCCCTAAAATATGGGACTTCTGTATGACCTGGAAGTGCTTCCATTGGGCAGGAGCCCTGTCACCGGAAGTACTCCTGGGTCCTTAATAAAAGGGACTGTACTCCCTTATCCAGGTGAGTCGGAGCTGGGAGGATGAAAAGAACCATGGAAACTGGAGGAGGGCAGTGCGGTGAAAGAAGAGAGGTATTGTGGAGAGAGAACCTGTGTATCTGTGCTTATGTTACATTTTCAGGATTTTGGTAAATAAACCTTCCATTATTTGAACCTGGCACTCGGTGTGATCGTGTTTGGGGGTTTGGGGCTAAATGACGCACTGATTCCATCACAACATCTTAACTTTCTTCTGATTCTGAGAAAATTAAACTAGGAAATAACTATGCTGAAAATTCACTATTAGTTAAACATTTTACAATTTAAATTTGTTACCTATTGACCAGCTTATCACAGGTTTTGATTTTAGAAGCTGTATGGACCATTCACTCTTGCTGTCTTCTCTCTTAAGATGCTAGGTTCCTATAACAAACAATGACAGAAATATTGACATGATGTTAATTTTTGAATTCATAAATGACTTTGGCTTACCGAGACTCAGCTCACTTCGAGAGTTTCCTGAAAAAGTAAACCCTACGGTGAGTCTGATATTATCTTGGTATTTGAGAGACTTTTTATTCTGAGAAAGTGAAATATTTCAAACCAAATTCTCAGTTACAATATGTAACTATAGTAGTAGGGTGTTGTACCGTGTTAGCTATTATGGATGCAATGAGAAGTCAATCAAAGTGACACCTTTTATTGGCTGTAGCAGTAGGGGGCGCTAGTGCTCCCTTGAACCCTCAGGTACCACGCCAAACCAGGTAAAAGTATAACTTTTCTTCTTTTTATTATAATACTGTGCACTAAGCACCCTCCACTCCACACTACACATACAACGCTCGCTAATCAATAATCAATACAATATTCTCACTCCTCCTCTCCCAGACACTTAGCCACCCTTCCTCCCAGCTCAGCTCACTCATCTGGGGTTTCCCATAATCCTTTATAATCCCTGACCCAGAAGTGGTTCCAATCCTACAGTCCATGATTCCTTATCACTTCCGGGTCAGATTAAAAAATCCTTTTCTTCAACCCGGAAGCATGTCGCTCCTTCTGGTCATGTGATCATGACATACTTCCAGGTTATAGGGCACGTAGCACTCTGTAAGCCTCCCTACAGCGGCTCCTGATGGTCCCCACGGTATCCAGCAGGGTTGTTTATAAAAACTACAATGTCCACAATGCCCTGCTGGAATTTGGGGACCTTCCATGCTGCTGGGAGGGCTCCATCTGGCGGCCTGGAGGTGTGGACCGGAATATTTGGCCGGCTATCCCTCACATGGCTAACTGAACAGATTACAACATGCAAGCTTTCAAGACAACTCAGGCTGCCTCAAAAGTTTGCATATTGAAATCTGTTCAGTTAGCCAATAAAAGGAATCATTTAGATTGACTTCTCACTGCATATGTAACTATTAATCACAAAAAGTTGTATTTTATTTCTGTGACACTTGACATTAAAGATGACCTCCTTAAGTTTTAAGTTTTGTTTTGTTGAGCTAAAGATTCTTCCATAAGGCCCAGCACATCAAGACAATGACCTTTTTCCGGCATGTTTTATACCTTGTTAGTAATCCTGCCAGAATAATGCCATCTGCATACTTAATAACTTCTGAAAAATAAATCAATAGAAGATATATAGTCATTTAGATACAGGAAAGGCAAAACTGAAGACAGAAAGCAGCCCGGAGAGACACATGTGTCTTAGACAGTGTCTGATGTAGTTTAACCATCTGCTTCATGTCTAATAAAAAATTTAATATACAGAATCACACTGATTGATTTAAGCCAGTGATAATTAGCTTTTCATAGGTCCTCTGAGAACAATTTTACTATGGACAGAGTTACAGTATAAACCACAGTACATACAGTACTTGGAGTCTCATGGTAATTTAGATGGAGAGGAGGCACAAACTAGCAGCATCCTGTTGGCTCTGCCCACAGACTCATTTATGTCTAGCATTATGTTGTACAGACATTTGCATATGTTCCTCCCAAACATTCTCAAAACAAGTTGTGTAAGAGTTTTTAGTCTTTAATCAATTTAGATGTGTTCCTTTTGTTTCTCCGGTGTTCTCGTAATAATGGCTAGTTTGAAGAGAACAGGTTCATAAGACTGCTGTAATGACATTGGTGAAAAATGTTTCCAGTTGTTCAGCCTAAACTAGCTGTAGAAACATAACCTGGGCAATCCAGACAAGATTCACATAGAGTAGGCACTGATTTGGTGGGTGGCACAGTGGCTAGCACTGCTGCTTCATAGCTGTTGCATCTTCGGCTCAAAACCCAAACTTGGTTGCTGTATGTGTAGAATTTCTATCTTTGTCTCATATATGGTTCTACTCCACATCCCTAGTAGGTGGATATACACTGGACCCAGTGTGAGTATGTGCCCAGTCCAGGACTGGTTCTTGCTTTGTGTCCTGAGCTACTGGAAATTAGCTCCAACCCCTTCATCCCTATATTTGCTTTAAATAAGTTTGAGAAGGTACATATTAAAAAGTACATTATCATATGTAATATTTTTCTCTTTAGTAGTTGAACATGTAAGTCTAAATTCCACATGTTAATTGAGTTGCTGACCTTAAGAGGGAAGCAGTGTACCGGACTTGTGTCTGCTTTTTTTTCCTCTCTGCTTGCTCTTTCTCTTTCACTTTCTTTCTGCTATTTTCAATTTCTTTCTTTTCTGTTTCTGATCAGATAAAATTTGTCATAATTCCTCGTTTTCTTCATCTTTGTGAAACAGATTTTACCTTGAGCAAACTCTCACCTATTGAATGCTATAATGTACATACTTAATGTATTTAAATATTTAAATTTTAGCAATAATTAAATCTATTCTTAGTTTCACCTCAAAAAGAATCTTTGTTTTTGTATTATCTGGTCTCTTGGCAGATTGATTTATGCACTTTGAATTTTTAATAGAAATGAATGCCAAGAACATTACTTTGCCACAGGCTAACCGATATTCTACATTTGGAAAAAAAAAAAACTTATGTAACACAACATAAAGTCTCAAGCCAAATGAATTCAATTTATGAGCTGGAGCCTATCCAGGGAGCATCAGGTACAAATCAAGAAGCAGCATCAGACAAGGCAACAGTCCATCACACCCACACTGACACTGGGAAAATCTAGAATTGATAACTCAGAGAAGAAAACCATGAAGATATGGGAGAATATGCAAAGTCCAAACAATCAGCACTGGATTCAAATAAATAAATAAATAAAACTCTAGATTTGTGAGGCAGCACCCCTAACCAATAATCCAACCAGGGTGCCCATGAAAAAGCTACTTTTGTGGTAATTCATTTCATAAAGCCATAGCCTGGAAAATGATGGGACGTGACTTTCTTAGAGAAATAAAGCCAGTATTGGTTTTGAATGACCTTTAAAACTTGGAGAAGAAATTCTGACAAAGATCCACTACATCCATATTTCCAGATTAATACCTGGACGCAAACGGTTTTCCCCAAAAGCAAGGATTTTGAGGAAAAACTAGTCCAGTAGCCAGTTGTTAGTTTGTGATACTGCTGCAAATAAAAATCAAGATTCTGTCAGCACTTAAAGGTTCTACAGCTTTGCTGTTTGGTACCCTGAACATGTGTCACAGATTCTATCATTCAGTTTAAAGGTCAACATATATACAGTACTTTTGTACTTGCAAGCAGAAATGCATCTGTCAGTTATTCATATGCATGGAGAAAGTCAAAGGAAATCTGTTAAGATTAAAAGGTTTTAAATTCTACTGTTCTACAATGTTTTTATTTGATTAATGATGCTTGGTTTACAAGGCAAATTTGTACTGAGTTCTTTGGTGTCAGTGATTACTATTATTATTGCAGTATTGTATATTTGCTTGATGGCAGGCAGCTTACAAGATACATTAAAGTTGTTATAAACATTTGTTTTTTTTTCAATATGGGCACAGGGAGGTTGAGTGAATTACTCAGGGTCACTCAGTGTGACAGAGGCATAAAATAAAGCAACAACCTTGATGTTTCAAGTTCAGTGTCTTAACAACTACACTACTCCGCCTGATTTGCCAGAGAACATTTTTTTGGAAAGGTGTATTCAATAAAAGACTGTTCCACCTTGAGTTATGAGTCTGTATGACATAGCATAAGAATGTGTGTGGTTAATATTAACTGGTTGCACTACGATTTTGAGTTATAAACACCATGATAGACAGATAAGAAGTGATCAGTGATAGATAGATAGATAGATAGATAGATAGATAGATAGATAGATAGATAGATAGATAGATAGATAGATAGATAGATAGATAGATAGATAGATAGATGGTGTATCACACACATTAGCACTGCTTTTACGAATCCCATACCAAATGACACATAAAAGAGACGCATAGATTTTGTGGTGCACTGTACATGTTAATGCTGAGGTCTACGCTAATCACTTAGATTTTAACTCATTGTTGATGGGTAGCACAGCTAGCTTTTTCATACATTTGTGAGAATTCCTAAAATCCCATTTATGCTTTGTCATTATGGGGTGTTGAGTGTTGTTTGATGAGGGATAAAACGATTTAAGCAAGTTTAGCACAAGGCTGCAACCTAGACCCATTCACTTTTTGCACACTTGTGTTGTAGATTTAATTTTAAATAAAGAAATTGACATTTTTGCCCATCAATCTATAGCCCACAATGACAAAGTGAGAATATGTTTTCAGTAAGGTTTGCACAACTATTAAAAATTAAAAATTGAAATCTCTTATTTATATAAGTATTCAGACCCTTTGTTAGTCAGGTCAGGCCCCTTGCTGTAGCCAGGGGTTAACGTGAGTGTTCCCTTGGCCTAGTCCAGCCACTCTGGACCTCAAGCTGGATTACCCTCAGGGAATCGCTCCACATGGCCGTAGTGCCGTAACTGATGCTACCTCACAATGCAGATAATGTGCCTCATTTGGGACTCCTTGAGCAACTGCTCATTCGACACAAAATCAAACCAGCAGTACCCAATGATTCTCCAAAGAGACACAATACCAAAGAAGTCCGGTTTGCACTCCAAACTGTTACCAGGTGCATCCTGTTTGCTTCTATTGCTCTTGAGATGTGTCTAGGACTTGATTGGAACCCATCTGAATTAGTTGGACAGAGTTTAGAAAGGCACACACCTGTGTATATACGGTCCCAACAGTTCAGACTGCATGCTAGAAAAAAAAAAAAAACAAGGCATGGAGCAAAGGAACTCTCTGCTGATCTCTGTGATGAAACTGTGGTGAGGTATAATTCAGGAAAAGGATATTAAACCATTTCTAGAGCTATGAGCATTCCCTGGAACACTCAAGGAACTCGTTGTTGACATCTATAATCAAATATTGGAGAGGTGCAGAAAAGCAGGAGTATAAACCCATTGGTAAAGCATTGAGTGTTCCCAGGAGCACAGTGGCCTCAATAATTGTGAAAAAGAAGAAGTTTGGAACCACCAGAAGTCTTCATAGAGAAACCAGTCTGGAAAAAATGAGAAACCAGGCAAGAAGAGCCTTAGTCTGGGAGGTAATCAAGAACACAATGGATGGTCACAGTAACAGCGCTTCAGAAGTTCTCTGCTGAGATGTGAGAACCATGTCAACAACACTCCATCAATCAGGTGCTCATAGTAGAGTGGCTTGACAGAAGCTATTAAGAAGTAAAAGGCCTATGACAGCCAGCTGGCACCCTGAGAGCATAAGGAATGAGATTCTCTAATCTGATGTAACAAAAACTGTTTTTCTATAGTCCAATGAGACAAAAACTGAACTCTTTAGGCAGAACTCAAAGTGCTATATCTGGTGAAGACCAGACACTGCTCTTCATCTACGGTGAAGCATAATTTTGGCAGAGTCATGCTATGGGTTTATGAGCTTGGGATCTGGGCTTCTCAGCAGCAAGGACAAAAAGACTAATCAAAATTGAGAGAGAGAGATGAATGTAGCCAAATAAAGAGAGGTCCTTGAAGAAAGTTGGGTCCAGGGTGCAAATGAACTCAGACTGGGGCAATGGTTCACCTATCAGCAAGAAAATGAACCAAAGCATTCAGCTAAAACAATGCTGGAGTGGACAAGTCTCTCACTGTTCTTGAGTGGCCCAGCCAAAGCCCATAATTAAACTCCACTGAACATCTGTGGAGAGACCTGAAGATGAAAATTTACAAACATTTTCCATCCAGTCTAACAAAGCTTGAGAGGATCTGTCAGAAAGAATGAAAGAAACGGCCTAAATCCAGGTGTGCAAAGCTTGCAGAGACTTACCCAAGAACACTTCAAGCTATAATTGCTGCCAAAGGGGCTTTTACAATGTGCTGAGTTAAGGGTCTGAATACTTATATGAATGCGAAATTTAAGTCTTTGATTTCTTGTAGCAAATTTCTGAACACAATTTCAGTTTTTCATTATTAATAGGTGTAGAATGGTGGGCAAAAACAGGAAAATTATCTGTTTAAAATTAAATCTAAAATAATATCAAATGCAGAAAGTGAAGGGATCGGAATACTTTCTGAATCCACTGCTGATGCTTTGTTGATCATATTAGGAAATCACAGTGTTAAAGCATTCCGTTAAAAAAACTAAAGTCAAGATGAAAATAGTAAAATAAATAATTAAATACTGTATGTCCATAATCTAATTAAAATTAACATACAAAGATGGCAGGAAAAACATAGTCCTGCCAGAGGTTATGTTGTAGCATCTAATAGCAGCTGGTAAAAAGACCTCTGGGGCACCGTGACAAAAGTAGTCCTGTGATGAGGGAACTTCACAGACTGACCAAGGCATCATGCATAGCGTATAAATTATAGCAATAAGAAATGCCAAATTGTGTCCAAGAAGAGCTAAAAAGAATTCAGTTGTTACTGCATGATGTTATTATATTGTTATTATATGTTAATTGTCAATGGCCGGGAAAAAAGAAAACTGCCTTGCACTCTTATATCTCATACAAGGTATATTTTACTAGTCTGATAGAGATCCTGTGAAATACAGTTTATAGGGTATAGCATAAAGCACTGAGTGGAAGATAATGGGAGCATTTAGTTAAATTTACTGTGAGTTCCTCACGAGGTGTAAATGGTGCTTCAATGTGATGTTTATTTTAAGGTTTTCCTGTGTGTTAAAACTGTCTTTTCCAGTTAAATGGGTTGTTGGCAGCTATTTCATTTGCAGCAGTTTTCACCTCTTTGCTATTAAGTTTTAGTTGCACTCTTGTTAGAGGCAATTGGCAATTGGCCTCTAATAGTCTGTTGTGCAGTAGTAGATCAGTAGGTGAAGCCGAATCACGTGACTGCCATAATAAACATTGCTCCGTGAGCGTGGTAAACTCCATGTAATACCAGCTGTTAACAACTTAATGAACCTTTACCACATCTTGAATGAACACAAGATGCTTTGAGCAGAAGTTACACTCCTAAAATTCATCTTAATCCAGCCCCCACAACCCATTTTCTTGCAATAAATGCTGTGCTAATTTGTCTACTGTCAATGGGCTGAGTTCCTTCCTTCTGCTCTAATGTTACCAGCTTGCACATTCATTAAATAAAAATGTCAGCAGTTTTCATGTTATTTCCCTTGTTTCTCTGAGAACTATGGGAAAATCCCATTTGACTTGTTGATTTATTAATTTTACTGTCCCCAGTTCCTAAAGGATTTGATCTTTCCAAATTTTGATATTGACTGCCCTGTATTAGGAATCAGCCTCTATATCTCAGCACTACTTTTTTTCAGAATAATACTGCAAAGTACAATTGTTAAATTTTCAGCTTTGTTTTTTTTTCCATTTTGTCATTTTTGTTCTATTTAAATACATTTATTCCAAAAATAATGCTGAAAGAAATACATACTGCATATTACAAATTTACTAGCTGGCATTTACAGAGGCTTTACACTAATAAAAGTTTGAGCTCTCAGAAAATCCTTAATGTCCATCCAGCCATCCATTTTATAACCTGCCAAATTCAGTCAAGTCAAGGGAGTCAAGTTCTTCTTCTCCACAGCACCGGATGCAAAGCAGAACCTGGCCCTGAAAGTGGTGATGGCATATTTCATGGCACAGCTATGCACAAACAGACACACATTCACTCATACCAAGATGTATTACTATTTTTGTTAACATTTGTTCATAAACTGGCAGAACACAAATATGCTCTACCGACTGGGACTCTTAATCTCAGGGTCGTGGATTCAAGCCCCACGTTGGGAACCAAAAACTGTGGTCAAAATTTAACATCTTATTAAGGAAAGAAACATCCTCTAACAGGACATTTCAGTAATCAGGCTGGAGAAAAGCTGTTCATTGTATCTTTTAATTACTCCTCGGCAAAATACCTTAGAGGGAGCATTCTTCAAAAGCAGTCTGTTACAGCATGGTGAGAATGATCAGAATGGTCAGAGAAACAAAGAATAGAGGTTCATTTTATAAACTATTGAATGTACATACAGTGTCAAGCAATGCATACATTTTTCTCTGGTTGGTTCGTTGGTTTACACCCAAATATTTATATTGAATACAAGTCTATTATATTATATTCTGGTTCTTCTTATACCTTTTGAGATGAGACACCACCTTTGAAATTTCTGTGTATATAACAATTGTCCATTCTTGTGGCTTATAGTACATCTTTTGATTTCTTAGTCATTCTTCAGTACATTTTGTATATTACATCAATCTTTCTTCTGGTACATTCTTTATTTACTTGACCATCTCAGTATTTTTCCTAAACCAATTCTTATATTTCAGTATACATTTTGTTGTTCACTTGACCTTTATTTGGTTTCCCACATTTATTAACCCTTTATGCTACTTCTTTAAGATGAATGCTATGTTACCCTAAAATTATTCTTCCACAGTAACAGAAACAAGAGTACTTGAGATAAAGCTAAACATCTAGTAAACATTCAAGCTGCACATATAACACCCAACCAATAATCGAACCGAAGCTCAAAAGCTGTGAACTAGCAACATCAACCACTGCACCAGCCTACATGAATTATGTCATTTAAAAATATTGTAATTTGATAGCCATAATTTTTCCATTTATGTGTATTTTAATATATATGTAAATTAATCAAAATCTTTAATAAAAATTCACATTTCAAAAAACAGTTAATACAATGTCAGATGGCACCTTTTTCTGCAGCACCTCACAGCAGTTGCCTTCCATAGTATTTTCCATTTGCATAACTTGTTCTTTCCAAGGATTTCAGTTTCCTGTCATATTACAGAACTATACGTTTTGATAGTGCAGCCCCTACTGCTATTTTTTCCTGGTCTGCACTCTGATGAGGTGGAATTTTAAACAACGTGAGTCTAGACAAATATCAATGATGGGGACAGGGCGAACTTTGTAGGAAAACACTGGCATTACCCATTTTAATCTGTGTAAGTCTTTAGCTTATACTGCAGCTGCCAGACCCTCATTCCGTGATACTTAACTTTTAACCACAAAGTCATATGTGAAAAGGCTGATCAATCACATGGAAATGATACAGTATATTGAGTGGTCTCAGTCTTACACCATTTAGAACTTGGTCAGTGAACAAACACCCATAACTCGACCACTGGCAACTTTGATGGACAATATTTTGCACCATTTATCTCACTTACATACGCCCAAGGAACCAATGGCAAATGATCATTCCTTCCTTTGTAATCCAATTACTGTTATGATTTGGTTTGTTTTAAATTATTTTCCTAATTATACACTTTTCTATATTTTCTTTTTAATTCTGAGGGATTTAAATTATGCTGAATCCAATTCAGCACCTTAAAAATACTCTTGAAATGCATTTAAAGATATTTTTTAATTTCACATTTTTTTTCAATGCCATCTTGTTTTGCAGGGCATCAACATGATGTGTCATCTGATTGCCATGGTTACCAAACGGTAGCATGCAGTGTGGGTCGTGCACAACACAAAGCTATAATAGGTTGACATCATGCACTCCCAGGTCATCCGTGTATTGGTTATAAATTTATTTTGTGTGGTGTGCTCTTGGTTTTATCTTTCTTTTGTTCTTCTGTATTAAGACTGTATTAAGGCTTTTTCTCACTATGGTTAATGACTTGATGTATTTCTTGACTATGAACTTTTGCTTGCCTTTTATTTCCCAGTCCCTTTTACAATAAAATTTTTCTACCTTTTCTCTTAAGGCATAACAATTACTAGCACCAACTGTCTGCTAGTTTAGCTTTTGCTCTATTCAGGACCCATACTGACTAGGGTGTGGCCACAAAAAAGGCTGTAGCAAACCTTCCTACTCCAGTAGGAAACCTAGTGCTGGACTATAAGAGTGGAAGCCCACCTGTAACGGTGTTGGACATGGGTGCCACATGCAGTCCAGCCTTGCTAAAGAAAAGCAAGGTGCACAAACAAGAGAGGTCGATTTACAGCAACATGTTTGTCAAGCTGAAGAAAGCATTCAACTGATCACCAATTGCCCAGCAGGCCTGATTTTTATGCTTGAAAAAGAGGTCCACTGTATGTGAAAACTGAAGCCCAGCCTATAAACACATGGTGTAACCAAAGCCAAACCTGAATAAAGAAAGACAAAGCACACTCAGCATCCTTATGCATGTGCTAGAGAAACTCTGGACAAAGCTTCACCTTCATCTCCTCAGATGACAGTACACAAACAGAGAAGTACACTTTATACTTTTGATCCCAAAAGGTGTATTGTTTGTAAGCTTATAGTTGGGGTAAAGCCAGCTAATATATTCTGGTTGTATTACTCAAAAACTAATAATTATTAGTTATAGTTATTATTATTATAATCTGTATGAAGGATATGGCTTTAGCTATTAAATATTCTCAGTATATTACAGTAAGAAAATTCAGAGCAGCATCTCACACACACACACATGGTGGTAACTGAGTTCAGTCAATCTATGAACAAATGAACACCAACACAAAGGTTCAAAGTGTTAAGAACCAGCTAAGAACTTACAGCTCTAGCCAGCTAAAAGCACAAAATGAGGCAGAAAATGTTTAAAGCACAAACGTTGGGATTTATAAAAGAAAACTTGACAGGAGAACATGTGTATATTTACCGCTACACTGACCCATCTGTATGCAACATTTTGGAGAAACTGGGAGATGACGACAGCCTTGATGAAGCAAAGAAATGCAGTGAAACCATCTAAATGACGACACACACGTGTAATTATTCATATCACCAAGAGGCTATTTAAATGTGTGCTGACATGACAAATTTATAAAACCTCAGAAGTGATCATTATGATGTACAGACTCTATTTTAGGTCCATTTTAAGACTGGTTTTTCATCAGTATAGGCTACCTGTTGTTACCTCTCAGGGGTCTGGTCGACAGGTCAGGATTATCTTAGCCAAGTTTAACTCCATCATGCACCCAGGGCTTGAAACCATTAACCAGCCAGCAAGGTGCTATATCCAGTTTTTGTATGTGGTGGATGTATAGTACATATATAAAACATAACCTGTTTTTGACCACATAAACGCAATTAAGTAACCAGAACATTTCACTGCAATCTTATTCATTCTCACAAGAATGAAGCTGCTTTTTATTAACCGTAAGCAGTTACATTTCATTAACGCAGAAGCCATTTGTGATGCCAAGATGAGACTAACAAATATCATGGTTTTGGCAAATGTGATGGCTCTATACTTGGTGGCTGACATGTTGGTAAAGTTACTGTCTGGACTGTCAGTTTTTCATATGGCCTGTATTATTCATTGTAACAGCAATCATGTCATTACATGTGCCAGGTAATAGCAGCTACCCACTCAGATGCTGTTGCCTTTTGCCTTTCGTCAGTCCCCAGAACACAGAGGAGAGAAGCTATAATGCTGCACATGATCTTGCATGTTCACTTGTGGAGAACATCCAGATACTTTTGAATGCAGGTGGAGGTGTCTGAGTGTTCCACATGGGATGCTGGTCAACCAGTCAATTAATTTCTGCAGTGTTGTGATTTCATAGGTATGAAGTTGATTAAAATAGTCCTTGTTTTGCTGTATCTGGACAGCAACCATGCTAAATTTGATGTGCATTAAGGTATGCACATTTAAGAGATGATTATGATTTTTAAAGGTAAATTGTGTAGAAACTTGCAAATACCAAATTTTCTAAATCAGATTTTTTTTGGCATGCTCATTTTCCTGTTTTATAGATGGGAGCCCAGGGCTGTTACAATAACATTAAAAAGCCATTCCTGAATAAGTGATGTTTACACGTTAATATTTTAGATAACAAATAAGGAAACCCACAGTCCAAAGACATGCAGGTTAGGTGGATTGGTGATTCTAAATTGGCCCTAGTGTGTGCTTGGTGTGTGGGTGTGTTTGTGTGTGTCCTGCGGTGGGTTGGCACCCTGCCCAGGATTGTTCCCTGCCTTGTGCCCTGTGTTGGCTGGGATTGGCTCCAGCAGACCCCCGTGACCCTGTGTTCGGATTCAGCGGGTTGGAAAATGGATGGATGGATGAAACAGTATTCAAATACAGTGGAACCTCGGTTCACGAACGTCTCTGTACACTTACAACTCGGTTTATGACCAAAAAGTTCACCAAACTCTTTCCTCGGTTCACGACCACACACTCAGTATACGAACAAGCCAGTTTCCCTTTCGGTTTGTGCGCGCCGATGATTTCCGCACGTGTTGCATTGTTCTCGGACAGACGTGCGTGCATGCTTTCACTGTGAAGACTTTGTGCTCTATTCCATTTCCCTTCCGGTTCGTACGTGCCGATTACTGTATTTAAGCACGTGTTCAGCCTCTCCCTGTTCATTGTTCTCAGTCAGACATGTGTGCTTTACCTGTTAACTCTTTGTGCTCTACAGTATTTCGTATGCTTTTGCAGTTTACCGTGGCTTCTAAGCAAGTGAAGAGTGGTGAGAAGAAAGTGTTGCAATGTTACTTTTCTCTTTTTTCAAATGTTCATTTTTTTCCCTGTGCTTAAAACTCATTTAAAATGAGTGATTACAGCGATCGGGTTGTAATGCTATTAGCGTAAACTCCTGCAATGTTACTGTCTTGGTTGGCTTTTAAATAAAGTTCGGATTTGTTCAAATGTTCCTTTTATCCCCCTGTACTTAAAACTCATTTAAAAAGAGTGTTTACAGCGATCGGGTTGTAATGCTATTAGCGTGAACTCCTGTTATGTTTCTTTCTTGGTTGGCTTTTAAATAAAGTTCGGATTTGTTCAAATGTTCCTTTTATCCCCCTGTACTTAAAACTCATTTAAAAAAAAGTGTTTATACTGCAATCGGATTGTAAGGCTATAGCGTGAACTGCTGCAATGTTACAGAGAGAGAGGGGGCTCGCATGCTGCTGAGAGAGCGAGAGAGAGAGAGAGAAAGAGAGAGAGAGAGGGCTCGTGTGCTGCTGAGAGAGAGCAAGCCTGCGCGTGCAGCTGAGCAGGGATCCTGGGTGTTTGTGTTATTCAATGTTTTTACATTAATTTACTATTACACTGTGCATTCTATGGTGTAATTAACTATATTTGTGCTTAAAAATCTTTAAAAAAATATATTTACATACAGTTCGTACGGTCTGGAAAGGATTAATTGTATTTACATACAATCCTATGGGGGAAATTGCTTCGGTTCACGACCAAATTGGTTTACGACCAGAGGTTTGGAACGAATTATGGTCGTGAACCGAGGTTCCACTGTATTTTGTGCTTTTTCTATAAGGGAGAAAAAGATCAAACCAAGCTAACTTAGATTTATGCTTTGTGTTTGTTATTGCCTTGTGTCTTTAAGTACTTTTACATATCTATATTCTATTATCCATATCCTATGATTAAACTCTATTATTGTGCTTATTGTAGCAAGCATATTTGAGTTATTTGATGAAAACTAATCTATTGCCACATCAAAACCATTAATAGAGAAAGTGAAAGCTGATTTGTGTAGACCAGGGGTTCTTAACCTTTTGATGACTCAGACCCCCAATGAATTTTCCAATATGGTCCCATACTCCTTTACTTGACTGTTGAAATAAACATCACCATTCCTTATATTAGTTGTCAGAACTGCGCCGCCTTTATATACAATGCAAAACGCGCTTCTAGAGTCTTCAAGATACGTACATTGCCAATAAATGAGTAAATACACGCTTGTTCAGTAAATATACATTTATTAAATTTAAATATTAATATTAAAACATATTAAATTTAAATTTAAAATTAAAGTTGTAGTAAATACACACATGTAAAATTAAATATAAGCATTTGCAGGAAATGTCAAATGTTGTCGAAGATTCTATCGCATTCCATTCACGTACTAGCCAAGTATAAATTAATACATTAAATAAAATAAATACCAGTACCCAGAGATCGAGTCCCATATCCCCAGCATTTGGTTCCCATACCCATACCCCCAGTTAAGAACCCCTGGTGTAGACCTTTACCAGGTTACAAAATTGAACAGATCACTTTACAGTACTGGTGTCCTGGCTGGAATATGATACCAAGATCTCCTACAATCTGTTTTGGATGTAGTTTTTAAGAAACATATAAAAAATAAAATTTGTTTAAAGTCAGATTGCTTACTCATACAGTATACCTTCCATTTTTGAATTATCAGGGAGGGAAAAATTAATGCATGACCCAAAGTTGCACTGATACTAGATATGAAAATGGAAATAAGAACAGCTTGTTTCTACTCAGTGATTTAATTGCCACTAAAATTAACAGTCATGCCCCTGTCCTTTCACATTATTGTATTTTTTTGGATAGTTATATTTGTGCTTACACAATATCACTCTGTAACCTGAGCAGTGCCCATACTCTGATGAAAGGTGTAGTTATAAATTACATGTACATGATATTACATATGCTTGACTTGATTTTCCCTTCTGTTTTCCTACCCCTTCTCTGTTTAGCTTGGAGTCAGGAGGTAAGTCATGGCAAGGAGTGGCTGGACAAACAAACTCTGGAGGATTATAGAAAGAGAAGCGGGAGATGAACATGGAGGGCTGCGGTTAGTATTGGGCTTGGAAGTGGACCATCCACCTACCTAATAGACATTGCAATTCACCTGAGTAGGTAGAGGGTTTTGTTTTGCTTATTTTGCTGCTTGTTCTGTACATTACCTTTCTTCTGTGCTTTACTGATCATATATAAACCCCTTTTTAGAATGTTGACCTCTTTGACATTCATTCTGGGTTCACCTCATGTCTTCCACAATGCATAAAGTGCTCTCAAATGTACTTGTTTCTGTTTAAGAAACCTAGCTACAGCAGGAAAAAAATCTGTAATTTTGTTTTGTTCAAAATTAGGAGTGAAAGGTTAGACATATTTTTGTGACAAATTAAAACAAAACTTGTTGTGTAGTAGCTGCCTGTTTTACCATAATAAACAACATTAATAATTATAATCTCCGCAGTAAATGCTTAATTGAGACAGTCACACATTTTCCACATGCAAAGTATGTGATTAATATCTGCTGAGCTGAGATTAAAATATTAATGTGAGTGATCATCATAATTATTTTTTTTAACTTTCCTAAACTAATTACAACTCAAAACCCTTTTAAGCTGGAGCTTAATGGCATAAGCGCCACAAATAAATGACAGCATGCAAATGTTGCAGTTGAAATACAGTTACTTTTGTTTTTTGGCTGATTGAATCATTTTAATATAAGAAAATATTTTTAATTTTGCAAAAAGCCTAATTATTGATTAAAATAAACTCACTGTCCATGGACTTCAGACACACGCTGTTCATACTTTGTTTTTGGAAAATCATTAACAAAAATCACCATAATGCAGCTTTAGTAAAGTGTTATTAAGCATAACAAATAGGAATAGCACCATAAAGAAAAGTAAAAAACATTTGGTTACCCATGTTCCCTGTTTTATACTTGCTGTTGTAGATTTTATAATTAATATAATTCAGTAACAAGCATTCTGTTTTCATGCCTCTATATCCTAATTACAGGAATTTCTCTGCCTGTTCATTTTAACTATTTGATAGTGTAGTTCAATTGTGATTTTCTGAAACTACCTTGTGCCCGTTCTTTGTTAATAGCAAACTCTGCTGTTAATTGTATGAATTCTAATTATAGTGAAGCTTAAGACAGAAGAAAAATCTTCTCTTAGCTGCAAGATTTTAAAGTGGGGATTTCTTTGACAGCACTCTAAAAATACAGGGCTTCGTGATGAGCTAACTAATCCCAGAGTTAATAATTCATTTCTCCAGTGTAACCAGGCTGTCGTGCTCCATCTGTGTGATTTGTTGCAATAAATGATAGAATTTGCACCATCCTGCTCCTAGCATACCCCATTTCTGCAATATATTATTTAATTACTCGACATGAAAATATGGCAGGGTGGTATATCTCAATCAGAAACAAAAATAGAGTACATAAAAAGCACACTAAAACTTTTCCTTTAAAAGCAAAGCCTCTGGCTGCCACAGGACCCGTTGGCTGTCTCAGCTGGGACCACACAGTGGATCAGATTTATTGTTTAAAAGTGAAAGTATTTAGAACTCCCTCTGTGCTGCCTTTGTTAAATCTTGGCAAGTCTTGCCTTTGTGCTTATTAGTGGTTATTCATTCCCCTATCTAAACGTAACTATATCAGAGATTCATTCAAAACTTCAGTTTTCAGTATAGCATAGGAAAATGAATTAGTATTGGACATTTCGTTCACTTTACTGATTCGAGTCTTTCAAACTACCCACTGAAGTGAACGATCTTTTTCATTCATTATTTTCGTTTGACTCTGGTACATATGTAAAGTTTGGGGGATTAGTATACAAATCATAATTAATATACAATGTTACATTACAGAATCACAAGTAAATGAGCTGTAAAAATGTCTGCGCTAAAGTAAAGTTGAAAGCAAATTAATTGTTAAACATTAGACTAATATTTTATAAGGTTCAGTTTTGTGTGACATAAATGTATTTATTTTAATATTGTTTATATATTTAGTTTGAAACAGTTCATAAACTGAATTTTACAAAACTAAGCATTCAATATATTCTATTATAAGTGTTTTGTTACTGCTTTGTAGTTGTGAGATGAATAAGAGAATTATCAATGGCAGAGTTTTCATTCACCGATATTGACATAGTTTGGACTCAAAAGAATAATAAATTAAGAGAGACAAGACTCATAAATTGTGTGGTTCTTACACATACATCTATCAAATTCAGAGCAACAAACAACGTTGATAACATCAAACAGGACATGCATGCACTTTAGCACTCCCATTGAGCTCCACAGAATCAATTTGTTTATGCTCGCAAATCAATTTTTATGATTCACTGAAAAGAATTGTTTAAAAAGAGCACATTGTTCTCATCCCCAGTGTTTGCTCTGACACAAACAAGTTGAAGATAAATTCATCATTGTGTCATCATTGCCATTAATGAAAGAATGAGGTTCATATTGACCAGGGGCGTTAACTGCAAAGTGGAAGTGTACAAATGTTTCATCCTCCAAGACCCAATGTGACATTTCCCATGCTGCTTGTTGGCATTTAACATTCTTTGTTTCTGCAGCAGACTTTTTTTTTATTAACGGTTTTCCTCAATTTCTTTCTTGTTCTTGGTTCATGCATATATTTGTCATTCCTTTGCTTTCAGAATTATACTTTTCTTTCATCCTCCCTAGGAGCAAGTTAGTATAGGCATTCACCCATGCCTATCTTGCGACATTAGAGGGATGAGGCAAACTCTTGTGGCTTAATAATATTAACACAGAATTAGCTTGTCTGTCTAGGGTAATATCAGGGTCAGATGGTGTAGTACAGTGTGCTGCTATTTCAAAGCTTCTTGTCACAACACCCACAGGTAGACAACACAGCAATTGTTTGTGTGAAAACAGCTCTGAAGCAATATAATATAAAAATATAAAAGAGACCTGACAAATCATTGAAAATCGCTAATAAACAAGAATACATTTCAAAAGCAGTGTTTACTGAAGAGAAAATGGTGATCACACAGTATGTTATGTTTAGTTCTTTGGTAGATCAACTTGGCAAGACTAATACAGGTATTTTCTCAAATAGGCTACTATATTGGGGCTAGTAGGGGCTTAGTGCGTAACTAGACAACCCAGCAGGAACCACCCTGGGACAAATTTGTTGTTCCCATTCCTTACATTATTTAGGCCGTTGTAGAACACCCACATTTAATGGAAAATTTTCAAAGTGCACTTTAATGTTAAGTCTCTGCCACAGAGAAGCAGAATTGTTACTTTTGCTAAAGATACTTAAAACTATTCAGTTTAGAAGTGCAAAATTTAAGCAGAAAACTCTCAAATATGTAGCAAGCTGGTAGAGTCAGTATGATATTCTGCTGAGAAACCTAGGGTCCTTGCATTATTGTGCAAGTTACTTTGACATGCACCACCTACCTCAAGATTGTTGCTGACCCTTTACACCACTTCATGGCAAATGGTATGCCCTGATGTCAATTGGTTCTTTCAGCAGGAAAATGTGCCCTGCCACATTGCAAAAATTGTTCAGGAATGATTTGAGGAACATGAAAAAGATTTCAGGGTGTTTACTTGGCCTTCAGATTCCCTTGATCTCAATCTGATTCAAGCATCTGTAGAATGTGCTGGAAAAACAAATCTGATCCATGGAGGCCCCACCTTGTAACTTACAGATTTAAAAAAATCTGCCGCTAACATCTTAGTGCCAGATACCACAGGACACATTCCAAGGTCTTGTGGAGTCCATGCCATGACTGGTGAGGGCTGTTTTGGTGGCAAGAGGAGGACCACCTACCCAGTATTACGCAGGTAGTTTTAACGCTGTGTATATTTCAAATGCTTTAACACCACTTGCTTTCTCGGTACAGCACATTATTTATCTTTCTGTTGTGTTTATTTTATTAGTATTTCTTGCTTGCTGCTGAGTTGTTTATGATGTTGGTGTTGTCATTATTTCTATCAATATTTTCTTTCAAGAGTGCACTTGTGGACAAGATTTCGAATCCACGTATTACCTATGTTGTTAATAATGACCTTGAAATTGAGACAGACCTGAACAAATGTCAGATTTGAACTAATTAGATTCAATGGAAATATATATATATAAGTGTTAGATGGAAGTTTTAGATACAGGAGTGAAACAATATGACAAATATTTACACAGAATCACACAGCTGTATGTTAAAAAAGTACACTTTATGAAATAAACAGGATAGTATTAGTGATCACCTATTCCTCAGTTAATGCAAAGAATAAATTAAAATCAAAAACTAACAGGATGCTATGTTATATAACACATTATGTGGCATACATGTCAAAATATGTTATGCTTAAACTGTATAATGCACTGATAATGCAAATTCTGTCATGCTAGGTGCAGTTTTGTCTCCATAGTGCAAGAAAAGAATAAGAGAACTTAAGAATATCCAAGAGAAAGCAGTTAAGATGAATTTCAAAATGTCTGCACATGAGCTATAAGGTAAGACTAAAACAGTTTAATCTCTTAAAGAAGAAGCCATATTAGTCAGTCAGTCAGTCATTATCCAACCTGCTATATCCTAAAACAGGTTCACGGGGGTCTGCTGGAGCCAATCCCAGCCAGCACAGGGCACAAGGCAGGAACAAATCCTGGGCAGGGCGCCAGCCCACCACAGGACACACACACACGCCAAACACACACTAGGGACAACTTAGGATCGCCAATGCACATAACCTGCATGTCTTTGGACTGTGGGAGGAAACTAGAGTACCTGGAGGAAACTCACGCAGACACGGGGAGAACATGCAAACTCGACGGGAAGCAAACCCAGGTCTCCTAACTGTGAGGCAGCAGCACTACCACTGTGCCACCATGCCAGCCAAGAAGCCATATTAGTAGGTATAAAATTATAAGAATGAGGAGGTACAACCATAGGCGCATATGTTATACTTATCATTATCTTTTTTAAGTTTGCATGTTCTTACAATGCCTGCATGCATTTTGTTTGGGGCACTGATATTTTCTTCCCATGTTTTTAAAGTGTATAGGTTTAGATAATTATGGAGTCCAAACTGGCCCAGTTTGAGTATGCATATGTGTATTAATTGTAGACTGCCTTGTAGCCCCAGCTGCCAGGTTAAACTTTCGAAATCAAGACTCTGTATTGGAACTCACAAGTTCATAGCATTTTAGCATTTTGGGAAAACAGCAAAAAGAACAGCATGATACCAAAAATTGATACGAGAGTTCTCTACTTTTTCCTTGTTACTTTCTTGTCTGAATAATCCATCCATCCATCCATTATCCAACCCGCTATACTCTAACTACAGGGTCAAGGGGGTCTTCTGGAGCCAATCCCAGCCAACACAGGGCACAAGGCAGGAACAAACCCCGGGCAGGGCACCAGCCCACCGCAGGGCACACACACACACACACCAAGCACACACTAGGGACAATTTAGGATCGCCAATGCACCTAACCTGCATGTCTTTGGACTGTGGGAGGAAACCAGAGCACCCGGAGGAAACCCACGCAGACATGGGGAGAACATGCAAACTCCACTCAGGGAGGACCCGGGAATTGAACCCGGGTCTCCTAACTGTGAGGCAGCAGCGCTACCAACTGCACCACCGTGCCACCCTGTCTGAATAATTCATTTACTAATTTCAAATTTCACCAGGAACTACCAGAAGCCCTATCCATGCATGTGATGGTCTCATGTAGTTTTACATTCCAAGCAGTTTGGGGTACTTGGACATTAATTACATCAAACTTACAGTAAGTGACACATGCAGTATTTGTGTATGTATTCACAGGGAAAGCACTGTGGTGCTTTTTTTGCTCCTTGTTTTGTGTTTTAGCTGAACACAATGTGCATGACTTCAAAACTCTTGAACTTTCTTATACTTTTTCTTATACTTTCAAAAATTCCAAGTAACTCTGAACACTTCCATCACCATAAACTACAGTAAATGTCCGAACCTCATTTGTAGTGTTGTCCATATATGAGTTCATAGCTTAATTTTGAATAAAAAGCAGGCACTGCACAAAACAAAACAGCACTGAAGAAATTCAAGAAATCATAAGGCAATAATCACACCTTGACAAAACAATAAAACATACAAGCCTTGATCCAGTTGCTTGTTTCCTTCAAGCCAACAACAGGTTTTAGTTTATCATTCTTTTTAGATCAGACATTTTTTTCAGTATTTATTGAGCGCTCTAAACACCATGACAACAGGGAAATTATTTTTGAAAATGGTAACGAGACACCATGAATACTGGCTTATGAATTATAAATCTTTTATCCATACTATGTGATTCTCAGGAGGATTGATCCTGCCCCCTTTAATGCAGTATAACAACACACATCTGACTCAATTTGGCAGACATCATTTGTGTTTTTCTACATAACTATTTTTAACTGCATAATAAATAATCACACAAACATTTGCATATGCCTCATGTTTATTGAACTTATTATTAATCAGCTTTAAAGTGTTTAGAAATGTGCTTATTACTTAATATTTAAGGGGTATTAATTTGTGATAAAATGCGGTCTTGTAAAATGAAATCATTATTTCAAAATACTGTTTTCAATTTACTATTGTCCTTATTTTATTACAGATTTATATAAAGTAACACCAAAATAATAATTTTAACTTGCACATATTTGCTTAAAATTCAGAAAATAATACATTAAAAAGTTCTTAAGGAATAATTGAATCATCTAGGTAATATTTTACAGTACATTTTAAATATGTTAAGTATAAGGTATCATTTTTTAATTCATTGTATTAATTCCTTTTTTTTTCCTGGTTGTTCCAACATGAGAGGATTTCTGGAATGGTTTAATTATTCAATCTGTTTTAATGCTCGGTTGAAACCAAATTACTTAGAACTGAAAACTGTATTGTTTGAAAGTCAGGTTTAAAACAAATATGAAATCTTTTTATAACAATAACACACTTTAAGGGCTGAAGTAATATGTACCATGCCCCTTAATCAGATAACTGTATTGTAGCCTCAGTGAATAAAAGCATCGCATTTCTAACGTTTAATATCATTAATTATTTGTTTTCTTGTTGTGTTAGATCCTTATTTTTGTGCATTAATTTTCATTTTATATACCGAGCAATAAAGCCATGATCTTGTACAGTTAAACACTTAAACTGAAGTTGGACCTGCTGTTGGATGATGCATTTCAAAGCATTATTGTAGTATTAAGTTAGGGGATAAGATTTTATCATATTTAACTTAAATAATAACACTTTCTCATTCTGTCTGAAGGACTTTTTAGGCATCTCTGTTGACCATAGAAGGTGGAAGTCAAGCTGCACCAATTTATTATTTATTGAGCTAAACAGTACCCCTTACTATGAAGTATCACCACTGATAAATGAATCTGAAGGAATGATGAATCAACTAGGCTGCCAAGAGTTCACTGACAAAAACAGGCAACAGCGCCTTTGAACCAGGAGTGTACTTATTCAGGTGTAATCGGCCTTTCTAGCTTGCTGTTGTAATGCTTTCTCTTGACACAGAAAGAATTCTAGGCCAGAACTAGAGGGCATTTTCACCACATTTCTCTGCCAAATTATTATTGCTGATTACAGAAAAATACTTTTTATTTAAATAGCCAACTAAAAAAGTCATTGAAATTTAAACTGTTAGTTTTCAGAAAACTCAACCTTTTTTCACTGCACTTTTACTGTAGAGTATTTGAAAATAAGAAACTGACCAGTGCTTATTCTTTACTTACATTTAATAAACATTGATGATTTACTTTTTGCTAAAGTATAGATAATAAACCTTAACACCATAATGTATGATTATTGCCACACCAAAGTAAATGCATAACCAATATGTGAATATTATAACATAAAAATTTCATATTTAGTACTCAGGATCCATATTAAACAGAAAGACAATCTCCATTTCTTTACATATCGTTTACAAATGTAAAAAGGCCTTGAAAACTATTGACTACATTAATATCCTATGCTAATCCTCAAATTAACAAGTTCCATACATTCTGCATTTTGGCCAAAACAAAAACAAGCCTGAGAACAATATACGAGCTCTTTTAAATCTAATGATAGTTTACACATAAGAAGATAGTATTTTGTATAGAATGACAGAAATAGGATTTTGAAGTATTATAGGAAGAAATCTTTTAATATCACTCATGACACCACCCCACCAAAGGATACATTTCCTGGTGATGAGGAAAATACAAAACAGCAAGGCAAGAAGTCCCTGCACACCCTCAGATCAAAAGGTGGCGATTAAAAAAAAAATAAAAAAAGAGATTCTGGGTTAAAGTAAACACTCAGAAGTAATGGAACTGAGAAACCATGGACATGGCACAGAACTAAGGTATCACCCCAAAATAACCCTGTGATATCAACAAAGTAATTACAGCATACTGTATGCCAATCCCACAATGGATGAGAGCCAAACAAACAATGTTATGCTGAGTTTTTTTCAGTTACGATTCTGAATATGAGTTAAGCCTGAAAACAATTAAGGAACTCTTTAATTTATTTATTTTCTTTTATGATTTTATGTATTTCAGTTTTGCTATGATACATCATCTGAAGCAAGCTATGGCACATCATCAGTACTGTTACCTGACGTCATCGGATGTTTTGGGTCCTTTGAACATCTGACACCCTCATTCAGGTGACTCAGCTTTTGCCCTAGCAACCTTCTCCCAGATCCACACTCTTGAGCCAGAGCCACCTTGTGGCTTTCTCTGCTGCCTCACTGCTATTGTAGATGGCCCTCCCCCTCCCCTTGCCTGAGATACCTAGTACAGATAAGCCTTCCCAAGATATTGTCCTGCAAAGCCTCTAAATCCTACCTCCACAGGCAAGCACTTTGCCTTCCAGCCTCACTTGCTGCAGTCACTGCCTTCTTACTTCTCTCTCTTTTGTTAAGAGGTCTCCTCTATTCGGTCTTCCCATGGCACGGGGAATTCCAGCATAACTGCACTATTTGTAATTTCTGACATCAGAACAACATCTAGTCTAAGGGTAGTCTTGGGGATGTGCTCAGATAACGTTAGTTGCCTGCCCAGGTCTACTGTTAGCTGTGAGTCCTGTGCGGTGTATGAAACCCCTGAGCTAGCCTTAGTTGTTCCTCTTGTTTTCTCTCCAGCTCTAATAAAGAGTTGCTTTTAGGGCTTTATCCCCAGGCAGCTGCTGATGGCATTACCAGTGTTTTTTGCAATGGTCTTAAGCACCTGGTCGTGCCGCCAGTGATATTGGCCTTCTCCCAGAGCGTTCGGGTAACAACTCAAGATATACTCTAGGGTCCCTTTCTCCCACACAAGGAGCATGCTGGTGTATCGACCAAGCTCCAGCAATGCAGATTGGATAGACTAGGAAGTACTTCATTGACTGACTGGACCAAAAATCCAATATGGTGTGGCTCTGACTGCCAGAGGTATCTACTCACAAGATCTTCCTTTCCACTATTCCCATCTAGTCCAGGCACCTTGCTGTTTCATCCCTACCACTTTACTGACCTCTCCTCCTCTACTGCTGCTCTCACCTCATTCAGGACCACACACCTCCACTCTTACCTCCGAGCCTTGTCATAATAGGGCATTGCGACTGATCCTAGCCTCGCCCTTCCTCTGGCTACTGCTCCCACGAGGGCTCTATGGCATAACCATGACTCTGCCTTCCCCAGTGCATCATCTGCTATCCACTGCCTATCGGTCCTGACTAACATCCCTGCCCCAGAACATTTAGGGTCATTAGACCCTCGGAACTGCAGTACCTCCCTTGCTCGCAAAACCTTGAACTCCTCCTTGATAGTTTTGAGGGGGAATATCAGTTTGCAGATGTTCCCATAACAGGTAATGCTGCTCAAGCTCCTCAGTAGACCTTGCCATCTCCTCAGGTGGCAGCTAACACTCCTTTCTAGGTCTGAAATTGTCGATATAGGAAATACATAGAGGAGAAAAGGCCACAGGATCTTTGGCAAAATCCCATGCTAGTATATCTGCTCCTTGAATTTTCCTGAAGGCCTGTCTTGTCGACATCTTTCAGCCACCCCTCCAATACCTCACATTTAACATAGTATACAATGAAACAAATAAAATTTGCAGAACTTATATATCAAATAACTAAAAATATTTGTGGGTCTGATATATAAAGTACCATATCATCTGCAAATAATGCTCTTTTCTGTTTGTGTACTTCCCTGATAATCCCATTTTTCTCGGATGTACTACAAAATGAATGGCTAATGGGCTCAATAGCTATTGCAGAAAAAACAATGGTGATAAAGGGCACCCATGTTGAGCACCATATTCCAGTCTGAAGTAGTTTGATATCATGTTGCTAATACAAACTGAAGCATCTGAACTGGTATAAAGTAATTTTATCCAAGCAGTTAAATTTGGGAAAATCCAAATTTGTGCAGTGTAATGAATAGATATTCCCATTAAACGCTTTTATGACATTCAAAGATAATAGGATTTGTGTTGTGTTAGATTTTGTAGGTGAGCATATTACATTAAAAGACACCAATGGTTTGAAGCTAAATGTCTGCCTTTAATAAATCTGGTTTTGCCATATGACTTTATGAAAGGAAAAATTTTCTCTGTCCTTTCAGCATTTCAGCTGAAACTTTGGAGAGTATCTTAATCATTAATCTGTGTGATGCACATTGTATTAAGTCCTAATTTTTGTTTGGAAAAATGGTAATTAATGCTTGGCGAAAAGCTTGAGGTAAAATTTTGTTTCTAGCTTCTATGAATGTTGCTAACAATAATGGACTTAACATACTGTAGTTGAAAATTTTTCATAAAATTCTACTGGGTAGCATTCAGGGCCTGCTGCTTTCTCACTTTGGAGTGAAATCTCACTGATTAACTCTGACGCCTTTTTGGTCTTCAGTTTATTTTTATGAGAGAGATGAATTTTATGAAGTTCTTATCTGCTAACTATAGGGGGTTAAGACACCAGTCACAAAATGATTGTGTGAGGCATGATGTTTCACATTCCAAGATCCGAGGAGCACAATCAGAGATAACAATAACATCGTACTTAGAAGTTGTGATAGTGGCCAATAAATTAGTATCAATGAAGAAATAACTAATAATGTGACAATAATGTACTGGTGAGAAAAAGGAATATTCTCTTGAATTTGGATATAAGATATCCATGGGACTAATACAGTACATTATGATTCCTTATAAACAGTGTGATTGTCTTTGCATTATTCAAAGTCAGTGCCACTGAAGTTGATGATTTCTCAAGGTCTGGATTTAAAAAGCATTTAAAATCTCTAGCCATTTTAACTTTATGAGCTGCTATAACTTTACATATTGGGAACTAATGCAGAAACATTTTGGATAAAATCTATATTATCTATATTAGGTGCATATATATTTATCAGATTTAATTTAGAGGTAAATACATTACCAATGACCATAACATAGTGCGTTTCAGGATCAGATACTACATCTGATGCCACAAAAGGAATTGCTTTATGTATTAAAATTCCCACACCTCTGATTTTCTTTATATAGCTGGAGCAAAGAATTTTACTGATCCAATTTCTTTGCAATTGAAACTACTTCCTACTTATGAAGTAAGTCTCTTGTAAAAATATTGTTTTAGCTTTTAGGCCTGTGAGGTGGGAGAATATTTTTTTTCTCTTTAGTTCATGATTTAAGCCTTTGACATTCAAACATACAAAGTTCAATGTTTGGTCAGAGAGATACTGCTTCTGAACATTTGGGGATATTTTGTAATCTTAAGTAAAAGTAGTGTGTTATTTCAAGATTTAATTGTAACACTGATTTCATATTGTTATTGCTGAGTATTATAGCAAAGGAGCTTGTCATGCTGCTGGCACTTACAATTGTGGGGGTAAAAATAATAGGTAAGAAGTAACTTGCTCTTTTTTCCTTCATCAACCACACTTCACAGAGTCCCAGTTCTCTGGCATACCAAGAGACAGGGCACACCCAAAACAAAAACAAAACCTGGCACTAGTGTAGTAAGGATTAAATTGAAATATGTCATAATAGTACAGTCCAGATACAGTAAAGCTATAGGGTAAGACGTTAAACAGACTCAAAAAAGGAAACAAATCTACTAATCAATATTATCTACTAATTGTTCCCCTTCTGTGGTGTAACCAAAAGCAACCGGAATTAAAGTAGTTTCATACACTTATACATGAAAGATATGAACATTATAAATACATGCCTGTGCATGTGCAAATGAACATAAAAAAACTCCCATACTGTTAAATCTACCCTAGCTTTCATTTATTTAATGGCTATGCATATACTTGAATATTTAATCAAATAAACTACAATATAGTAACTGAAAAAGTGTCCAAAAAGGAATAAAGAATATAATTGCAGCAAATATGTTATGTTTAAAATAAATCAAGTTGCATTCTATGTACAGTATTGGGAAGACGTGATATGACTCCTATTCATGTTTTAAAGGATATCAGAATCAAGCTTTTTTAGCTCTTTTTCTGCTTCTTCGGGAGAGTTAAAGATATAGAATTGGCCATCAACTATTACTTTCAGTTTCGCTGGAAACAAAAGGCTGGATCTGATTTCAACTTTGCATTTGATGCTGCAGAGTGCAGCTAATTTTGCAGTGGTTTGAGAGAGAGAAAACTGTGAAAATACAAATTTGTCTCTTTTTGAATATAATTTCCTCTTTCTGTCAGAGAATCAGCATCAATCTTTCTTTATCGGGTAGTTTGTCAAATCTGACAATCAGGCTTTTGAGACATTCAATCAACACATGTGACAAGCTGCTGAGACCTCAGTGTCAGATTTAAAGTCTTCGACTATTAATTTGGAAAACAATTCAGCTACAAATTTCACTGGGTTAGGACATTTGTGTTTTTCAGGAAGACCTTTGATTTTTATATTGTTCATTTTATATCTATCTTCATCCAGAACTAGTTCATCACAAAACACTTTGCGTTCAGATCTTACTGCAGCTATTTTTTTGTCAGTGGCAGATGCAAGTTATAAACATTTGCACAAGGTACTCTTATTTTATTCTCAATTTTCCTTTATTTTTCCATCTAGTTTTGCTAGATTTTGCTGAAACATAACCCCTGATCTTGAATGCTCTGGTCCAGTTTATCTGTTCTGTTGTGTGTTCTCTTTATCGTTCTCTTTATCATTCTTTATATCTAACCTGAGTATGGTAACCAATACCTTAAACTCAGATATTATTATATCATATAAATGCATTTCAAATTCAGTTCAATCTGAAATATTTTAAAATTAACTGTTTCTCATTTTGAGGTATTGTACCTTAAGTACATTATATGATTATTGCTTCAATTTTCCCCCAAATGGGGCAAGGGCAGGTGAACTGACCAGCTAATGGTGAAACAGTGTCAATAGCACACAAACTCAGGGTTTGAAGTCTTAACTGCTATGCCACAATTCCTACTTGACGTGCATTTTATAAGGGTTTAAGGGGGATAAGAGTTTGTGTGTGTCTGTTTGTCTGGTTGCTATGTCTGTCATTCCAAAAAAATGGCACATCACAAACATTTTCAGTAATAAAATGTATTGAATTTGTCATTCCAATATTTGGCACATCACAAATATTAACACTACTTTTACGAATCCCCTACCAAATGGCATATAATAGAGACATCTGTACTGCATGGTACACTGTAAATGTTAATGCTGAAGTCTGTGTTGATTACTTAGATTTCAAACCATTTTAGATGGGTAGCACACTAGTCACAATATAAAATCTTATAACATGCATATCTCTAATGAATTTAATAATATCTTAAAATAATATCCCATTCATCTTGATCTCAAATGATCTCAATTCCAAAATGACTAATGCTTTTTATATTTGTCTGAAAACAGACAGGAAAACAATATTGTAGGGGGATTTTACATATTTAAGAAATATTTTAATATATCCTAAATGTGTTGAACAGATCTTATTTTAATAAAATGCTGCACATGAGAACTAACATTAAGGTGCTGTAAAACATGGTAATTCTGACTCAGAGGCGTCATTTTGCTGATGGATGTAAAAGAGTTAATCAGCCCGTCTTGCTATTATGAATCAGTTGAACTGGTGGACAGCTGCAAAATCAGAGTTAAAAGTCTGATTTTAAATCAGACTCATGTGTGTGCCTCATGTATGTGTCTTAAAATAAATTTTTAATTAGCAAGGCAGAAGGCATACTGACAACAGAGCAATAGATGACATTAAGGTCTTGCAACTTTTTCTCTTTTCTGCCCAGATAATTATTAATTGATATCACTAAAATATGTAGACAACATCTGACCCTTATATATTTGGAACTATCGAAAGAGTTACACATGAGATAACTTTTCTATACAATGATACAAATAATAATAATAATTAATAATAACTTTATTTATATGGCACCTTATCATACATTTACATGCAACTTAAAGTGCTTTCCACAAATTAATCAAGAAAAACAAAGATATACCACATTAATTGGAATATTATCATTAATTAATACTATGATAATTTCTAGTAAATGTAAGTTTACTAAATACAAAATCAACCAGGTATTGTTAAGCAAAAGTTAACCATTATAGTGAAAAACAAACCTTCACTCTTATCAGTAAAAGGTTCTCTAATTAAAATATGTATACATTCTATATTAAAGATGACAGTAGAACAGTCAGAACGAATTAATATAAATAAAACTGTCCATAGCAGTTTCAGTTGATTTAGGATATAGATGAAGTTCTTGATTCCTGAATGTGAATGTTTGACCAGCTGACACGGAGGTGAGGAAAACAAAAAACTCCTACGATGGCCATAGGAGAAAAATGGAGGGCCACAGTATGAGGACAGAAATGAACTAATCAAATAGAAAGTCTCATGGTAATCAAGTTTCTGCATCATGAAAGTCAGGTTGACAGCTGGTCGCCCACCCTCCACTGGGCACAGCTAATTCAGTCATCAAAAAAAGTTTGTCCTCGTCATTTCCTCCAGTACCCAAGGTGACTGAAGAATAGAGGACTTTGAGCAGGTCTGTGCAAGATTGGAGACAAAAAACATAAAAAAGCAATGGATTAATGCTGGGTTACTTATGTACACATCAAAGAGTCACACTTATAAGTCAAATCACTATATTATGATTCAATTACTGGAAAGCCAGATTAAAAAAAGGGTTTTTAGAAGTTTTTTTAAATGTTCCACAGATTTAGCTTGGTGTATTTCTATTGGTAAATTATTCCAGATTTTAAGTGCATAAGAACAGAATGCTGCCTCACCAGTTCTTGTATTCTTTGATCTTGGAGTAACAAGCAAACCGGAATTTGTAGATCTAAGATTGTGATTTGGTACATAAGGAAACAGGAAACCAGAATTCCAAGTTGTGGTCATATACATCCTATTTGCTTTAATTATCTTTAAGATGTGTTTAGAACTTGACTGGAATCCACCTGTGGCATATTAAATGGAAAGGGACATAGTTTTGAAAGGGAGACACCTGTGTATATAAGGTCCCACAATTAACACTGCATGTCAGGACATAAAACAAGCCATGAAGCCAAGGAACTCTCCACAGACCTCTGTGATGAAACTGTTATGAGGCATAGTTCAGGAAAAGGATATTAAACCATTTCTACAGTTAGTGGCCTCAATAATTGTGAGATGGAAGAAGTTTGGAACTACAAGGACTCTTCCTAGAGATGGCTTTATGGAAAAACTTACTAACTGGGCAAGAAGGGCCTTAGTCAGGGCGGTAACTGAAAATCCAATGGTCACTCAAACAGAGCTTCAGATGTCCTCTTCTGAGATGTGAGCAACTGTCCAACGGACCACCATTTCAGCATCACTCAGTAATGTGTGTATGACAGTTCACTTTAATCAAATGGCATTTAAACTACTCAAAAAGCGTAAGGAAAAAGGTTCTCTGGAGAGCATGAGGAAACATTCTCTGGTCTGAAAAGACAAAAAAAAAATCTTTGGGCTGAAATGCAAGCACTATGTCTGGTGAAGGCCAAACACTGCTCAACAGTAACATAATATGATCGCTACGATGAAGTCTAGTGATATTAGTATTTACTTAGCAGATGCCTATACATATTTTAATACATACTTTAAGAAGAAGGAGGAGGAATGCAGGATGACATATAGGTGTGGAGAAAGGTGCACAATGTGAGAGATACTAGTGACTGTAAGGTGGTGGCAGGGGATAGTGTAGCTAGACAGCATCAATTGATGGTTTACAGGATACATTTTGAGGTGAAAAAGAGGAAGAGAGTGTGAATGGAACCAAGGATATGGTGGTGGAAGCTAGAAGAAGAAGACTTTTGTGTGAAATTCAGAAAGGAAGTAAGACAGGCGCTGGGTGGTGGTGAAGACAGGATAGATGATTGGAACACCACAAATGAAGTGGTAAGAGAGAGAGATAGAAAGGTGCTTGGTGTGACAGTTGGATGGAGGAAGACAAAAAGACTTGGTGGTGGAATGAGGAAGTACAGTAAAGGATAAATTGGGAGAACCAGAGAGATGATGAAAACAGACAGGTGTACAAAGAAATGTGGTATAAGGTGAAAGGAGAGGTGGCGAAAGAAAAGGTGTATGTCAAGAAATATGAGAAGCCAGACACAAAGGAAGGAGAAAAAGCACTTGTATTGATTGGATAGGCAAAGGGACCAAGTTAGGAAGGACGTGCTGCAGGTCAGGGAGATAAATGATGTAGATGGAAATTTGCTGAGAACCAGGGAGAGTGTGTTGAAAAGTTGAAAGGAGTTTGAAGAATTTATGAATATAGAAAATGAGAGATTGTAGGTTGGATGAAGTGGCAATAGTAAATAACAAAGCACAGGGGATCAGCAAGGCTAAAGTGAGGGAAGGTATGTAGTGAAAAAGCAATTGGCCAGGCAATATACCAGTGGAGGCATGGAGATGTTTAGGTGAGATGGCAGTAGAGTTTCTAACTTGATTGTTTAACAAAATCTTTAAAAAGTGAGGTGATGCCTAAAGAGTGGGTAAAAAGTATATTAGTACCAATTTTCAAAAATAAGGGAGATGTACAGAGCTGCGGTAACTACAGGGGTATAAGTTAATCAGCCACGCCATGAAGATATGGGAAACAGCAATGGATGAGGGTGAGGCTGAGAGGAGAGGTGGCGATCTGTGAACAGCAATATGGTTTCATAGAAAGAGTACTAGAGGTGCAATGTTTGCTTTAAGAGTGTTGATGGAAAAGTCCAGAGAAAGTCAGAAAGAATTGCATTCTGTGTTTGTGGACTTACAGAAAGCATAAGACTGGGTGCCAAGAGAGGAGTTATGGTACTGTATGAGCAAGTTGGGAGCAGCAGTAAAGTATGTGAGAGTAGTGTTGGATATGCATAAGGACAGTGTGACTGCGGTGAAGTGTGCAGTAGGAATGACAGCCTGGGGTTGGATTACATCAAGGATCTGCTCTGAGTCCTAACCTATTTACAATGGTAATAGACAGGTTGGTAGATGAGATCAGACAAGAGTCTCCGTGGACTATGATGTTTGAGGATGACATTTTGATCTGTAGTGAGAGTAGACAGCAGTTTGAAGTGAACCTAGAGAAAGGGGGAATGAAAGTCAGTAGAAGTAAGACAGACTACATGTGTCTGAATAAGGAAGGTGGTGGACAGGTGTGACTACAAGAAGAAAAGGTTGTGAAGGCAGACAAATTTACATGGTTGGGTTCAACAGTCCAAAGCAATGGAGGGTGCGGCATAGGGGTGAAGAAGAGAGTGTAGGTAGGGTGAACTGAGTGGAGAAGAGTGGCAGGAGTTATTGGTGATAGAAGTGTACCTTCAAGATTGAGAGGGAATACATAAAATGGTAGTGAGACCAGCTATGTTCTATGGTTTGGAAAAGGTAGCACTGATGAAAAGGCAGGAGGCAGAGCTAGAAGTGTCGGAGTTAAAGATGCTATGATTTTCACTCAGAGTAAAGAGGGCAGGTAGGATTAGAAATGAATATATTAGAGGGACAACACAGGTACAACAGTTTGGTGACAAAGTAAAAGAGGCTAGATTGAGATGGTTTGGGCATGTGGAGAGGAAAGATAAGGGGTATATTGGGAAAAGAATGTTGAGCATGAACCGCCAGGCAAGAGTAAAAGAGGAAGGCCAAAGAGGAGGTTTATTGATGTGGTGAGGGAGGACATAGCAGAAAAAATTGTATAAAAGATGGAGATGTAACGGCTGACCCCTAACCCGGCCGGCAGCTACACCTCCAAGACGTGTGGCCTGGATAAATTACTGAGCTGAATCTAAATATCAAGCCGTACCTCTAACAAATAAAAATTTTTCCCACAATCGACGGTTTAATCAAGCTCACAAAAACAGATGATATGTAAAATAGGTACGTAATTATATTAAACGAGCAACAACAAGAAGCAAGATGCACAATATATATCCCTCTACCAAAGCAACAACACCATATATATATGTACACACACACAATAAACCCTCCCTTGCCCCATATAACAAACAATACGAATAACATAAACTGAATGAGATACGGAAATGAATGTGAACTTGAATCCGGTTATAAACACTGTCCTGAATGCGGTTGACTGAACTAGCGAAAAATGAGTGGTTTGATTTTCCCGGACAAAATGGAGCAGCCTCACCGTGAATCCTCGGCGAGTGGTGGATGATGAATTCCGACCCCGGGGTCTCTCGTGATGAGGTTATTGAAGTAAGTCCGGCGGATAGAAAAACAAACTGGATGGAAATGCGCGATGTGGAATACAACAGGAACAGATGGCTTGTGGTCGTGAATGTGAAAAAATCTCCTTTCCTTCCTCTTCTCTCCTCCCTTCCTCTTCTCTCCCTGATTACTTAAATAGTCCTGAGATGGATGTAATTGAATAATAGCAAACAGGTGGTTTTCCAGGATTGGGGTTGCGGTCTCCTCCCATTATCCGTCCCCCTTTATGGGGACGACATTCACTGACACACAAACAACAAACGGGATGATGGAAACAAGACGTACATGGTACTAACACTGACAACACTATTACTACTATGTAGCCCCGCTACAGAGATACATGATCATCTGTGGGAAACCCCTAAATGTGAGCAGCCAAAAGAAAAATAAGAAGATTTAGCAGATGCCTGTATCCAAAGCAACTTACAAACCAACTTATAATACATACAAAGGCAACAGAGAACAATATAAAAAGCAAGCACAAGGGAGTAGATCTAGAACATAATCATACTGTACCTGCAACTAGACTAAGACAAAAAACATTATCCTAAACTCTTTGTCAGTGCAACAGCAGCAATCTTGTTAGAAAGAAACCAAGCTGTTCCAAAATATTTAATGAAAGGCGTGTTTTCCAAAGAAACCAAAACATGAGTACATTGGGTACAGTTTGAATAGTTAAAGGGAGATCATTCCACCACAGCTTTGGAGCAGAATGATCTCCCTTTATCTATGATGCTTTTGGTAGCAGCATCACGTTATGGGTCTGTTCCTCAGTGGCAGGGAAAAGGGGACTGGTCAAAACTGAGGGCACAATGAATGCAGAAAAGGCCCTTTCAAGAAAACCTGCTCCAAAATGCATGTGACTTAAGACTGTGGAGGCAGTTAATCTTACAGCACGACAATGATCCATAGCATATAAACAAAACACAACCTTGGAGGGGCTTTAGGAAAAGCCCAGATTTAACACCCATAGAATACAGTGAACCCTCGTTTATCACGGTTAATCCGTTCCAGACTCTACCGCGGTATATGAATTTTCGCGAAGTAGGATTCTTTATTTATAAATCGAATATTTTTGCAGTTAGAGTATAGAAAACCTGTTTACGACCTTCTAAATACGTTTTTTAACATTATTAGAGCCCTCTAGACATGAAATAACACCCTTTAGTCACCATTACACTCATATTACCCAATATATTAGACAAAATAAGAGATAATAAGACATATTAGACGTTACAAATATCATATTATTATTATTGTACTGTACATTTAATTACACACACACACAGTTCTTACACACAACCACTAACCTATGAAGGCACGATCTCAGTAGGAGATTCTTCAGGTTGTAAGCTGGAGCGCTGATCACACCCTCAGAGGACACAGACGCCCCTGGGAAAACCCCTGAAACAACTGACAGTCTACCTTCACATTGCTCCTTACCCTTCTTACTTGTGCTATTATGTGTGATAAACCTCTCACGCGGTACTCTTATTTTCTCATGTTCAATATATTGTCTACTCCCCTACATGTCTCTGACCACCATCTTCTGTCCTTCAGATTTCCTCTTCTGACTTACTCTTCTCTACCACCTTCTACCCCCATGACTACCCGCAGAAATCTCAATTCTCTTTCTCTATCTTCTCTCTCCTCAGCTATCCTATCATCCTTATCTCCCCCTAACTGTGCTGAACCATGCACAGCAACTGTGGAGTCTGCTACCAACAGTCTTCTCTCCTCTCTCCACAACTCCTTTAATCAACTCTGCCCTCTGTCTTCCAGGCCAAAACGTACTTCTCCGACCCCATGGCTGTCGGAGACACTACGAAACAACCGCAGACAACTAAGAGCAGCAGAAAGAAGATGGAGGAAAACGCATCATAACAATGACCTCCTTTCTTTTCAATCTCTCTTATCAAAGTTTGCTACTGACCTAACTTCTGCCAAATCTTCCTTCTACAGAACCAAGTTTGATAAATCCTTATCTAACCCTCGCAAACTTTTTGCCACTTTTTCTTCACTGCTTAAATCACCATCTCCTTCTGTCTCCCCAGCTCTCTCACCAGAGGACTTTGCTACATTCTTTGAGGATAAGGTTGCTACTATCTGTAGTTCCTTCCCTCAGACTGACATGTTGCCCACCCACTCTCAACCGACCTGTGCGACCCAGCTTCATCACTTCACTCCACTTTCTCACGAGGAAGTGTCTCAGATCCTGACGGCCAGCAACCCCACAACATGTTCACTCGACCCTATCCCCTCAGGTACATTTCAGCTCATCTCTCAGGATCTTCTCCCACACATCGCACACATAGTTAATGGCTCCCTAACGACTGGCCATGTTCCCACTGCCTTTAAGTCTGCTGTTGTCACACCAATTCTTAAGAAACCTACTCTGGACTGCTCAGATATTAACCACTACAGACCAGTATCCCTGCTCTCTTTTCTTTCTAAAGTACTGGAACGAGCAGTGTATAACCAACTTAACTTGTTTTTATCTAATAACGCCCTTCTTGACCCTCACCAGTCTGGATTCAAAGCAGCTCATTCTACCGAGACTGCACTTCTTGCTGTCTCTGAAACCCTTCACACAGCCAGATCTACCAACCTGTCCTCAGTCCTCATACTTCTGGACCTATCTGCAGCCTTTGACACGGTCAACCATCAGATACTTCTGGAAACTCTCACTAGTCTTGGGATCTCAAGCATTGTCTGGCAATGGTTTGCTTCTTACCTTGCTGACCGGACATTCCAGGTTGCCTGGCAAGGCTCCCAGTCAGCTCCACGAAGACTGACTACTGGTGTTCCTCAGGGCTCTGTCCTAGGACCCCTTCTCTTCTCCTTATACACAGGTTCTCTTGGGAAGGTAATAGCTGGACATGGATTCTCTTACCACTGCTATGCGGATGACAGTCAACTCATTCTCTCCTTTCCACCCGATGACCAGCAGGTCTCAACCCGCATCTCAAACTGCCTTGCTGATATCTCCTCTTGGATGACTTCCCACCACCTCAAGTTGAATCCCAGCAAGACTGAACTCTTGTATATCAGAGGCAACTCATCTCCGAATCTTGACCTTGCAATCTCTCTTGACAACTCGGTTATCGTCCCCTCAAAAACGGCAAGAAGTCTTGGTGTCACTCTAGACGAAGAATTGTCTTTCTCTCCACACATCAGCAACCTCTCCAGGTCCTGCAGATATCTCCTTTACAACATTACGAGAATCCGCCCCTTTCTCACTACAGAGGCTACTCAGCTTCTCGTCCAGACCTTGGTCATCTCTAAGCTGGACTACTGCAACTCTCTGCTGTCTGGACTTTCACTAAAGGCAACACGACCACTTCAACTGATCCAGAATGCAGCTGCAAGACTCGTTTTTGATATTCCCAAATTCTCGCACACTACACCTCTGCTGCGGAACCTGCACTGGCTCCCTGTGGCTGCCCGCATCAGGTTCAAAACCCTAACACTTGCCTTTAAGGCCAAAACTGGAGCTGCACCACCTTACATATCAGCACTGGTCAAGCAGCGTGTCACTTCTCGCTGTCTCAGAACATCAAGCACTGCACGTCTCGAACCACCCTTACTTAAAAGAAGAGGACGACATGCATCAAGACTCTTTGCAGTGTTGGCTCCTCAGTGGTGGAACGAACTTCCTCTTGCTGTACGAACAGCGGAGACCCTCACTGTCTTCAAACGTCGCCTGAAGACACACTTCTTTCAACAGCACTTGGACTAAAGTCCCCATACTTTTTTTTCTACCCTTTTTTTTTTTCAAAAAAAAAAAAAAAATTTTGTACTAACTTACTATTTTCTTCTAGGAGGGTTTTGTATACAACTTGGTCAGCGGTAACTTGTTTAATGACTGTAGATTTAATCCTAGCCTTAAAGACCGAAGAACAGTCGTAGACTACTAAGCACTGTTGTAAGTCGCTCTGGATAAGAGCGTCTGCTAAATGATGTAAATGTAAATGTAAAAATGTACTCTGCTTACTTAAAAGTATTGTGCAGCGCCTCTCAGCTTTGAATTGGTTGGTTTGTTTCTCTCTCTCTCTCTCTCTCAGACATTCTCTGCTCCTGGCGGAACTGTCATCTCTGACTTGTCATGCAGCACGTTTAAACTTTTGAAAAGAGACAAATGTTTGTTTGCAGTGTTTTGAATAAAGTTCTTTTTTTTTCTACAACCTCCTGTTTCTCTGTGCAAAAGACGACCCAAGCGTGACAAGGTGGTGCAGTATCTTCAGCAGGTGCGTCGTTGTCTTCTTCCGCTGAAGGAGTACTAGGAGTAGGCAGTGGGTGTCTGGGTGCCCGGCTGAAGAACATCTTGATAGGCAGTTGCTGGCGCTGTCTTTTCATTTGCGTGAGGAGGCTTTTTTAGGGTATTGCCATCTTTGATCATATCCAAGAGTTTCACCTTCTCCTGGATGGTAAGCATCTTCCTCTGGCGCTTAGTTTCATTGTCAGAAGGCTTAGAAAAAGCAGCACGTTTAGGAGCCATCGTGGGGCTTAGATAAAAGTTATCAGAAAGCGCATGCGTAGTGACGTAAGCGTGAATGAGAAAAAATCGCGATAGAGTGAAGCCGCGAAAGTCGAAGCGTGATATAGCGAGGGATCACTGTATCAGCAGAAGATAGCATTTTACAGAAGCTACACATCCAATGGCGTTGCTACTATTTGCTTTATTTTTTTAAATACATTCTTTAAATGGTATACAGTAGCTACAAGTTCTTAAGATCTTAGAAAAGTATTTTCATGATACCATTCTGGAAGTTTTAAATGAACTCTTCAGCAATAACATGAGGACACAGATGGGAACTTGCTCAGGGTAATTTTCACACAGTTGTTAGAAACTTTTTTTTTCATTCAGAGAACTGCAGATACATGAAATGCTAGTGCTGACGTAAGGAGAAAAATTTCAAGACATTTTTAATTTAAATACTGTTCTTTAGCCAGTTTTACCCACTGTATTTAGTACTTGTTTATTCGCTATATCCAATTGTCCCCTTTGGATTAATTTGCTAGGAAAAATATTGTATCTGGTTAAAAAAAAAAAAAGAACTAATCAAGTCCAAGTATGAATAATGATTAGAAAAAATAATAGCCACAGCCACTATGAAATCAAAACTATAGTATAACAAATTTCTTCCCAAATAAAATCATGAATCACCTCCTATAAATATACAGGGGTTTTGAGAAATAGGTATTACAGAGATCTATCAATTCATTTGACTTATAGTTTTGAAACTTTGTCATCCATGCCTAAATTTTGCATTCATTTAATGTCTTTTCATCATACATGTTCTTGAGGCATATAATGCTTGAAATATTTGAATAAAAGAATATAACATTTGGTGAATCATTTTTAAATTAAAATGTACCCATTCATTATCAAACCCCTCTTTTGGGTTTACAAAGGCAAATGCCTGTCTCAATAGCTCTTTGTGCAACTGGAATAAATCCTACACACTATATGCACACTACCACAATCACTCAGTTTAGAGCTGCCATTTAAGCTCACGTCTTCGGTACTGTATACTGGAGAAAAACCATGGAGCCATTGAAGAATGTCCAGTCTCCACATAAAATGGTTTCTGTTCTGGGAGTTCAACCCAGGGCTCTGGAGCTGTGAAGCAGCAGTCCCAACTACTGAACTGTTAGGATCCTCTTAGTATGTGATTTGAAGTTTTGTCGATTTATTTTTAGATTGTTACTAATTTTATTTGTTATTGTTTTGTTTTTTACTTTTCTTTCAGGAATACAGTATGTGTAAGTGTGCTGTGTGACATCCACATGGATGTCCTATAAAACAATACAGATCACACAATAAAGTGTCACATCTTTAACCCAATCAAATTTGTGTGACAGTGCTCCAATAACAAACAAACAAACAAAAGGAGAATCAATTACTAGTTTTGTCCTGTGCTATGTTTTGTGGTTTTAATTTTGACACTGTCATAGTAATTGTAGTGATAACTTCTATATACTGACTCTGATTAAGTTCCCCAACAAATTTTCTATCTAAACCTACAAGAAAGACCTTAAAAAATCTCTGCTTCAGGCTACAACTTTTGTTCCCGGGAATAAACCAATGTGCAATTTTCAGAGTAATTTTACATTCTATTTTTTAATAATTTTACCTTAAGTGTGTCATTGTAGAATTATGCATCTTATATATCTCATAAAATGTTAATTAAAAAATTAGCTACACTACATAAAGCACTCAAAAAAACAGGAAAAATTTGAACTAGGCACGTATTTAATTTATGTATAACATAATTCATGATGGTAAAGAGTCAGTTCTGCTACATTTATCTTCTGCTTTTCATCTGATTGCAGGATAAAACGACTGTGCTTCTTGACTCTATAAAATTCATTTACAAAGTTAACATTGAAACATGCTATGTTGGTTGAAAGGTGATGGCCTTTTAGTTTATATTTCAAAACAAATTACATAAAACATTACATTTATTTTAAATATAAAACTGTTTGATTTCACTGCTTTGTCTGTATCTTTTTCTACAGTTTTGACTCTGTGCTGAGGCAGGATTATTAATTAATAAGGCTAAGCATGGATTAGCATATTCATGTGTGTGTGACAAATTACCATAGTGTATGCATATGCCATTTTTTGGTAAAATTGTTTCTAAAATTACCCTATATGTTACAACATTATGCCCAATAGTCTTTACTTGAGAGAAATATTTTGAATCCATTAATATAAATACTAAGTTTAAACATTACATTTCATAATTTATTTTAAAAAGTTAAGCATAAACTTAGATGAAAGAGCAAAGCTTTTTCAAGACATAGCTAGATCAGAAGCTGGACTTAGGAAACAAGCTTAATTGTTTTCTTGATAATTATTTGCACTTTGAACTAAGAAACATTAAAGTTAAGTACTTTTGTATAAAACTTTGACAAGATCAGTTAATTTAGCTCAAAATATTGCACCAATCTTTTTTTACCTTCTTCTTTTTCTTCTTTCGGCTGCTACCGTTAGGGGTTGCCACAGCGGATCATCTTCTTCCATATCTTCCTGTCCTCTCCATCTTGCTCTGTTACGCCCACCACCTGCAGGTCCTCTCTCACCACATCCATAAACCTTCTCTTTGGCCTTCCTCGTTTTCTCTTGGCTGGCAGCTCTATCCTTAGCATCCTTTTCTCCTCTGCACATGTCCAAACCAACACAATCTCACCTCTCTGACTTTGTCTCCCATCCATCCAACCTGAGACGACCCTCTAATGTACTCATTTCTAATCCTGTCTTCTAATCCTATCCATCCTCGTCTCACCCAGTGCAAATCTTACAAGCATCTTTAACTTTGCCACCTCCAGCTCTGTCTCCTGGGTTCTGGTCAGTTTCACCGTCTCCAACCCATATAACAAAGCTGCTCTCACTACCGTCCTGTAGACCTTCCCTTTCATTCTTGCTGGTACCCGTCTGTCACAAATCACTCCTGACACTCTTCTCCACCCATTCCACCCTGCCTGCACTCTCTTTTTCACCTCTCTTCCACAATCCCCATTACTCTGTACTGTTGATCCCAAGTATTTAAACTCATCCACCTTTGCCAACTCTACTCCTTGTATCCTCACCATTCCACTGACCTCTCTCTCATTTACACACATGTATTCTGTCTTGTTCCTACTGTCCTTCATTCCTCTCCTCTCTAGAGCATATCTCCACCTCTCCAGGGTCTCAACAGCAAACATCATAGTCCACAGGGACTATTTACTTAATTTTACCTAATTTTACAAATTTACTAATTTAGAAAATTTTTTATTTTACATTTATTATTCAATTTATTTTAAATTTAGTTTTTTAAAAACTGTTTTATTAAATGTATTTTAAATTTTAGATTTAAATTTTAGAAAATTTACCTAATTTTGCAAAATGTTATTATAATCTATATATTCCTACACAACATGATAATTTATTTAACATACACTGTATGTTTCTCTGTGTGAAGGCCTATACAGTATACAAATGTTTAAAATAGGTTTACCTTTTACTAGCGTAGTTTTAAACGAATAACTGGACTTTACCTTATTTGCTCTTTTTAAAAGAATTTTGCCATGTCACCTATTAAGCTTGAAATCATTTCATTCAATGTCTCTTTATAGTTTCTTCTGCGTGTCCTATAACTATTCTGGAAATTCTTCTTTGAACTTTATACATAATATACATAATATTTAAGATATTAGGGCAGAGTGGTGGCTCTGAGGCTAAGGATCTGTGCTGATATCTGGAAGGTGTACTGGTTCAAATCCAGTTACTGCCAGAAAGGATTCTACTCCATTTGGCCCTTGAGCAAAGCCTTTAACCTAAAAGTTGCTCCAGGGGTGCTGTACAATGGCTCACCCTGTGCTGTGACCTCCAATGTTCATGCAAAAAGCCTATTTCCCCTAGAGGATTAATACAGTGTACCAAATACCAAAAAAAGGCCTGCTAAAGGAATAAATGTATAGGTCAGAGAAAGAATGGGTCATGCAAGAAAACAACAAACCAACAGACTGAAAAATCTGTAGTTAGATGTATCACGATGTGCCTGCTCACCCCAATGCCTGCACTTGCTTCTACTCTACATCACTAAGTTCAATTAGAGAATGAGAGAAAGAATCAGAATGTGTGACAGCAATAGGCAGAGAACATATCAAAACCGACCCTACCTAGTCAAGAAATGTGGCTACTAGGATCTCCCTAGGACATTTCTTTTCCAATACAGTTTATTCAAGTTGCAGTCTCGCAAGTTCTCTTAATAATATCAAATATTTAATAAATGACAGGAGAGTCCATCAAGTTTCTTCGGTTAGTTGATAGCTAAGCTGTCCAAGTACGTCATTTAGATACTTTTCAGAAGTTGTCAAAGTTTTCACTTCAACTACAGTACATCACTGATTTGGTAGTTTCTTAATTTTCCCAGGATGCATAGCATGATCAATTGCTCCAGCATAATTCTGCTAGATCAACTTTATTGAAGCATTTGATAATTTTAAACAATTGTACTAGGTCCTCAAACAGCCTTCTTTGCTCAAGACTAAACAGGTTTCATTCCCTAAGCCTTCATTGCAGTGTCACCAAATGTCAACACTGTTACCAAAAACAGAGTATCCACTAGGAACAGAGAAGAGAAAGGGCTTCTAGTTAAGAAACAAAGGTGAAATGAGAAGGGCTGTCTGTGAGCCACTCTGGATAGAGAAATATTGTCAGTAGAGATGGTTGTTGGTAAAATTATAACTAAACTAACTTCAGCATTTTATACTGTTACTGTGTACATGAATGCAGTTTTGAAAAATAATAGTTATAATACATAAGCAGTTTATATCCAATATACAAACATTGTATATCCATTCATTTATTTTCTTCTGGCTTTGTTCCATTACAGGCTTAAAGATGTGAGTACAGCATACCCTCACAACATCAGCTGGCAACACAGGGTCTAGTCTGAAAAGGATGCCATTTCACTACAGGATCTCATGATGCACATGTCCATTGTCATGTAAATTAAAGCCACAATCCAATCTAACAACTATGTCTTAGAGAAGTGAATATTAACAGAACGCCCACTCAGACGCAGAGCAAATGTGCAGGTTCCACTAAGAGCTCTCAAATTCAGTGCAGTGCTAACTGATGAATCAAAATATACCATTCAATTTTTTTCATATCATATTTTTGAAAATAATATACTACTGCGCTATATGTGACATTGCCTAAAATTTTAATTTACTTTTAAAAATATTTTAAATGTAACATATACTTGTATTTATTATGTAGATTCAAAAATAAAAAACTTGCCCAAGTGGAATAGCTTTGATTCCTTTAGAGTAATATTTTTTTTTCAGAGAGCACAGCATTTTTCATTCTTCCAGGAAAAGCATTGACAGTAGATGTGAGCTCTAAGGGACAATTAATTTGAGTTTCTGGTGACAGAAATTACTTTGAAATGTTTACATCTCTCAGAAGAAGAAAAAAGTAATACTGAACAACTAACTTCAAATGTTGATCGTGTTTGGCACAATCTAAGTTTATCTGAAATCGTTTTATTAAGATCTTTTTTGCAAAAACTAACAGTTTATACAAACTGGCCTGTACTAATAATTTTTATGTATTATACAGTTTAGTTTTTAGTGCAGATATCTTTCTCATGATAGAATGTATCTGAGGAGATATAAGCAACAAATAAAATTTGAAACCATTGTGAGACGAAGACAAGTGATTACATTTTCTTTTAGTGTTTGTGTTGCTTACCTGAATTTATTCAACATTTCTGCTCATAGTCTTGCTTACCCTTATAAGAAACAACTTGTATGTATGTAGCAGAATTTTTTTAATCTGGTTCCTTATGCAAAACAAATATGTATCATGTTTATGTCCCTCATGATGTTTCTGCTAATTACTTTACCAAAAATATTTTTATTTTGTATTGTGGTGTTCATGGTGAACGCCATCTTGAAGCAAGAATAGTACTGTACAAAAGTGAAAAGGTTTGGTGGCTGAACCTTATTTATTTAATTTATTTTAAATTTTAGATTTAAATTTTAGAAAATTGACCTAATTTGGCAAAATATTATTATAATCTATATATTCCTAAAGAACTACTATCACGTACACAACATGACAATTTATTTAAAATACACTGTATGTTTCTCTGTGTGATGGCATATACAGTATACAAATGTTTAAAATAGGTCTACCTTTTACTAACGTAGTCTTCAGCTAAATTCATATTGTCTGTCAATAAACACACTACTGCCAAAATTCAACTGAACTTATTCTTCTATAGAGCTGTTTACAGAAATGTGGCACAGAGATTTACAAATACAAAACATCCTAATTCTGAATGCTGGAGTACCACAGGGTTGCGTTCTCAACCCTCTTCTCTTCTCCCTTTTTGTACATGGTTCTTCTCCAATTCATTCCTCTAACAATATATTTAAGCTTGCAGATGACACGGAGTTGGTCTGACATCAGCATATAGGGAAGAGGTATGACACTTAGTTGAGTGGCCCTTAATACCTCTAAAACCAAGGAGATCATAGTAGATATCATGAAAACAAGGATAACTAAATACTATGCTCTGTATATACATAGAAAGGAGGTAGAAATACAGTATTTGATTCCTAGTGTACATTACAGATGATATGCCGTGGTCCCTGAATATTTACATCATGGTGAAAAAAAACATAACAGAGCCTAAGGTTTCAAAAGAAGCTTATAAAAGATCGCTGACCACTGCAGCTGTGAATATTTGTTTTATTGTAGAATTATGGATAGTATACTCTATTATTGTGCAACATTAGCTGCTCTTCTGCCAATCGGAGAGATTTACAGTGGCCCAATGTGTTATTGGGATTGAACTAACAAACCTGGACAATGTCTACACTTGCCGATTACATAAGATCATAAGGCCAGTAGCATCGCCAGGGATGCAACACACCCTGGACACTGTATGTTTCACTTTTTACCATCTTGCAAACTTTACAAGGTAATTCATACTTGCACAAACAGATTGTGGGATAGATTTTTTTTTCCCCCATTCGCTTCAGCCATCCTCTATCCCAGTCAGCTCTCTCAAAAATGTAGAGAGCTATGAAAGTGCCTTATACTGTACATCATCATCCTTCTTCCCACTTCAGTGAAGGATTGCTTAATGATCATTTTAAATAATGATGATGGAATAAGACAAAATAGTTGTATTATTTTTTTGCTGTATCAGGTTATAGGCATTTAACTATTTTAGTATTTTTCTATTGTATGTTGTATTTAGTATTTTACAGCCCTGTATTATCTGGTGCAATTTTATTTTATTGTATGCTATATTATATTATGCTGTTAGAGGACTGTTGTCATATTAATTTCCATTGTATCCATTATAACAAAAATAAAAGTATTTTATCTTAAAAATACAATACCATGTAGCTACAATACCATGTAGTATACAGTATATTTGCATATTTATTGGTGAATGTTGCATTTTAAAAGTTTATAGCTCAAGCATTGGATTTCACAAATCCTTTTTCCAATCTTGCTCAATCATGACAAGCATTGGGTGCAAGGCAGGAAAAACCACTGTACAGAGTGCCAGTACATCACAAGGTGAACACATGCACACACAAATGCACACTAGGGCCAGCTTAACAAGGCCAGATTGCCTGTTTCAATCTAGTTAACACATTGCATTGCATTTAACGTTGCCATGAATAATCTTCCATAGGAAAGTGGAACACCCGATGGAAACCCAAACAGACATGGTGAACACCTGGGACACAAAACATCCTTGTTATTTATGAGGCAACACTGCTGCCACTGCTCCACTATATTGCCCCAAAGTCATAAATATTTGTGCAAAAATTTCTGAACTTTTGAGCATTACTTTAGTTGTTATTGGAATCAGCTTTAAATTGAAGCTAAATAGTTGGAATGCACCCAAAAACTAATCAGTTCTTAACATTAACAAGTGCATGTTACCCCTAAAATTCCATAAGAATTGGTCCATTTGATCTCAGGACACGCTGTACAAAATTTTTTTATCACAGACACACGGACAGAATATCAAAATGTATTTTCCATTGAAAACCTGAAGTCAGATTTTTTCATTAAAACAATATACAGGATATGGAGAAACTAAAAAGATAGGAGAAAGTATATCAGTTGGAAGAAGATTAATTAATTTTAAGATAAGTGAAAACTACATGTTTTAAACATGAAATCATTATTTTTTGATATGGTGCCATTTATGGTGAAAAAACATTTATAATAATATTACACAATGAAATACACTGAAATGCAATGAACTGAGCTTCAGTTATTCATTTTAGAAACAGGTAATCCACGTAAAGCTTTGCAAACTAAATTTTGGTTGAGCTAAATAAAGTGAATATTGTAGCTAATCATCTTTTTCTATGAATTTTTGGAGTCATTAGCAATTAATTGTAAGGCATTTTCATTTATAAAAAAATTGACATTTATTGATCACTCTACTTGCAGGCTTGCAGAAACCCCACTAATTAAAACAGAAATGGTGTAAAATCTGTCTTAATTAGTTGCACTTCACATAACTGAGCTGCTAAAAGAGGGAGTGTGTGAAAGAACTGCTACTGACAGCTTATCATAGAGGGAAAACAGAGATGTGGTAAGTATAAGACAGCAAACAAGAGAGACAGAGAACGAGCTAGCAGAATAAAGAGAAGAAACACATTTCAGATCTGGAAGTCAAACCCTACAGGAAAACCTATAGTGGTGACGCCAACACCTTAACACCATTTAGTAGGATAACGCTTGTTTGCCAACACATCACAGAAAATTTCAAAACAAAAGTAACAAGGGTTCATATGACACAATGGAAGCTTAGTGACAGTATGCCATGCAAGAAAAACAGCCTTGCCTGTCCTGTATCTAGTGTCACACTATATTGCTAGCATTGAACAAAGCCCTTTTTTCTGAATACCTGTTCTGTATTACCCTCTAGTGGCACTTTAACAAAAGCCTGTAATGTCCAGGCTTGGTTTTTGTATAAGGCTTCAGAAAGTGCTGCTGCTGTGGAAAACATTGTGCATTGTTCCTGTTCCAAAGAAGGCATGCATCTCTTCACCTAATGACTACAGACTAGTGGCACTTACATGTCACGTCATGAAGACCTTTGAGAGACTACTACTGGACTATATGAGTCATCTTGGACCACCTGGACTCACTGCTGTTTGCCTATCAGACAAAGATTGGAGTGTAGAATGCAATTACCTATCTGCTCCACAAGGCTTATACTCACCTGGACAAAGCTAGCAGCACTAGGAGGATTATGTTTTTTTGATTTCTCCAGCACCTTCAATACCATCCAGCCATCCCTGTTAAGGGTTAAGCTCAGAGATGAGCCTATGGTGATCTGGATAATGAACTATCTGTCCGGCAGACCACAGTATGTCAGCCTCAAGGACTGTGTTTCAGATAGGGATGTAAGCAGCACTTCAGCACCACAAGGAGCAGACCTGTCCCTTTTTTTCTTTCTGTACACCTCAGACTATAAATATAACAACAGGTCTTGCCACTTCATTCTCAGATGATTTTACTCTTATAGGGTTGTTTTGATAGGAAGGGATGAGACGGAGGATGAGAGTCAGGGAAGAATTTTGTTTTTTGGTACACAAAGAATTGTTCCAGTTTAACATCAGCAAAACCAAGGAACTGGTTATTGATGTTCGCCATCCCAAAGAGTTTCTACGCCCAGTCAATATTCAGGAAGTGGAAGTGGAGATGGTGCACTGCTACAATTATTTGGGGGTCCACATAAATAACACGTTGGACTGGTCTCTTAACACTACATAAGAATGGGCAGAGCAGGCTCTTTCTTAAGAGACTGTGCTCCTTTAATGAATGAAGTGACATGCTTCACATCTTCTACAGCTCTATTTTGGCATGTGCAATATTCTACACTGTGGTGTGCTGGGCTGGTAACATCACTTCAACAGAGGCCCACTGGATCAACAAGCTAATTAAAAGGACAGGGTCAGTTATGGGGCACAGTCTAGACTCTCTGGAGGCAGCTGAAAAGGACAATGTTAAAACAAAACTGAGTACCATTAAGAACAATCGTACACATTCTTCTCTGTCTCGTCCCCTTTGTCAATTTACCCCCTTAGTGACATGACCTGGTGTTATACTTGTAGGCTGAGGTGTGCAGATTAAAGAGAAAAGGAAATAGGACTGTTCCTTGTGGTGCTCCAGTATTGCTCACATTCATATCACAGATGCAGTCCTTATCAAAGCAGAAAGTCAGGAAGCTGAGAAAATAACAATAATTATAAAGTATAACAGTTCAGAGTTATTATTTTTTGAAAAAGGGTTAGAAGGACCTTTAAAACCAAAGCAGATTTTGGATGACAGCTGCTACAAAGCCAAAAATAAATATTCAGCTATATTTGGAAGGCCACCATGACAATTTGTGCAACATGAAGTATTTAATGCACTACTATATAGTAAAAATAATTTTACATTCTTTTTTTCTACAAATGCAAAAAATTTGTATGTTGAGTTTTGGCCCATTCAACCATTTTCAGAACCTAATTCTACAATAACAAGATCATGCCATTGCTAATTTTTTTTCTATTTTTACAATAACACGATAAAGCCCTTAGTAATTTCTGCAGAACATAAGGCAAAAATCAAAACTTGGCTACAGCACAATTCTATTCACATTCCTTCACTCATTTCCAGGCCAATGTAGTTAATGTTACATGTGCGTGTTTGGCATGTAGAAGGTAACAGGAAAACACTGAAGGAAATGAGATGAACTGTGTGCAAAGAGCAAACTGAGAATAACCAAATTAGAAATAGGTTTCTGGAATTGTGCCTGTGAATTAGCACCATTAACAGATCAGTATGCTCTGGTACATCAACAAAGACACCCAGCTACAATGGCTAATACCATTATGCTAATATTAACTTTTCTTATAGCCCATTTTGAAGTGTGCTTCCCTAGTAGGGTACATTTTTTTTCAGTATGTTTTTTCTGGTACTATTTTTTTTATACCTGATTGCTCCAAATCACTTTGTCAGTCTTTTTAGAAATGGTTAGCATAGTGTCTGTTGTTAGAAAAACTGACAGTCATTATGAGTCATTATGACTATTAATACCTAATTACAAAATTTTAAAAATGCACTTTAATATGAAATAGATATAAAATACAAAATGACCAAACAGCACATACAGAAAGCACATACAGCACCCAGAAATGTGATACTTTCACCAAATTACTGTCTCAATCTCATGCATGCTGTATTTGTTTAACAACACATGCATAACACCTTTACATTTTTACCACATAGATAGATAAATAGAACTTTATTACTCCCTGGGGGAAAATTTGTCTGTATACAGAAGCTCTTTAAATAAATAAATTCATAAACAAACTAAATAATTAAAAAGAAAGAACATTATAAAAGAAAGAAAACTTGTGACTTGTTTGTCACAGTCCCAGTGAGGTATTATGCAGACGTATTGCTGTTGGTGTAAAGGAGCCCCAGTAGCATTTCTTGTCACACTTCTGCTGAATAATTCGTTGGCTAAAAGTCTTCAGTGTTAGTGTGTTAGAGTGAGGATGTGCAGCTTTCTTCATAATGACTATCAGTTTTGTTTTCATTCTCTCCTTTGATGATACCTCAAGGATATCCAGTGCGTGTCTCATAACTGATCAGTAAAGAGAGAAGCAAAGGAAGTGATGTACTCTGGTTATGGTTTGTTTTTTATACATTTGTTCTTGTGCATTCCTTTATATTTTTTTAATTAGGATTTTTTGTTATTTACAAATCCAATTCTAACAATATTTTTTTACTTTTGAGTTTATATTAAATACGTTCATATTTTTTCATGTTTTTAGTGTACTAGCATTTTGGGAAATTTAGTGTGCAGTTGCTATGACTTTGCTACGCTTCGATGACTGTAAGTGTGTGATGTATTCATAATGGAATAAAGGGCGGCTTTGTGCACATGCAGATTGTCCAAGATTGTGGATAAAGGTATATTTCTATGTGTATACTTTTGTTTGATTTGATAGTTGTTGAATTTAGTGCAGATTGTTTTTGACTACAGATTTTTTCTGGTATTTTGGTTCAGGTGCTCAGTATTATTTGCTCTTCTTGCTACAACCGTTTGGCTTACTTTTTGACAATATTTCAACTGCTTGTAGCTGCATTTATTGCCTGTGTCTGGTCTGCCATATTTGACATATTCTGGCAATACAAAATGCAGAAAACTTACAAACCTTTTATTCCACTCAGTGTATTGTAAAGCTTAGCCACCAGTCTTCACAGAGTTGGGGAGAGGGAAACGGTGGCACAGTTAGGACCATAAGTGAGAAGAGAGAGAAAAACATAAACTAGTAGTGACAATGCAGCTTGACATGTCAGTATAAGAAGAAGGGCATTACAGTGATACAGTAAGCCTTGTAAATGTAGTGGATGTCATTCATGTTAAACAGGGAAGGACACTAATAAAAAGGAACAGACAGAGAAGTACAAATCAAGGTTATTATAGTTTTGCCTTTTTATATTAGTTTTTATTTCTATATTTTTTCTGACCTTACTTGGAAATTCAGTTTAGTTTTAGTTTTTCTTCATCGTGTATTTTTAGTTTTAATTTAGTTTTTATTTGACAAAGACATTTCTATTTTATTTTTATATATATTAGTTTCAGTTTTAGTTTTAGTAATTATGGCATGGAGCGCCTACGGAGTTAGTTTTGTGTCACAATCAGACAGAACTGTACACTTAACAAATTTGGAAACGAGGTTAATGTTAGTGGAAGCTTACTATACTGCCTGGTTTACTATCTGGTTTTGTTTTTGTCTGATAAAAACAAGCATAATCAAAACGAAACACTGAATATGAACAATTTTACACAATTTTATAATTTTAAAAATAATTTCTAATGAAAATCACAGGGGCTTAGGAAGAACAGGACTCTTAGATTTGAATCAGTGTGCAGACCCCACCTAGCTGTATTAAGGGAAACAAAGAACAACAAGCATGTAGTGTCAAGGTTAGGGGTGGTGAGACTTGAATAGCCCACCATAAGATCAGTAAACCCATAATGACCAGAGCAAGAGCAGGTAATAAGAGTACAGACAGGCACAAAACAACAGAAACAGCGTCTGAGATTAAGAACAACAAATACATTATCTAAACCTGTTTATCCAGAGCAGGATCACAGGAAACCTGGATCCTACCGCAGCAGGTTTGGATGCAAGGCAGGAAAAATTCCTGGTATGCAATATGTATGATAAAGCTGATGTTAAGAACAAAAAGAATATGATATTTCAACTATCTATTTTGAGAGAGAGAGAGAAAAAAATTGAAAAAGGGAGACAAATATTTTAAAATATAATTCTGCTAGTGGATTACTTTCACAATATCAGGTATTTTGAGTTGTGAATATGAACTAAAAAAGATAAATTAATAAATATGGAATAAATACAAAAACCCATTAGTAGTTTTTCACCACTTGTCAGACTCCCTACCTTTGTTTGTATCGCTTCGTTGTTAAACGATGTTTTTAAAGCAAAAGTGATTGGTCAGCAACAATATGCCGATCTTGTACGATGATCTAGTCAGTCTCTCGATCAGTGCCGTTTTATTTTCAAAAACCGGGAGTTGTCTCCCCTCGACTTTCTTGTATACTCAGATATGGGGATGGATATTTGAGGAGTAAACCGCAAGACAAAGATTATATTTTTATATTATGTACATTAAGGAACCATCAACAACAAATCAAATGAATAATATATTGAACAATTATTATAAAATTAAAGTTGAATAAATCGGACTCTGCAGCTGTATAAATAAAATTTTTTTTAAAAAAAATCGAGTATGTGTTCAGTTAAAGTGCCACTTCCGGGTGATGGATTTGGTCCAAAAGTTAACACAGATCTACAATTGTGGTGTAACAACCACATGCCAAATTCCATCCGTCTGTCTTGTTGCGGTTTTGAGTTATCGTGTTTATACATAGACGCGCACACACACAATTCCAAAAAACAGTATTGTTAGACACTGGTTAGTCTATAACGTCAAGATTCAGCAAAATATCGAGGTCAAATTTCTTCATGATTACTATACTTTCTCTATACTTAGTAATTCACCTGCCACTTTGCACTCGAAGTATACAGTCAACAAAAAGCAGGCACCTGAGAAATAAACTGAAACGTTACTCACTTGTGATTTTTCTGTCCGCATGGTAAACGTTTTGTTGACCAGCACATTCTGATTTCAGCCGTTTGAATTACATCTTGATATACAACAAGCACAAAGAAAGGCGGTGCGTAAATCGCTTTCTATTTCTCACGCTTTACGCACCCGCACTCAGCTTGCTCTGTCACCGCAAATGCTGTGTGAACACCCACCCTCAGTCACCAGCTGCCGTTCACTGGATGAATATATGCGGACAGCACGTGGTGGATGACTTTCTGTTTTAGAATTAAAACTTACAAGGGTTAAAGACTAACGGCAAGAATATTCATTCAAAAACGAAAACTAAAAATATTTTAGTAAATTATTATTTTATTTCAGTTATTCTTTTCAGCTACTTTAATAGTTTAGTTTTAGTTTTTCATTTTGGTTTTGTTAATTATTTTAATTCAGTTTACAAAAATGTTTTTTTAATAATAGTTTCAGTTTTGATTTTAGTTTTGGTTAACTATAATAACCTTGGTACAAATTAGAAGAAAAATGATGTTAGCCAAGGATGTTGCAGATCAAGTTACCCAACAGAGGATCAGGTATGTATGATCATTAATATAAAGTGGAAAAGAGCTCAATTATGTTTGGCCAGAAAGCAGAACACCTCCTAATTAACTGAGGGCAGTGCATGGTCTTGGAGTAGCAGACTGTTCATTACCCTCCAACCCATATTGGTGGATGCACATTCAAAGGAATAGGACTGTCTAAGAGACCTGGCTGTTTAAAGTGAAGCCAGTTTAGGAAATATTAGAAGGTTTGGCCTTGAAGTGACATCATGTTGGGGATTAATAAGCCCTGGATTCTTTTGGACTGTCAGAGCTGGAAAAAGAGAGGCTAGCAAGACATCAGAAAAGGAATGGAATAGGAGATGAAAGTCAAAAATAAACGGGTCAAAGCCAGAGAGACAGCTAAAATGATGAAATACCAAGACCAAAAGTTACTAAAAGTCATGATCAAAAGTCACACAAGAATACTGTCTGTGTAAATAGGTTTGAGCTCACTACCATCACCTTAAAAATGTGTTTATTAGCCAGAAACTTGGATGCCAGCACTTTTAATTGGCATGATGGCATCACTTAGGGAACATCCAGTGGTGACAAGGTAGCAAACAGACATAGCCACAAAAGCATTGCTCTGTAAGGACATGCAAAAAGTGTGGCATATGTAACCCAAAACATATACAAAATTGAAACTGTGATGTCACAAAAACAAATGAAAGAGGAAAACAACAGGAAAAATGAAATTAGGGAAGGAAACAACTAAGATTCGCAACACTTTAAATCTAATCTTGGGAGCTGAGTTGATTCAAGCTCCTACTACTGGAGGACCAGAGTCTTGTTAGATAGCAAGGGTTCTGTCTTTGATTTTGACGATTGTGTTACTGGCTTTCTGGTTATGAATATAGCCTGTACCTTGTTACACATATTACCTCCTGGTCCTTTTCCAAAACTTTTGCTTCCTTTCTTGTTCAAGACAGCACAGTCATCAGTTGAAAGCAATTTTCTGTATTTATCTTCTTTTGACTTGCTCCTAAGGATCTAAATACTTGAATCTAAAAGCCTGACCATACTATCACTGTAACTCCTCAATGGACTGTTCTTGAAAAAACTTGAAGTTTCCACCCTAGGTAGGCATTTGCCATCAAATGTTCTACAGTTGCTTATCTGTTTTTCCTTGAATTTAGAATGGACTTGCACATTATCACTGTTTATTTTTCACTGTAGTCCACAGCGGCCCTAGATGATGATATCTTTCCCTTTGACCTTCATGCCAACAATAATTAAACCATTTTCCTTCTCAAAAATAAGAATGTTGAGTAGTCTTTGTTAATGTTGCTTACTCCAACAAAACATGCTCTCTGAAATTCACTCCTCCTTGAGCATAGCGATGTGTTCAATGCTTAATTATTACAATAACCATAGCTGCATGAAAATTAGCTGATTTCAATATAATAGCCATCAATTAATAATTAAAAATTTCTTTAATTTCATTACTAATAGCATCATAAATTGTCAAAGAGACTGAAACTTGTTATTACAAAAACCTATTCTAATAAACAAAAAGTTTAATTCTTTTTGTTGAGTTGTTCATAGTATATTTGTACCTGAACTACCACACATGTATAAGTAGATATCCTCTTATAGTGGAAACCATGTAACATAGTGGACAAAAGTAAAAATAATACAGTTCAAAGTCAAAGAAAATGAGCAAAAAAAATCAAAAGAAGCAACAATGCAAAACTGAAAGAGCCAAATATTAATTTAGAAAAAAACACAGCAAGATGTAGAACTTTATCACAAACTATAATCTCATCTAGCTGTACTCCTTTAGGTATTATTATATGACCCATGTCATGTTCTTTACCTTCTCATCTTATATGGCATAATATCTTTAATCTTGCCACCCTTCTCTTTTGCTTTTTTCATTAGCTCAGTGTCCTTTTTTATTGTGTGTTATTTCTTAACAGTAATAATTATTCAACAGCATATCTGGAAAGGAAAGGGTGATCGCCTGGATTGTAACAGCTATAGGGGGATAACACTGCTCTTGGTGCCAGGTACGGTCCTTGCTAGAGTCATTCTCCATAGGATCCATTATCACTTGCTCACCTACCAGAGACCGGAGTAGTCTGGTTTTACGCCTAAGAAGTCTATTATCAACCGTATCCTGGCCCTGTGGGTTCTCATGGAGCGCAATGGGTATATCAGCAGAGTTTCTTTGCAGCCTTTGTCAATTTTCATAAAGCGTTCGACTCAGTTGATTAAGCTGATGTGTGGGACATCCTGAGACCTTGCGGAATCCTCCCAAAGTTGTTGGATATAATGGCCAGCCTGTACGCTGGTACTGTGAGTGCTTTGCAGAGTGGAGGCAGAACCTCAACGTTTTTTCCCAGTTGATTCTGGGACTCATCATGGGCGAGTTCTTTTTTCTACTCTGTTCAGTGCTTGCAAGGACTAGGTGTTAGACATGGTCGTGGGGTCCAGTGGCTATGGGTCATCTATTGGTGAAGAAAGATTGACTAATCTTGACTTTGCCGATGATGCTGTTATCTTCGTGGAGTTAATGGAAGCTGTCTTCGTGGCTTTCAAGAGACTGAGTGAAAAGTGTCTGGGCTTCAGAGTGTGCTGGATAAAAACCAAGATCCAGGCCTTTAATACACTCTTAGACACAGCCATCAGCAGTGTGTCTGTCTGCTGAGGGAATGACTTATCTCGGAAGTGACATTCATGTCTTTGGTGGCTCTCCTATGAAGTCAGTAGACTGATTGGGAGAGCATGGAAAGGGTCATGAGGTCATTGGAAAGGGGTGTATGGCACTCCTGATATCTCTGCAAAATGATGAAGAGAGTCTTGGTGCTCCCTGTTTTGTTATATGGTTGCAAGATATGGACACTGAGATGAAGACTGGACTCCTTTGGTACTGTGTCTTTTCAGAGAATCCTTAGGTACTGTGAGCGGTTACTCACGGAGTCCTGAATGAGGCACATTTCCTGCATTGTGAGGGAGCATCATTTATGGCACTATGGCCATGTGGTATGATTCCCTGAGGGTAACCTGGCTCACAGGACTTCACTGTTGAGGACCTGAGCAGCTGTAACACCTGGCTGCCGCAAATATTTGGTCATTTCCAGGGGGTTGGACTGTACCAGTGCATGCTCCCCAACCTGACCTGACCTGACCAGTATCCATCCTTTGTATTTGTCATTATTCCCTTCTGTCATGACAAAGTTGATCAATTTTCCTATTTTATAATTGATGAAAAATCACCTGTATTTATGTGCTTGGCATCACTTTTGATTTGTTTATTGTATGCGTGACTTTCTTGTGGCAGTAAATTACCTCAGTGAGTCTAAGGAACTTTGAATGGCTTTTGTTTTACTGCACACATGCTAGTTTCCAACTTGAATTTGATGGGCACAATCCTGATAGTCACAATTATGTGTCGTGCATTATTATGCACTGCCTTTAATGAAAGGAGTTGAGTGCATTCAAAAATGCCCATGAATATTGAATTATCAGGCTCCACTGTATGTACGACTTTCATCCTACCCAGCTTTGTGAAGCAATTACACTTATTGTATGTTCCACAATTTATTCTATGCTTTTAGTCCACATATTCTTCTACAGCCTTACTTGAGTTGGATTCATTTGCTTTCTCTGATCAGTTAATGTCTTTTCAATTTATTGCTTTGTTCTGCCTTACAGCTTTTTTGAGTACTTGTGCTTCATTTTCATTCTTTACTTTCAATATTCTATTGACTTGCTCCTTAACAGTCTCAGTCATGTGCAGATGTTAATAGCATTGGTTAAAGTAAGGTTGGGTTGTGTCAGAAGTTTTCTTTTACATATTTCTTCGCTTGTTGCCGACTCTACAGACAACTGTAGTCCCTTTCCATTAGGAGATCTTGCAGTTCTTTGCTTTTTAGTTCCACTACAATCTCATCATTACTCATGATTTTCTGCATTATGTATATCTAAAATTAATTTTCAACCTTCACATGTTCCTTTGATGCACAATAGTTTTTGAAAGTGTCTAGAATGAACTCCGCTTTAAAGTCTTCTAGGGGTTTTATTGCCATTTCTGAATATATTTCATACGGATATCATCACTTCTGCCAACATTGCAAGTGCATAATAATACACTTCACGTATTCAATCCTGTAACAGATAATTGTTTATAGTTACTTGTTTTTAATGCATATAATAAATAATACTAATTACAGTTTTGTAAATGTACTGAACATGCATAGGTAGACACTCTGAATTATTGGTAATAAATCAGTGAAGCTACTGGATGATATAATTTTGGCCATTTAAATTAGAAGAGTTATAGCAACAATGGCAAATATGAGTTTGACTCTGTTCTCTCTTTAATGATTATCTTTTAGTAGGTACACTGGTCATAATAATTGACCAGTAATTCATTAATTATTTTGTTCAATACATTCATTTGAATTAAAGATAGTGGGGACTTGAGACCTGTCACAGCAGCACAGACTCAATGTAAGAATAAACAATTGAATGTGGAACTTATCTGCCACAGAGGGGTCAGTTTTCAGTGATGTGACCATGGGATGGAGGTAGATGGAGCGGAATTGATAACTAAGATGAGAGCCTGTGTGCTTTTAAGAGTGCCAGAAGTCAACAGCAAAAACAACACTTGCTAACCATTGAGCTTTGCATCTTCCATGAGCTTCGCCAAACTTTTCCTTTCCATTTTACAATGTGATTATGTCTCCTTTTCCTGTCTAGGACACTGTCCTGTCTTCAGTTGTCCGTCCATCCTATTGTTTACTGGTGATATTCGCATGGCCCATCAATCACTTCTGCTGTGTCCTTCATTTGCATAAAGCAGCACAGTTAGTATATTAATACATATCAACAAATAAAACATTTATTAACAAATAAAACACATTTTGGCTAATTTTCTTTTTATCTATAATGTCACCAAATTTCAAACAAATCCATTCAAGTAATTTTTGAGACTCTGGAGTATTAATTTTTTTCTATTGAATGGGTGCGGGGGTTGGGGGGATGTGTCCTTTCTTAGTGGATACCTACTAACCTAGGTGTACCATCATGACAAATTAAATCTTTTTAACAAATCTGGATATAGTGTTGTTGAGTAAGTGAATGAGCCAGTCAGCTTTGCATTACATATATACTCTCACACTTGTGAGTCAGAGGACTTCTCTGCAGGATGAGTATGCAAAAACTTGCCGAGACTGGGGTTGGGGGGGTTTACCACTAACTTTATTTTTTGTTCTTCTTCCCTCACAACTCAGAGAAACCGCCCAATAAGGGCACCCAAGTCCCATTCCTTCCATTCTGACCACCATAAAAGCTGGGCATCCCAGAAGAAGATGTCTTTTGTTGAAGACCAGAAATAGCCACTGGACAGAGCACTTATACGCCTGAGAGTAATCAGACATTTTTGTTGTTTATGAGAAACCCCAATGTGGAAAGTAGTGCTAAATCATGCCTTTTCTTTTTGTATTTTTCATTCATTTAAGTTCGTCTGGTGACAAATAAACAGGGCATACGGTTGGCATCCCAAAAATTGTGTCACTTTAAGACTGCTTTTTCACCACCCAAACACAATACACAGATTTGAGCACTGAAACATAAGTATGAGCTTGTAAGTTCTTACAATGCATATGTTTGTTAAATTCAGGGACTCAAATTTTCTCCCACACAAATTTGCTTTGTTAGGCCAAATGCAAAATTACCAATGTTTTTGTGTGTAATCTGCAATGTATTTTAGTGTTGCAGTTTTAAAGGATCAGCAGTGCTTAATTTCATTCCTATGGTATTAATGACAGACAACTGATGAAGGTTTCAAAACTGCAATGTAGGAATATCCTTTACTTTATTGCTCTTTGTAGATGCAAACAGGCACAGTTCTTAAGTAAATCTGTGTGACATCAGTAACTATAGGATTTAGTTGTGAAAGTATGCTATATTTTTACAGATCTAAATGCATTTTGCAAAAATCATCACATATACAGTATGCTTTGCTTTCTTTTGAAGACAAATGATTGAATTCAAAGTGTAGTAAAATGAGCATCAATATAAGAAAGATCCCATTGATGTTTCTTTTGGAGACCAGAATGAATAAAAATAGATTTCTTAATATAACTAGCTGCAAAAATAATATGTGTTACTATTTTAAAGTCACCTGTCTGAGAAAGTACCAGTTTCTGTGCCTGTCATTCTGACTGCACTAATTTTATCCTGGTTTTTCTTTTCACATTTCCTACCTGAGGAAATTAATGGGGTGCTTGCCAAGCATTCTAGACTGAACAGTAAATGTATCTTTTTGAAAGAGCAGCCAAATAAGCAATTCAAAGACATTCACATTTGTATTTCAGTTTATGGCTTATTTATTGTATTTTTAAATTTAATATTTTTAAGTAGAAAAAAAAAGTATAGCGGTTATGCTGAAAATACAAAGCAAAGAATCTTAAAGACACAATATTTAGTAGCCGAAATAGCTGAAATGCTATGTCTCACAGTTTCTTTTATTATTTTCATTGTTGAAACAATCTTTACCTGTTTTTTCCTAATACAGCCCTGCACTAGATCCTTCTAGTTTACAAAGTGTTTAGTAGAAGATATTTAGTGAAAGTGAATATTTGCTAATAAATAAGAGTAGTAATCAAATAATCCAAATAACCGCTTCAGGTACAATTCCAGTTTCTATGTGAATGATAAAATTAATTTTATTATTTTATTTCTTAACAAGGAGTCCTTTTAAATGTAAAGAAAGCTCTGATAAACTGGCAAAATGCAACATTCAGGCAGCTTGCAATAAAATACAGAGAACATTCAACTGATGTGGAGGTGAAGCTTATCATCCAGCGTCAGACTTTTTTGAGTGGATAAGGCATTGTAAATGGAAAAAGGCAGCGACTTTGAATTAGTAACCACTGAGAAATTATCCTGTTCATCAAATTACACTTGTCAGTAACTTGATTGGCTTCTTAATATAATTTTTATATATACAAAAAAGGGTTAAAGGGGCTGCTCTTAACTGGTTCAGGTCATATCTTACTGGTAGATACTTTTCAGTGTTTTTCAATTCCTGTTTACCACCAACTGCTTCTGTTCAATGTGGTGTTCCTCAGGGATCCATTTTGAGTTGTATTTTATTTTCTACCAATAACAGTGCAGTGAATACACTTGACTAAGAGTGTTCTAGCTATTCTCACATGATCAGCTTCTCTTTGTCATCGCTGCATGGTGTTTTGTTCTGTCTCATTTGCCTTTTCAATTCTGGCATGCTTGACCACTGATTGCCAACGTCGATTAGCCTCTTCCTCAGTCTCATTTGCTCTTGCAATTCTCTTTTGGTCAGTGTCGCCCTGTCTTTGCTGTATGGTCTGTTCTTTGCTCTCAGTTGCTCAAGCAGTTCTCTTTCGCTCTGCGTAAGCCTGTCGTAAATACTGAGTGCGCTGTTCATAGTTTTCATACTCTTTCTTTGTACGTTTAGCATTCATTTGATTCGAAGTTGATGTGCTTGCTGCTTCCTGAGCAGCTCTTCTTTTCTCCAACCTAGCGGCCCACTTCTTCTCTTTTTTTGTCGGCATCTTTTCGAGTTAAAACTGATCAAATCAGTTTTTGTGTTGCAATTACTTAGTATGTTTTCTTTAATTTTTCACTTAAGCTGATACATAAGTCTTCAATCTGCCTCAAGAATGATGTATGATATGATGAGGTAGGGGAAGTGACAGTGAAGGTGGTAGGGATGAGAACGGCGCCCGTACGCATGCGCCGCACAGCTGCCCTGCTGCCCGCTGCAGAGAGTTGATTCTACAATAAAATAAAATAAAAAGAGTAATAATTCCAAAACTCTTCGCTTTTAATATAAAGCTGTAGTGCAGAGTTTCAGCGTAATATATGTGTACCAAATTTCAGGCTACAGGTTATTTGATTTTTGACCTTAACCCTCCTGGGTTGACCTTTGACCTTGGAAGTCAATCATCACCCCGAAAGCAGATAATAGAGGTCATAGTATATGTGTGTAGCAAATTTCAGGTCAGTAGGTCAAACTTTTTGGAAGCTACAGGTATTTTAAAATCCTGGATATACAAATGGACAGCCATGGTAGTGTATTATATAAGATTTATCTTCATCCTATAGGAGCTATTTTCAGGCAGGTGGATGAGTATATTCTGTCCGTCAGACTGCAGTTTTTGAGGCTGAAGGACTGTGTCTTTGACAGGGATGTGAGCAACAATGGACCAACAGTCCTGTCTCCTTTTTTTCACTCTGCACAACTCAGACTATAACATCGGGTCATATCACTTGCTGAAATTCTCAGGTGATTCTGCTGTAATAGGTTGTATTGATAATTGGAATGAGGCAGAAGATAGCTGTCAGGGGGAGAACTTTGTTTCACAGTGAAAAGAGGTTTGTCTGGAATTTAACATCACAAAATACTAAGGAACTAATTTCTGACTTTTGCAGCATCAAACAGGCTCAACACCCACTCAGTATTCAGGGAGTGGATGTGAAGGTGGTGCACCGCTACAAATAATTTTGGGTCCACATCAATGACATACTAGATTGGTATAATAACACAGGAACTATATAAGAAAGGCAAGAGCAGACTCTTTTCGTGTTCCTTTAATGTGGGTAATGACATCCTTCACATATTCTATAATTCTGAGATGGCCAGTGTGATTTTATACACTGTCGTGTGCTGGGCTGGTAACATCACTTCAGGTGATACCCACCACATCAACAAGCTTTTTCAGAAGGCAGGCTCAGTAATGGGGTGCATGCTTGACCCATAGGAGTTATCAGTGAAGGTGAGAATGAAGAAAAAACTAATGGCCATTATGAACAATTTGGCACATCCTCTTTTTAGTCACAATATCTTTGAGTACTTTTACCTAACAAATTATTCAGCAGAAGTGTGTCAAGAAATGCCACTGGGATTCCTTCATATGTACATAGAGAAAAGCCAAGCAAAATGACACCTTTTATTGGCTAACTAGAAAGATTACAATATGCAAGCTTTCGAGGCAACTCAGGCCCCTTCTTCAGGCAAGTTTACATCTTGCGAGTTGCCTCGAAAGCTTGCATATTGTAATCTTTCTAGTTAGCCAATAAAAGGTGTCATTTTGCTTGGCTTTTCTCTACATTCATAATGGCTAACACGGTACAACACCCTAGTACTATTCATATGTACAGAAATACACCTTTATAATGCCTCACCATGACATCATGGTCATTAACCAAGTGACGAGTTTTTTCTTTTTTGCAATTATTCTGTGTTTCAGAGGGATTATTGATGTTATTATTTGTTATAATATTTTTATATTTCTTTAGCTTCTGCAAAAGCTCAGTTTACCCTTGGGACAAATAAAGTATGGACAGTCCATCTATCTTAACTATTCATCTATGCATAACTATTGTGTTCCCCCACTCTTATTGGTTGCAAGCCAAGCTAAAACAAGTTCTCCTCGTTATGCAGAACGCTGAAAAACACTAATTTAAAGCTAATGAAATTTCTTCTTGCACTGAAGCAGATGGCTACTCTAATTAAAGAAACTAATTTTAGACTGGAGTTTAAAACATCCTGTTATTCAGAATTCCAGCCAGCCAATTTATTAAATTTACATATTCAATTTTCACACAACTTTTATAATACCTTCTGTATTACTAATAAAATATAAGTCAAGTACTATTGTAGTGTGTAGTACTCAGTTATAAAAGGGTGTTTAAAATAAAATAAATCTGACCGTTTGAATTGTAATCTTTATTTTTAAAATACCAATAAATCTTGTGCTACTCACTTAAAATATACCATTAGAAAGCCACAAGCTCAATGTATGCCTGCAGTCATTAAGTTAAATGAAAGTTCTCTGCCTTCATGACACTGAATGGTTGATTTTAGGCTGAAGTCTTTATCTTTCAGCTGAACAAATAATTTACCTTTCTTTTCTATCATTAGAAGGGACTGCAATTTGAAAATCTGCTGAGTTCAGCCTACACTTTCAGTAAGTATTTGATGTTCAAGAATCCCTTACTTCAATTTAAATTATCACACTTTGAGAAGGTTAAACGTTACCACTGACCCAGACTTGTACCTCTGGTATCTATAGTCAGAGTCCTCAAAGCATTGTTTTTTTCAGTTATCTATCCAATCCCAAATCTAAGTATTATTTTTATAAAATAACCATTACTGTGGCCTTGAGTGAATTGGAAAGAAAATAACATTTGTAGAAATTCCTATTACTCCACTTTTTCCATATGTTCAGCTTTGCTTGATTTCCTGAGTGACATTACTCTAGTTCAATATTTGTTTATTGTTTTATTTTGAGTCTTCATTACGCCTTTCTTTACTGACTTCTCTATTTCTTTTACTTTAATTTATTATCTTATTGTTATTATTCTTATGACCATATTAATATAACCTAATTTTGCTTTTACATTTTATTAAAAACTTTCTGCATTGTTGTATTATCTTTCTGCTAAATATCATTATATTTCTCAACATTACATAATAGTTTTTACAATTATCTCTTTCCTTTTTTTGTTTCTGGTTTTTTCTTTTAAACACAGGAAAAGACAGCACCTGTGGTTTATCTCATAAACTAATCAGTTTACTATTATCTGGGACCTGTAGCTAAAGTCACTTCAGTACACAAGTACTGTGTCAGCGTGTGTCGATCAAACAGAGGAAGCTCTGTAGTCTACTTGTGACTGTATGCTGTAGTCACAATAAGTAAATAAATCATGGTAAATAACATTCAATCTGGCTTTTATATAAGTAACATACAAATGTTTCTTATGTAAAGACCATCACAAAACATAATCACAAACAGGTCTTTGCATGATATTTTGGCAAGCTCTGTAAGCTGTGCTGCTTCGTTGGAGGACACATGTGGGGCAGACTGACTGGCAGGATGTTGCCCGACCTCTTGATGCATTCAAACGATGCCATCTTTCACCTTTATGCCTGGTGCAGCTGCATTGTTTTATATGTGAGTAGACGTTTCTTGTGGGGGGGGGGGGGGGTGCTTCTGTTCTCTTCCTCTGATGTAGAACTCTCGTCCTGTTCTCGTCCTTTAATTGAAAACTAACAGTATAATAATAAATAATAATTCATTACGTTTATATAGCGCTTTTCTCAGTACTCAAAGCGCTATCCACACAGGGAGGAACCGGGAAGCGAACCCACAATCGTCCACAGTCTTTATCAGATCAGATAAAGTATCAGATCGGGAGGAGCGTGAACGTAACTGAGAGAATAAAACTGATTAAAAAAAATGCTAACCTTTATAAGTACCATGCATTTACACCGGCTGTTACAGACTAAAATCAAATGTAGTATGTTACTAATGTATGTATAATAGTAACAATAAGAGCAGCTCACTACTCAAAATGTTTATTTTGAGACGCGGGGAGGCTTGAACCTGGCGACCCTTTGAATAGAAGTCAGCAGGTCTTACCGCTGTACTAACAAAGAACCACACTAATCCGATTTCTTTTTCTTCGGTTATAGTCTTGAATAAAAGCATACTTGTTCTGTTATATTTATACCTTTTGTGAAAGTGCTTATTTGATATTTGGATTTCAGACTTCACACATTATACACTTCATGTCTACATTTTCTCATTAGTACTAAAACATGGAAAAAGTTTGTCTTTTAGGTATGTGTTCAACATTTCTTGCATTTCTTGTCATCCTTCCCTTTCATAGATCTTTATAGACACGGAACACATGTGAAATGCATGTGTTCCAAATAACGATATATTTTTTTTAGCCTATATAGCTCTACAGTAGGTACTACTTCACTCCCTGATAAACAAGACTTGAACTGGGAAAGCGATTTTTGCAGTTAGGCTGCTTGCGACTTGGGCTTATCAACACATTTACAAGACAAAAGACGCTGACGGAGAGGTGCGAGTGGATTTAAGGTGGGCCAGATTTACGAGTTTTTTCGTAAGCTTTGTTAATTCTAGTGTTAAATCATTTTTGCGGCAGATTGAAGACTTAAGTGCCAGCTTAAGTGAAAAATTAAAGCAAACACACTAAGTAATTGCAACACAAACACCGACTTAATCAGTTTTAACGTGAAAAGATGCCGATGAAAGAAGAGAAGAAGTGGGCCACTGGGGGGAAAAAAGAAGAGCTACTCAGGAAGCAGCAAGCGCATCAACCTCTGAGCAAACAAATGCTAAACGTATAGAGAAAGAATATGAAAAGTCAAGTGTATTCACTGCACGTTATTGTGCAGTGCACCATTACTCTTAATTCCTAACTTCCGGTTTGAGTGAATGCTGGCGGGACTGGTTGCCGCTACTCGCTGGTAACTAGGCTATTGATTTTGCTATGATTGGTGATTTTGTTGGTATTTTTACCATTTTTGCTGATATCTCTACGTGGCTGTGTATGCTGTGTATACATTAGCTTCATCCTAACCCCCGTTTCGTTTCAAAACTTACCTGGTTTGTTGTCTGGACGCCTGAGCTGTCTGTGGCCTCGTCTACAATGTGGACTGGTAGGATATTCACCTGGTTAAATTTGTTTGGTGTCCTCTGTCACTCGCTATCCAGCCTGCGAGGGGCCTCCTCCAGTACTCAGCTGCTGAGCTTCTTCAACTGCGTTTCCTCCAGTGTGTGCCTCTGCTGTCTGTGCTGCATTTCGACCCGGACGTCATATTTCTCCCTCGTCGGAGGTACATCCATTGTGGGTCCCGCCAGAGATTCCAAATAGACGCCTCAAAAGGAATTAACTGTTTCTGGTCCAACTCTCGGCACCCTCCATGTAATGTAACACAGATAGGAATGTTGACCACAGCGTGTTAGCCGGCTTTGCTCAGTCGACTAACACCACTGTCAAATGCAACAGCAACAATGTCAGCTTTGGTCTACTGAACATCCGCTCACTCACGAGCAAGGGACATCTCATTCAGGATCTCCTTATTGACCGTAAGTTTGACTTTCTCTGTTTAACCGAGACTTGGCAGCAACCTCAAGACCTCTCACAACTTAATGAATCCACCTCCCGGGGTTTGTTTACACTTGTCAACCCCGTGCCTCTGGCCGTGGTGGAGGTTCGCGATAATGTATCGCGAGAAGTGGAAAGTCCTGCTGTTGCCTGCTTCTGCTGTTAGCTCTTTTGAATCAACTGTGTGTCAATTGTCTGGGCCTATTCCTACCATAATTGCAACTGTCTACCGCCCTCCTAAATCAAATAATGATTTTTTGAACGATCTTGCTACCTTTCTTACCCATTTATCTGCAATTACTTCAAATATAATTCTGCTGGGGGATTTTAATATACACCTGGACAATATCAATATCCACTCCCGTAGAATTGGTCTCATATTATAACACTTGTCTCAATTGTATTCTTAATTCTCTTGCTCCGTTAAAAACCAGATCTGTTTCTTTTTCTGCCCCCTGGTTTACGCCTGAACTTTGGCTTCTGAAAGCTAAGTAAGGGTAGGCAACTTGAAAGGTTATATAAAAAATCTGTACTCTTTGTCCACTAAGAGATGCATAAAAATCTTGTACTCTATTTCAAGGATTGTATAGCCCCTACCAAATCTAACTATTACACTCAGTTAATTACTTGTAATACAGGTAACACCAAGTCTTTGTTTTCACTACTTAATAATGTTATACAACCTCCAGACTCTTTACAATCTCACCTTTACTCAACTGCTTTCTGTAATTCTCTTATGTCCTTTTTTAATGAGAAAATCCAGAGGATACATCAGCACCTCAGTCCAGATTCTCTCTGTACTTCCTTTGAACTACACTCACCTATTCACTCTTTTTCTTCTTTCCAGCTTCCCACTTCCTCAGAAATATCAGATCTCATCTGCAAATCTAAGTCATCCACTTGTCAGCTGGACCCCCTTCCTACAGTTCTGGTTAAAGCCTGCCTCCCCTATTTGGTCCCTCTCATTTCTGCCATAATTCACTCTTCTCTTACTACTGGTATTATTCCCTCATCTTTTAAAACTGCTGCAATAACCCCAATACTGAAAAAACCTGGAGCTGATCCTATTAACGTCAATAATTTTCACCCTATTTCTAATTTGCCCTTTATCTCTAAAATTCTTGAAAAAATAGTAGCTATCCAACTTCACTCCCACTTATCTCATAATAATCTACATGAAAAGTTCCAGTCTGGTTTTCGCCCCCTTCACAGTACAGAAACGGCACTTGTTAAAATTACCAATGACCTTCTTATGGCTGCTGACTCCGGTCTAATTACTATTCTCATCCTCCTTAATCTGAGTGCAGGCTTTGATGCTATTTGTCATACCACTCTACTTGATTGGTTCAGATCCTAACTTTCAGGCCACACTCAGTTCATTCAGCTTAAAACCTTCACATCCCAACCCACCGCTGTTACTTCAGGTGTGCCCCAGGGCTCTGTCCTGGGGCCTCTTCTTTTTATTATTTACCTTCTTCTCCTTGGCAATATTTTTTGTAAATATAACATTAATTTTCACTGTTATGCTGATGACACCCAGTTCCACATTGCTAGTAAACCCACCTCTTCCTTTCCACCATCTTCACTTGTCGACTGCATTGCTGAAATTAAATTCTGGTTTTCTTCGAATTTTCTTAAATTAAACAGTGACAAAACTGAGGTTTGGCTTAAAATCATCATTATCCAAAGCCAATAATCTTTCTCTTGTTATTGATAACTCCGTTGTTTCCCCTTCACCTCAGGTCAAGAGTCTGGGTGTCATCCTTGACAGTACTTTATCTTTCCAATCTCACATTAATAACATCACCAGGTCTGCTTACTTCCACCTACGTAATATTAATCATATCCACCCCTCCCTCACTCCCCATATCACTGCTGTTCTTGTTCACAGTCTTGTTACTTCTTGTCTCGACTATTGCAATTCACTCCTCTTTGGTCTCTCTAATAAATCACTCCAAAAGCTTCAGCTACTCCAGAATTCTGCAGCACGCATCATTATACTCGAATCACATCTATTCACCATATTACTCCAGTCTTGCAGCAGCTTCATTGGCTCCCGATTAAGTCTCAAATTGATTTTAAAATTCTGCTATTAACATTTAAGGCCATTCATAACCTTGCCCCTCCATATCTGTCCAACCTTCTCCATGTTGCCATTACCTCCCGTAACCTTAGATCCTCTTCCTCCATCCCTCTGACCATTCCCTCTTGCCCGTCTAACCACCATGGGGAGCAGAGCATTCAGCCGTTATGCTCCCAGGCTCTGGAATTCATTACCTACCGAGCTTAGAAATACCAAATCATTTTCATCCTTCAAATGTAAACTGTTTAAAATGGCCTTCTCTTTATGATTACAGTGGCTTTGTTTGGTTTTATTTCTTATATTTTCTGATGTTTTAAGTTGTTTATAATGTGTCTTTTATTTATTTATTTATTGTTTGTTCTGTGTCCTTGAGTTCTCTGAAAAGCGCCTTGTATAAATAAAATGTATTATTACTGGTACAAATATATTATTGATCAATTAATTACATTTTTGAAACGTTAAAAGTTTCATTCATGACATCAAGAGGAAAAAACGCACTACTGTATAACAATTCAACTCACAGCAATCACACACACTGTTGTATTCTTCCAAGAGATTCATTTAAATAATAAGGTCAATCCATGTTTTTCAGTCTAACCATGGTAATGTTATGAGCACTAAAAGAATATTGTCAAAGAAAAGAAGCAGATGAAGCACACTGGGCAAAATAAAAGAATTGTTCAAAACAGATCCTTGCCTGATAACAAGAAGATAGAAAACAGTCGTTCAAGCTAAAATGCAAAACATAACCATAGCAATAAATTGTTGGCTGCCTTATAATCCTTTCCCTAAATAGCTTTCTAGATTTTTAGTTGGTCTCATCCAGAACTTTGATTGCTAAATGTGACATTACCATAAATGTTATTGATTGATATCATTTTTTCGTGCACTTCTGAGATCTTTTTTGCTTTCTTTTATATGTGAAAATATATTTTAATTATATATGTGAAAAAAGAATCAATTCTGTGGTTGCTTCCATTCTAGAATGTTCTTCTACAAATTTTACATTTATTTTGAGCCCTTTTTTGGGCTCCATTTTGAAATGTGTACCACTGCCATTTTGTGAAGTTTGCAATGATGTTGCTAGTGAATTGACCCAGAAGTGTTTGCATTTCACTTCTGAGTTCAAATGTATAAAGCTCTTCCCAAACACTTCCTTTCTATTCGGGTTTGAGAAAAAATAATAAAAGATGCATACATATATTTATTTAGTTTTCCTAGAAGACAACTTCTGATCTATGTATTTTTCACTATGATTTTTGGGGATTTAATTTTGGCTTTATAGTAGTGTTTAATTGACTTTATATTTATAAATCTCTGCTTGTTTTTCTGTCTCACATTTCTTTTTAGGGTCCTTTTGTAAATTTAACAATACATTGTCACCGAAATTATGATGTAACAATCTGAGCCATCATTACCAATAGCCAAAACATTGGCAAAGTCATCTCAAACTGATGATACCAGCAAAACAATAAAAAAATAACAAATACTTTCTATTGGCCAATATCAAAAAATAAGTGCCCAAAATAAACTTTTACCTGCTAAATATTGACTCCTAAGTGGTAAGAATTGCAAAGAAGTGGTGAATCAGATTCATGAAACACCTGCTGAGATATACCTGACCCTGAAGCATTCAGTATTGTGGTGGAAACCGAAAACTGAACATACCTTAATGAATAAGCAAAATAGGACTGATGAAGAATGTATACACAGTGTTGACTTTTTAATTGCCAATATGAGCTCAGTAAATCTTTAGAGGAGATTTTACTTATGTTTTAGTCCTGCTTTAGATTGGTCATCTGCAATTGTGACTACAGTATTAAAACAGCCTCATATTTTATCATGGATCATAAACTGTTTTATTCATTTACTGTATTATTGGAGGAACCTCTATCTATATTTGAGATAACATTGTTTTGTTTTCCCAGCACATCATGGTTACTCATGAATTGACTATTTTTTTTATTAATAATAACTCAGCCAGGTTCTTGAAGTTATGCTGCCATAGTTATTTCTCAGTATGTTCCTTTTATTTTAGAACTCCAAGTATCAAAAATCACAAAATTAGGAACATGATGTAATACACACCACCATCTTAAACAGTATGTGCATGGTAATGTCATAATTCTGTCCATGTGACCAGGCATCCTAATTATTCACAAGATGCATGCACACAAGGACCCATGCTGCAAAACGCTGGTGCCAGAACAAGAAGGATCCCATGCACTGAAATGCTGACATCATCATAAGAGTAATGATTCAAAGGCATAAAGACATAAAATAGAAAAATAAAAGCTTTATGGTAGAAAGATCAGATTCATGTGAGAGCACTACTTTCTAAGGTGCACACAAAAAATGCACCCCAACATTTTCTCTAGCTTGCAGCCTATGAAATTGCATCAGCAAATTAAGTGTATGTTCCATATGCTTTCCTATAAGATATTGCACATTATACCGCATCGCCCTAAGTAGAAAAATCTTTGAAATTTCATATTCTCATTCGGTGGTTGTGGTTGAGATGGCTTTGATATTGCAAAGGTATTAACTAAGTTTCAAACAAAGCACATAAAAAGTGGAGTGAATTCAGAAAGGGCAAGGCAATGCCATCTTTTATGATACCGGTCCAATTTTGTTAAATGAATTAAAGTCAAAATTCAAAAAAGGGTAATAACTTACAGTCAAAATTGAAGGGTAGAAAGATTAACAATCAGAAACACTAACAAAAGGTGCAGATTAATTGTTGTTTGTTGTGAATTGGTATTTAAACTGTGGTGGAGATAATGTTAGTTGTCGTGGCACGCAGAAAAGTGTCTCACGGAAATTAAGAACATTGTCCGAGCAATGGAGCTTACAAAATGGAAATGCCTATTAATAAATAAAATGGCAATTCAGGACTGGAACGAAAAGTCAGTAGAGCTAATGGCATTAATTGATTAAATAATTTAGTAAGGAGAATAATATAATTTATTGTTAAACACAGCGATTATAGAAATAAGATAACTGCATATATATTGACCAAAAAGACAGGATGCAAGACAGATGAGACAGACAAACATATAACACAGAAGGGTCTGGTTGTTTATTTGCAATTTAGAGTATTCATTTATCTTGGCATAGATAAACAGTTTTGCAAAACCTGGGGCCTCATGTACCATGCGTAGAATTCACACTATAACACGGCGTGCGGACTAAAGCAGAAATGTACTTACGCACAAAAAAATCCAGATGCATAAATCTGTGCGAACGCCAACTTCCACGTTCTTCCGCTACATAAATCCCGGTCAGTGTGAAAAGTAACGCATGTGCACGTACCTGCTGTCCTGCACCAACTCCTCCCAGAATTACGCCTCTTTGAATATGCAAATCAATATAAATAGCCCTTAAGCTCAGCATTCTGTGAAAAGGCAATGGCAAAAGCACAGGGGAAAATAGAAGAATTTCAGCTAATACCAAGTGGAGGCAAGGAAAAACTTAATATTTGTTGGTTTAAACAGTGATATAATCAACAAAAGGAAGTTGATCGAGTGACATAGAATGTCGGAGAAACTTGAAAGTTCAAGTTCGCAAAGTCACACAGTTCCTGAAATAAAAAAGAAGCGGTCAGATATCAAAGTCACTGTGAAAAGACAAGTTGTAGCCCACCGTCTGAGTGTCATATGAAAGCTTATTAGCATACAGAGAAAAAAAATAGGCACACAGTGGGAAAAAAGCATGAAATGTCAACTTTAATCTCAAAATTCCCACTTTAATCACGTAGTTTATTTTGTCATTAAAGTAGAACATCATAAACTTCATCTTAAAATCGTTTAATTTACTAATTTCTCAAATCCCATCGTAACTAAAGTAGCACGTTGAATGCTTTGTTTTGTATTTGATCTTCTATGTGCATTACCTACTTCTTAAACGGGCTTTCTCTTTCTCCGACAGGACACAGAATCCATTACATTTGTAATATTGCAGCTCTCTGAATAATTTAAATACTGAGACGTAGTGATAGTGATGAGCAGGTGCCACGTCCACAGATTGTTCCTGCCTCCTGCAAGATGCTTGCTACGCCATGCGCAACCTTTGATGAAATAATTTATTGCAGCAATACTGTCTCTCTCAAGCGTACTAACCCCCAATTCCTGTCCTTCATTTTCTTTCTCCAAGTAACCAATCGCCACACTATCAGCTCTGTCATAGATGTTAACCCATCTGTAAGCTTATAACACAGATTCTTCAAAACTTATTTAATTATTCATCTGTCTTTCCGCAGTGTCGCGCCAGCCCCAGGAAGAATACAGCACGAGGCAAGAATAATCAGGGCACCAACTTGTCCCGAGCGCCGCGACACCGTATCCTCACATTTAATTATTAACAATATAGATTATTTAAATGATGTTAACATTTTATCTGTATAATGTAATAAACACATTTTGCTGCATTTCATCATATGTAAATACGCGCTTTATAAAGTGGCGCAGGTGGTGCAATATTATAACTATATCGCAAGTTTACAGTGAGGTAATTGTACTTGTAAGTACAAACAGTTCTATAAGGAGCACTTGATGGATTGATTGAGTGCGTTTATAGTTCTTAGGATGAAACTGTTTCTGAACCGCGAGGTCCATACAGGAAAGGCTCTGAAGCGTTTGTCGGATGAGAGCAGTTCAAATCGCGAATGGCTGAGGCAGCGTGTGCTTGATTCTATATACCAATAATTCTCTTTCCGATCAGCTGCTCCGAGTGGTGCAGTGAGAGTAACAACGCTAAAGAAGCTATTATATTAGGAATAGTTTGGCCATTCCGTGGACCATTATATTGTTACAGGTTAATTACAATCAGATGCCTTAAACTAATAAAAAATATGCAGTTAATTTCAGTGTATTTATAAAGCTGTATTGAGGGATGTGGATCTGAAAAACAAAGGGAAACCACACTGGAACAGTAGCACTGCTTTAACGCTGGGTGCCGCCAGTTCACAAAACCGAGCGGAGAACTTGCGTACGCCAGGGTTTGAGCTAGCATGAAAATGTGCGTGGCTTTACGCCAAGGTTAGGTTTTATACATCACGATTTGAGCGTGGAAACAGGCTTACGCAACAGTTTTGTGTGTACGCACTGTTTATACATGAGTCCCTAGTCTTTAAGGATGGTGTCCAATGTTGCATAGAGTTGTTGCAGTTGTTGCTGACAATTCAAGTGTAGAATTCTTCTTGTGTTGGAGTGCAATCTTTTAGTGGCCATTTGTTTGTACTAGGATCAGCCCTGTTTTTCTGCTGGTAACAAAAGTGTAAATAAGATTTGAAGTAATATCTCTGAAGACACTTTGAGACATAGAGGTGCCAAATGGACATCCAGGTTCAAATAAAGACCTATAATTCAATGAGTGACAACTTTGATGGACAAAATAACAGCCCTATAAGCATTCACTTGTTCTGTACCTGAAATGACTTTACACCAATAACCAGAGGTTACACCTTCCTTTAAAAACAAGATTCAAAATCAGTCTGTCAAACCTAAAAGCTGAGATCTACTCTGCTAAGCCAAGCTCTGTGCCAGTCACTGAGCACAGTCTGAGAAGGCTAGGAAGCAGACATAACTTCAAGAAAAAAACTTCAGAGCCTAAAGTATTGTGCCTGAAAGAATAATATCTTTTCCTATGAAGTTGCAGAGGGCACAGCAAGAGACCAACTGAGAAAAGTAAAAGCTGTTCAGCCATTCATTCAGGAATGCAGGTTGGAAGGACTGCATCTGGATGTCTGCATCTCTGTTAAGTCTTAACAGACATTGTGTGCTACTAACACCTAGCAGAATGGGTAAGGCCCACTTTGTCCTACAGAGGTAAGAACACTTTCCAGTTAAAACTGATAATCATTAATGGTTCAACATAAGCATTTCCAAGGCATGATTTACCCTGTAGGTTTAGCCATTATATTGTGGATGGCAGCCTGAAGTTAAATTTAGATGATTTCTCACCTTTGCAGAAATGTATCTCAGGAATTTAGAAACAAACTAAAATCATGGTTTCTAGGAATTTATTAAACCAAAGAATATAAATACAGTTTTGTCATTTATTGGGATGTGGGATATTTTTACAAAGGAATGAAGTATGCTGCTTTGGACAACTTAGCTACTATGACTAAGATTACAATTGTAGTGTAACCCACTGATGGGGGTAGATCCATAATAAAACGGAGGGAAAAATGGCTTTTTTGTATATTTTGTAAGCTAAAACATATTCCTTTTTTATATCTTTTTATATTTTTATATCTAGTAGGGAACATCAGTGGATGAGTTAATAAGTCTTTAAGATTCCATGGTGACGTACCAAAACTGAATCATAACTCCACAACAAAAACTTTTGCCAAGCTATATTTGATACTAAGTGCAGAATTGTAGTGTATTATTTGGAATTTTCTGTCATCTACTAATTATTTTACTTTTTCCAACAAGTCTTGTGTTTCAGAACAATCAATCAAAGCTGAATTTTTTTTTAATTCTCCAGCTAAAAAATTACTGAATAATGGTGATCAACAGGCGTGTCCTGTCTAGCATTTGAGAGCTTCAGATTATTACAATTAGGAAATATTACAAATGGGTGCTTGCTACCCATTATTCCTTAAGAGCAAATTTAATTGCTAATAATTCCCTATTGATCACATAATAATTTTGTTCAATTGGGGTTAGATTCTTAGAATAAAAAGACACATGGATGAAGGTCTGCTTGTTTCAGGGCATCTTTACGATATTACTGCTCCCATTCCCACATTAGAAGTCACTGCTCTCATTTCAAAAGGTTTTGGGGGGAGAGTTTAAGTGGGCATTTCCCTTACTTGTTGAAATGCTTCATTAACCCAGGGAAACTGTAACATTTTCAAAGTAGGAATGAACAATGTGGCCCAAAATGTATATCACAATTTAATTAAAAATTATCATGCTTATGATATATATTATGGATTAATCCATGTGCAAATACAATGGAACCTCGGGTCACGAACGTCTCGGACCACGTACAAATTGGGTTATGACCAAAAAGTTCGCCAAACTTTTGCATCTGTTCACGACCACACACTCGGGTGAAGAACAAGCCAGTTTCCCTTCCGGTTCGTACGCACCGATGATTTTCGCACATGCTCAGTGTCTCCCTGTGCATTCCCTGTGCAGCGAGCGAGCGAGACAGCGTGAGAACGTGAGCAAGACTGCGAGAGAGAGACAGCGTGAGTGAGCGAGAGAGAGAGCCCAAGCAGAAGAAGTAAACATTATAGAAGAAGTAAGTAAACATTTAGTTTACTATTACACTGTGCATTCTATGGTATAAATAACTATTTTTGTGCTTAAAAATCTTTAAAAAAATATATATTTACATACAGCTTGTACGGTCCGGATTGGATTAATTGTATTTACATACAATCCTATGGGGGAAATTATTTCGGGTCCACTGTACTTTTCAGATTCAGTCCAGTTTAGGGGCTTCTGTTGGCCCAGTGTCAAAGGTTAACAGTGTGAAGTTCCACTGTGATGTTTCTTTTCATAAGGTCAATTTTAATCAACTGAAGTGATTCCAAAATATCTGCACTGTGCAAAATAATAAAATTAGTTTCATTGTAACTAATATGCGTCCCAGTGTGTTTTGCCTGCTGCTGTGGGTGCCAACACACTTAACTGTTCAAATATAATGCTCAAAAAAGTAGAAGAAAAAACTCTAGTGCTTTTGCATTTTGTTGTGTGTTTTTCATATAGAGATGGTGTATTTGGAACAAGATTTTGTCTCTTTAGACTATCATGGAAAAATGTGAAGATGGCTTTAATTATACAGGTGGATTTCTTATACTGTATTTGCTACAATATTCAGATCTTTTACAACAAGAATAAGTTTGGATAGCTACCTCTATTTTGGATTATACACTATTTACTTTTTTGGGCATTGTTGAACAGCCATCATATTCTTAACCATGTAGCTTTAATGTAGATTTCGTACAAAGACAAGTAATTATGTTGGCAATAGAAGTAGCATCTAAATCAGTTAGAAACATGAGTACAGTGTGCCTTTTATGGCGACCTGGTGTATGGCTGAATGATTTAGATGTGACACAGCTTTTTATGTGCTTTTCTGTTTTTGCCTCTTCCATTCTATACCTTAATAGCTCCCCTGAAGAGATTGATGGGGTCTGTTTTAGACCAACCACTGAGAAAAGCACATTGATGTTCCTGAAATCTGTGAACCTACTGTTTAGTCAAAATTATCAGCTATTAATACACGCTTACCACCTGTTAACACCAACTGTTTTTAGGTGTTCTACTTTTGTCCTCATTATAGCAAGAATTAATTATGAACAATATATCCAGTTCCACTAGTGTCTACGAAATGTACATCAATTGACCTCTAACGCCACATCAGCAATGACTGCTCACCAATAAAACAATTTATTTCTTTATAGTCTCTTCACACAACATTATCAGTTCATTTTTAACACATTCAGATGTGTAGGGGGCATTTGCTGAAGAGGTTTCTAACTATATTTCATATTTTATCCTTGGCTTCTTAACGGAATGAATACAAGCTTTGAACATTTCCAACTGAGCTGTATTTTCTGCACAGAGCAATGTAATACATTCCACAAAAGAAAATGGCAGATATAGTTGGAAATAGCTTCTTATTTTCATCTGGTTGAGGCTTTACAGGAATTTTAGTCTGACACAGAATGCTACTTCTTGAGCTGTATCTTATGTGTGGAGATTTACTAGCATATGAATTCACTTTCATGAAAGCCTTTGTATATTGTGAAAGGTGCATCGATGAATGCTGCTTGTATACCAGAACAAATGTAAGGAGAATACAGTTTTTTAAAAAGGCCATAGTGAATTCTGACTTGACCATGCACAATGTATACTATGTGGTTCTTTTTGCATCATTATGGAAATTGTATGTGTCTGGAGGTATGTACTTTCTTACGAATAAATATTGTTTAAGGTTATTTGCTAATGTCACAGATAATTTAACATACAAATGTCATTACCCTCTTCACTACATTTAACAGTTGTTGTTTGCTCTGAGATCTATTTTTCAAATAAATACCACCGCCCACCTTCCATATGAAAAGGTTAACCACCATACACTCATTAAAGCCAGGACCAATAAATTGACCTTATTGCTGAACAGACTGATACATTTTTACATTTACAATTACATAAACAAATCATATATACTGGTAATGATGCCACAATATCACCTAGACAAATTACAGAACTACATAGAGCTATGAAAATAACATATTCTTATACCACCAATTGTGTGTATTCATACAAAGAATATGAATATGAGGATGTTGAAACATTTGCAAAATAGCAGGAAAGTCAAAAAGCAAAATAATTAATAATTTTCCCAGAAGAAGATCTATCTGAAAGCAATTGGTGTACAGGCAGCAATTCTGTAAAAATAAAACCTTATTTTCTGCTGACACACTATGTATACAAGCACAGATTTACACAAGAAACAAAATGATCTTGTGACATGTTTTGTGAACAAATAGTGCTTTTGTAGTTGTTTGTTATCTATAGCATATTTTAATGTGAGCAGGCTGACTTGGATATCATTCCTTAGCATTATGCATGGCTCATAGCAGAGCTGGATAAACCTCTAAAACTTTCAAGATGACAGAGCAGGAAAGTCATAGGACCAGATGGGTATCCTGCACCATTTTTCAAAAATCAAATATATCAATTAATGCTAACTGTTTACGAGGATCCAAAAAAGAGAGCTTTCTTAAGGAAGGTTTCAATTACAAATAAAAATACTAACCAGAATGTGCATTATATAGACCAATTTCATTACTGAACAATGATATTAAGATTTTGGGAAGAGCCATAGCAGAAAGAACTGAATCAGTCCTTCTACATTGGGTGTCCACCACACATTTTTGCTTTATTTTATCCTCATTTGTTTCTTTTTCTTTGTTAATAATGTTGATTTGTTTGTTTCCAAACTTAATGATTTTGATTACTTTTTTTATTGTCATTCAAATTTAGTTGCAGCATGTAAAAAGGTGAAGAAAAATATAATGCTCATATGTTGGAGTTGGTAACATGGGAAAATGTAGTCAACCCCAGTCAAATACCTGCATTTTAGTCCCAGTATGGGTAAAAAAATAAAAAATAAAAAATCAACAACAAGCCATAATTGAGTTAGAAGTAGCGGACACCTTCATTATCTGTGAGCCAAGAAATTTTAGCAGGAATCCTGTGGGTCAACACTTGATACTCAGAATACAGCAGTATTGTAGATGACACTTTAGTGTAGAATATCACTGTTAATTGCATCATAATTACCCTTTTCTACCAGTTTTAGGCACGTTCACATATAATGCGTGACGCACCTACTGTGATAGCCCATGTCTGTCCTTCTGTCTGTCTGTCTGCATGAAACAACTCGTAATCCCCATGGACCAATTTTGTTGAAATGTGGGACATTTGTTGAGACAGGTCAATTTTCATAGAGATATCTTGAGCAAATAAATGTTTTAACACGTACGAGTCACACAAAAACCCAAAGGAGACAGATTTTACATACATGTACGAGTCATGCAAAATTCATCTCTTCATATTTTTTCAGTGTGTAAAACTGCTTGACCCCGATCCCTGCAAATTCTGCTGTCGCCCCTGTATATGGAACTGAATTTAATTTGCAGGCAGAAGTTCAAACAATACTGGCCACTAATAGCAAGGATGGAGCAGGATTACTGTTTGCTTGGTGCTCATTACCTAGTAGTGTTATGGTTTATCCATACCTGAAAGACACTTTTAGCTCTATGTATCTTCAGACAAGAATTAAAATGTTTAAGATTACAGGAGGATGAAGTTGGCTATATATTTGCATCTTATTCTTCAACCTCATTAAGATTACTGTCACCTTTCATATTCCTGTTATACAATAAACCAGTTCCTTTCCAAGGTGTTAGTAATTCATATAATTTTCATGAATTACCATATATAGGTCGGGACTTGATTTTACAGTATAATTTCTGGTATTTTATAATGTCGGTCATATAAGTCGAATGCGGAAAACTCATGCTATTGGTACAAGGGATTATGATATGCTAACGCCCACCTGAAAGAGTAACCACGGAGTACATTGCCTTTTTTTTTTCTATGTGGGTGCGGCAATGTGCTGTATCAGCGCATGCTCCTAACCTCTCTTTCTCTATTGTGCCTACATGACCACATGGAAATTCCCAAACTATGCCGAAGCAACATTTGCACTGATTTGTGTTTTTTGTATCTCATACCCTCATACACCTTTATCGTAAGAGCATCCCTTATCTACAATGGAGCGTTCGAGCAGAAGAAAATATGAAGCTGGTTTTAAATTAAACGTCGTTGAAGTAGAGAAAGAAATTGGTAACTGTGCTGCTTCAACAAAATTCGATGCGTCTGAGAAATTGATGCAAGATTGGAGGAGGCAAGAAGTTGTAATAAAAAATAAAAATAAAGTGTCACATTTTTGAACGGGGTCTGATTCTATGATCGATTTTTCAGGTTTCAAAACCCGACTTATACGTGAGTATACATGGTAAAATTAACAGCTAGATGGGGAGCGTATTTCAGTTGCCATTCTCCTTTCAAATGGTAATAGTGACAGTGATTTTATGCAAGTTGTGATGTTGTATTAAGTTATTTTTAATAGCTGTTTATTAGATACTACTTTATTGGATATACTTTCAAAATGTTATATTTAAGAAAACTAAGCAACAGCTAGTCACAGACCCTCCACCACCAACACACATCAGTCAATGCTATTTTCACTTCACTTGAATTGGAATCTGCTGTGCAAGAAAGCTGTTGAGCCACCACAAGCCTATTTAAACTGCATTGTGAAGTGCAGTTAAAAAATCACATATTTAATGGAGTCTACTAACACATGGAATTGCATTATATGATTGGTACTATTTTTGAATATGACTCATTGTCACAAAAATATTTAATAAACAAAAAGTTTTAACTGACAATGAAAAATGTGGTAACTTTACTTGATGAATTAAATAAAAATGTGAAATTCTCCAACTTTTATATCCATTAACTTATTTGCTGATCACACCTGAATGTTACTCAATGTGTACATTGTCTAACTTGTTAATTGATGAAGTTTTCAGCACATGCTTGCATCCTTCAGAGGTGAATATCATAAATGTATTCTGCTACCAACAAATCTTTTCTGTTACGGGCAAATTTTACTAAAAGGTCCAGTTCCAACACTGTCAGAGTGTGCTGGCAATACAATAAATGTCAGCCCATGCTGTGCCTACTTAATCCCCTTTCTACCAAAATTGATATATTACAAAGACATAAAAAAGGAAAGTGTAATCTTAATGCTGCAATTGAGGTCAGAACTCATTCTATTAAAATGCATCAATGTGCTTTTGTAAAAGAAGATATACTTTTGGCATTGATTCTACAATGACACCTAAAATAATACACATTCCAATTTCAAACACATTAAAAAAATTGAGGGGAAGTATAATAGTAAAATCTCTAGGTTTGCACAGTATTTTCTTCTCTGAAAAATCAATTTAATATGCATTTAATATATAATGCTGTTGGATCAAATGCAAACAGGTACTTAAGTTATATTGTATAAGTAACTATTTTTTATGTTAACCTTTATTCTAATCTCTTACTAAAGCATGATTTCTAATTATGCAACTACATTTTTCTTTAAATGTGCTTTGGTGAGAAGATTTTTGTGCTACATCTCAGAATGAAGTAAAATGTTTCAAACTTGACAGCTTACATCAATTAAGAATGTAGAAGCTCTCTGATCACCAGCTAAAGTAAGAACCACAAGGCAGCAGACTAAAGAATATGCTGCTATAGTCATGGAGCTGCGACCTCCAATAACACCAGTCCTTTGTAACTGTCAAGCTAGCCCCTTTCATCTACTTAACACTGGGCTACACTGGACGTGAATAAAGATACCCCTTGAATGAAAGTGTATGAATGCAGCACAAAAAATATATATATAACTGTAATATTAAGGGATTTAGTTAAATCATGAAAATCATATGTATAAAAACATTTAAAATACATTAACCAATAGAGGTTAAACGCATTCATAATCTGCTGTGGAAGTGACCAGAAATAAATACATAAAGCATGCAAGATAAAGGGAAAAATTAGCAAATACATAAACAATGTTAAAATGGCATTTCGCTATCACATTATCCATGTGGATGCTACACATTAGTGGTGGTTGAATTGGCTCCCCAATCACTGAAGTGTTTTGAGCAGTGAGAAAAGTGCTATATAAATGTGTAAATAATAATAATAATAATTACTATTATTATTTTTACTACTCTAGTGTATTTAAGTACAGCTGTAGAATACAACCAGAACACTTGCATCCACAATATGAAAGAAGAATGTCTTTTCACTTAAGAGACAATAGCATAAGGAGTAAAAATATTCAAATAGCTCTCTACAGCTCATTTATCACAAGCTCTCATCCCTGTGTTATGTTTTTCAAACTATGTTATAATAAAGTAAAAAAGCAACTACCTCAAAAACAATATTTTTGTTTTATGAACCAGCATACATATAGTATGCAATGCCATGTAACAAAGGGTTCCAAGTTAATCTTGTATATTAGTGTGAAGAGCAGGTTACAAAAATGTTGTAGATGCTAAATTGTAACAAAAGACTGAAAAGACTTTTGTGATTAAGGTTTTATTAAACAGATGAAAACAGAACATTGCCAGCAAACTTTTATGTATAAACAACTTTAGTTTAAAATATAAAAATGTAATTGCAAGTACTACTATCCTGTAAGAAAAAAGAGACAGGAAGAAATACAAGAATAAATACCCCACAGGTGCACGCCTTCTGTCTATTCCAGCCCTGTGAACACTGCAGAATTGCTGTTTAATTGATGGTATAGCGCATGTAACTCCTGATGTGGCTTACAGCAGCATACCATGTCATAATATTTATAGTTAAAAGATTTTATGAATCTTATGGCTAAGAGTTCAAGTAGTAGTAATTTGTAAAGGGAGAATTTCTAAAGTTTCAAAGATAAAGAATCTGCCTCTCTCCTGCAAGAAGCCTGGGCTTTTAGAAGATTTTCTATTGGAGGAAGATGTCAGCCAGAGAAGATATGAATGTGAGGAAAAAAAGGAATACTTATGGTAGGAACAGAGAAGAGATAAGTAAACATATAAAATCAGTTTAGAGAGGTGAAAGGATAGCTACATAGTATGGGAATAATGTATCCATGGCTTCTGAGGGGAAGAACTGACAGAAAGGGTCTAAAGAGAAGCAAAAGGCCGGTGGGTAGTGACATATAAGCAATGTCCAAGTTGAATTTGGGTGTGATGATAAATAGGTAATTTGTTCTAGATGAACAAATTACCTATATATACTGTATAAAATATTAAGGATTGTCACACAAAAACTTGTGACTGACTGTGCCTTGAACCTTGACCTTGTTCTTAATTGAGAGCTTGTTATGTGATACAAGTAAAGCAACTCAAAAACTGGAAGTGCGGTCTACCTCAGCCATGTAATTGGGCCTCAGGTCCTTCTCGTGGAAAGCGGTGGTGCAGCCACGCATCCTGGCCAAAAGGAAAATAACAGCAGTGCATGTGCACAGCATTGCTAACAGGAGAATAACCACAGCAAGTTCTACTAACAATGAAGCACAATGCATGGGCCAGCTGACCGTTGTCTTTGCAATGCAAGTCGTACACTACATGCACAACAGAAAGTCATACAAGATCAAAAACAAAATCAAGATCAGGTTTCCTCCACAATGTTACTGGGCTTTAGGTCCTTTGCTCAGTGAGTGGTGATGCATTCACACAAGCATGCAGCATTGCTGTCAGTAAAAGATCTGCAGTAACATCTGATGGCAATGAAGCACATTACACAGACGGACTGTCTTGCACTACAAAGGTGGCAGCACCCACAGCAGAGTGACCTGGGGTGCGGTTTTTCATGAGAAACGCCTGAACAACCTTTTTTCAATGACTGGAGGTCTGAGTGTTCTTTAGGTAGAGCAGCTGACGTAGCATACCAATCTGAATGCTGAGAGCTTCTTGGTAGAATCCAAATGCAAGTGATACAATGTCAATATCATGTAATACATGAGTAAGAGATATTGCAAATAAAATATAAAGTCATCACAATAATGTGCTCCTTTATTTGAAATATAATGCCATAAACTGGGCATAAAAATAATAACACCTAATGATGCTTAGTGTTGGGACAGTATAGTGGTTAGTGTTGCCTCCTATGTCAACATACCTGGGTTTACCTATTGCCCTGTCATTATCTGTTGCAATTAACACATTTTCCTCATTTTCATGTTATTATTTTATAATGATGCACCCAAGATATATGCAATACAGATCACCTGTCTACTGTAAATTGACCACATATACTGGACAATGGCTCCTACTTTGAAATATTCTGGGACTGACTCTGGCTCTTCATGACCCTGTAATGGAATTACCAGACAATTGATGGATGAACAAATATTCTTTGTAACATTTACAAAACTGGTAAATACATAAACAATAACCTCACTTATACTAGATTATGGTATGTTTATACTTTTGTCTTATGAGAAATATTTTAGATACAAAAATTATGAAAAACTTGTATAAAAAATGAAATAATAATTTTGAAATAAATAATATTGTAAGTTTGCAAGAATGACTAGATGTTACATAGATAGGATGGTAAACTTTGGGAGTAAATACTAGTGTTGGGGAATCCTGCCAAAATGAAGCACAAAAAAGGAGAGCAGGCCAAAACACACACAAAAGATGAAACCCACACCCCAGGCAACCAAGTCCAAACTAACAACCAAGTCAAAAACTAAGCAAAGTTCCTTTAATTTTTGAAGATTTATTAAAGATTTTATAAAGAGCACAGACAATCAAGGTGGCTCAAAAAGAGCAAAACATTTTTGCCTTTGCAAAGTTTTAAGTTATACAAACCAGACAACAGTGCTGTAATCCAGGTCAAAACAAATTAACCAAATTATGAGTACAGAAATCAAAGATGCAATGAAGCTTAAATATGCGGGGGCCAGCAGCACAGCTGCTGAGTTAGGTGGCTCCGCCTCTTTAGGCTTCAAAAACAGGAAGCAAGGCAGGTAATAAAAAACACTACGTTTATGCCTAACTTAAAACATAATGACTAAATTAATAAACATCATATTAATGCAAATTATAATATTACATAAATAAAAAAATAAAGTCAAGCAAAAAGCAGAATTAGTAATATAATATGAAAAATTTATATTTTAATAATAACAAAAATATTAAACAACTAAAAAAAGCTTGCAACAACCCTCTCTTCACCATATCAATTAGAGTTTTCCTAAACATATTTTGTCAAAGATTTAGGTATTTGTATAATTGTGATATTGTTCCACGCATTCTCTTATTAGGCATTTCAATAACAGCAGAAAGCTTTGCTATTCAAAACCAAAAGGGACCTGACGCTGTGCAGCGTACTTCGCAGGATATATTAACCTGTATGGCATCACACATTACTAGAACATAGCCAGACAGAGCAAGTACAGTACATGACCAGCCATACAAGTACACAAGCTTAGCAAGGTGAACATTATGATTCTAATGCTTTTTTTCTGTTACTAGATTGTGCCCTTGGCTATAAAGAGTCTGGCGAAATGACACAGATCACTCAGTAGGGTTATATTGTGGTTTTCCTTTGGGAATTGTCTATATACCTGTAAATAGTGCCTCAAAGTAAATTGTGCATGAAATTGAGTCCATAAAGCCTGTGACTTTAATTATTCTGCTTTAAACACTGTTAACTTGGCCATTAATTCAAATTTTTACACTTAGGTTTATTGTATTCAGCACAAATCTTGTGTAGGTCATATTGGCTAGAGCACAGGGCTTGCTGCTGAGGAACTATACATAATTTCTTACCAGCTGTTTAGCATACTATTAAGCAAATGTAATGTATAATGAGAATTTAGTAAAATACAAAGCACTGTGCAGATCACATCTAAGTAAACTGGCAATGTTTGACACAAAAGACTATTCCCAGTTTACCCCGTCTGCCTTTTCCTGTCAGCTGTATCTATTTGCATAAAAGACATGCTTATAGCTTCTAGGCTGGCTTTGTTCATTAATCCTTTTCCTAATAAAGCATTTTACTATTCCCAGGTAGGCAGTCTTTCAAGCCTCTTTCTCACTCCATGAAGACCCTTAAAGTTGCAGATTAAAATTGAAATGTGCAGCAATGTCTAAGCTTTTATCAGTCTTTCAATAAATGTCTTCCCCATATGGAGTAAAGATCTGAAGTGGATTCACTTAAAAATGGATCTCTACCAGAACTCTTTGAAAAATAAAAAACTAACGGTGCAGTAATCTTCCATTTTTTTTCTGCTTAGTTAATTTAAAATCAGTTAAATCAGCAAAAAAGCAGGCAAAGAATTTTTACAGTACAGTGTATGCAAATTCAACTGCAACCAAAGTCCTTCCTTACATCAGCAAACACTTCTGTAACATACACTTTAAAATGATATAGCCTTTCACGTGTTTGGTTTTATTTTTATCCTTAAACCAAAAAGAAAGAGCATCTGCAGGTTATAGCAATAAACTTAGTGCATACTCAAGCAATTTACTTTGTACTCACACTAGGATTCAAAGTATGTTCAGAGTTATGTCTCTGGGATAGGAAACCACCACAGAACCTTTAATGTCATACTAATGGATTAACAATTTCATTTATTTTTTACCAACAACTTGGAATAAGAGTGCTATGTGAAGCATCTTGCACATGCTTTCAAACTGCACTTTGTATTTGGAAAATGCCTAGTGTTGCTCTTGGGAGGTCAGCCAGTCACATTTCTAGCCTGTAAATTCAACCAAATTCAAGTTCATTTGAAGGTTTTTTGCTTTTCTGAATCCCCAGCATCAATGATGATCTGTAATAGAGCCATCAATGCTGAGTGTAATTCAAGGACATTGACCCTTGTGCATTGGAGTCGTTCTTCCATATTAATTATTAACCAAAAACAAGTAACTGAATGCAAGTGCAGGGCAGAAAAAAGCTATAGTAAATTTGTTTAAATCAGAATATTTTATTACTGGTAATTGTTACTTGTAAGGCAACAGCCTTTTTAATCACAGATCACAATTCACAAATTATGTCTCATACCTTCTTCTGTCACATAAACTTTTGTTTTGTTATGAAATATCTTTCACAAAAGAAAAGTAATAAATTTCTATACACAATGAAAGATAAATTTATGTTTTCAAATTATTCAGGCTATACAATACTATAAATGTGTGTGGTAGCAGAGAAAGCTGATTTGATTTTTAGAAATTCCATTAATTCACATCTTGTAGGTGGGAAGCTTTACAAATAATCACTAATTGATAAAAAAATTACATGCATAATCATGCATTTTGGTTGGATTTGTTAATTCTTAATTACAATATATTCTCACAACTGCAGGGTATTAAACAGCTTGTGATTCAGGGTGTGCAACAGTCATGATGGCTTGCAGTACTCTTTATTGTGCAGACTAATAAGAAGAAAATGCATTCACTGCCTCTCAAAAATATACTTTAACTGATGGTATTCAGTTGTGAATCGAGGAAATTAGAGCTTTAGAGTAGGTCCATGGCCCATTGTGCCATCAGCATGTACAAAATAAAGGACATATTCTATAACCAGTAATGACGCACTGCACGATAACGTGCAGTGAATACACTTGACTTGAGCATTCATAGTTTTCACCCTCTTTCTCTGTATGTTTAGCATTCGTTTGCTCAGAGGTTGCTGCACTTGCTGCTTCCTGAGCAGATCTTCTTTTCTCCACCCTAGCGACCCACTTCTTCTCTTCTTTTGTCAGCATCTTTCCAAGTTAAAACTGATTGTCAGTGTTTGTGTTGCAATTACTTAGTACGTTTTCATTAATTTTTCATTTAAGCTGGTACTTAAGTGTTCAATCTGCCTCAAGAATGATTTAAGATATCAAGAAGTAGGGGAAATAATGGCGAAGGTGGTAGGGATGTGAACGGCGCCCATACGCATGTGCTGCACGGCCGCCCTGCTGGCCGCTGCCGAGAGTTGATTCTACAATAAAATAAAATAAAAACAGGAATAACCTTGGAGGTCAATCATCACCCCAAAAGCAGATAGTAGACATCACGTAGTATATGTGTACCAAATTTCAGGTCAATAGGTCAAATGGTTTGCGAGCTACAGGTGATTTAAAATCCTGGACAGACAAATGAACAGCCACGGTAGCGTATTATATATAAAAAAGTGTCTTAAAAAAGAAAAAAAGAGTGAGCTATGGGAATAATTTCAAGTATATTATTTATGCACAATTCACCATATGATTACAACTTTCCCTTGCAAAAATGCTTTACATTACAGTAGCTAAAAAGAAAAAATGTCATAATTTTGTGGTAGCACAGATACTCTTAACTGTGAATAGTGAAAACTAGTGTGGGTTATTACTGAAATTTAAAATGCAGTTTTACAAAACTATCCACAAAACAAATTAAAAGTATAGGGAGCCACTTACAGTATATTTTTTGATTTTAGTTCTATTCCTAATTAACAGATGAAAACAAAGATACACGTACAGTGTCAGGACCTGAATAAAAATCAACACACTCTGGCAAGAGACAAACCACCAAGGACATGTTCTGCAGGACACCACCATTTTCTATTTCAATTACTTTCCCCAGCAGATTGCATCTGGGAGTGCAAATGACATGAACACTCCAGAACAAAATGGTGTAATGTCGAGATGCACACTTAATGATGTGGAATGACCATTACTGCTTGGCAACCTTTGTAGAACTGGTCAGAACCTGCTTTATTGGAGGGGTTGCTTCAGAAGCATTGAACTGTAGTACAAAGATTAAAAATGATTTGAACATTTGATGTTTGCTACACAGAAAAGAGAAGCATTTAGAGATATATTCAACTGAAAGTGAAAGCTCCACAACTATTCCTGAACACGCTTAATCTAGTTCAGAGCTGTGGCAGTTTTGTGCACAAGTCAGGAACCAGCCGTTGACATGCTGCCAGTCCATCATATGGAGATTCTGCTTTTAAACACCCACAGCCAGTCTGTTAATGCATATGTACTTAAGTCGCTGGAGGAGTGGAGGCTTGCTGAGAATGTTGTTTGACAGATAAAGATTTAAATACATTCTTAAACCTGTTCATCATTAGCTTTAATAGGTCTGATGATATTAAATGTATTGCTACATAAATCCACTCTCCGTATTGCTTACATGCCCCAAAAGGCCCATAAAACCAGTCTATGGTATGCCGATTTTCTTTGCTGTTTGTAGCAGTCAATCAGGGAAAAAGGACTGAGGAAAGCAGTCAAATATCCCCTTTTTGCTTCATTTCAAAGTCACTGTTTTCACACTGCATGTTTGTGTTGCAAAGGCTGTCCAAGTAAAAATGGATTTAAAGAGATATCATGCCGACCTTATCCTCCAGATATGGCTCTGTGTGACTACCACCTGTTCCCCAATAAGAAGGGCTACCTCTGTTTGATGTCCCGTGCTAATGATGAAAATGTTAAGCCACTTACAGAAGACCCATGTTTTCTATACAGTTCTTTCATTACAATTCGATTGGTGTTCACAGGGATTATGTTAATACATAAGGTGTTTCTCTTAATAACTCATTGTTCACCTTTGATACACGTACTTAGTAACTGTGGTGTACTACAGAATGAACTATTGCTACTGAATGTTTATGTGGTACCTGATGTACCAGTTATATTGTTTTAAAAGAATGGGCTCAAATTTTACCATCCAGTAGTTTTGTAGGTTGAATACCTATGTACTACTCCTGCATATTGATAATAAGTATGCTGTTCCATCGCTATGAACTGCACTGTTAGCATCAAATGTATAGTTTATGTACTAATCTCTAGTGTTGATTAATGACATTCACCAAAGCATTTTTCACAGCAAATATGCTGTGTTTGCTGGTGACAAAATACAGTGCATCCAGAAAGTATTCATAACGCATCACTTTTTTCACATTTTGTTATGTTACAGCCTTATTCCAAAATGGATTAAATTCATTTTTTTCCTCAGCATTCTGCACACAACACCCCATAATGACAATGTGAAAAAAGTTTACTTGAGGTTTTTGCAAATTTATTAAAAATAAAAAAACTGAGAAATCCCATGTACATAAGTATTCATAGCCTTTGCTCAATACTTTGTCGATGCACCTTTGGCAGCAATTACAACCTCAAGTCTTTTTGAATATGATGCCACAAGCTTGGCACACCTATCCTTGGCCAGTTTCGCCCATTCCTGTTTGCAGCACCTCTCAAGCTCCATCAGGTTGGATGGGAAGTATCGGTGCACAGCCATTTTAAGATCTCTCCAGAGATGTTCAATCGGATTCAAGTCTGGGCTCTGGCTGGGCCACTCAAGGACATTCACAGAGTTGTCCTGAAGCCACTCCTTTGATATCTTGGCTGTGTACTTAGGGTCGTTGTCCTGCTGAAAGATGAACCGTCGCCCCAGTCTGAGGTCAAGAGCGCCCTGGAGCAGGTTTTCATCCAGAATGTCTCTGTACATTGCTGCAGTCATCTTTCCCTTTATCCTGACTAGTCTCCCAGTTCCTGCCGCTGAAAAACATCCCCACAGCATGATGCTGCCACCACCATACTTCACTGTAGGGATGGTGCCAGGTTTCCTCCAAATGTGACGCCTGGCATTCACACCAAAGAGCTCAATCTTTGTCTCATCAGACCAGAAAATTTTCTTTCTCATGGTCTGAGAGTCCTTCAGGTGCCTTTTGGCAAACTCCAGGTGGGCTGCCATGTGCCTTTTACTAAGGAGTGGCTTCCGTCAGGCCACTCTACCATATAGGCCTGATTGGTGGATTGCTGCAGAGATGGTTGTCCTTCTGTAAGGTTCTCCTCTCTCCACAGAGGACCTCTGGAGCTCTGACAGAGTGACCATCGGGTTCTAACTCACCTCCCTGACTAAGGCCCTTCTCTACCGATCGCTCAGTTTAGATGGCCGGCCAGCTCTAGGAAGAGTCCTGGTGGTTTCGAACTTCTTCCACTTACGAATGATGGAGGCCACTGCGTTCATTGGGACCTTCAAAGCAGTAGAAATCTTTCTGTAACCTTCCCCAGATTTGTGCCTCGAGACAATCCAATCGGAGGTCTACAGACAATTCCATTGACTTCCTGCTTGGTTTGTGCTCTGACATGAACTGTCAACTGTGGGACCTTATATAGACAGATGTATGCTTTTCCAAATCATGTCCAACCAACTGAATTTACCACAGGTGGACTCCAATTAAGCTGCAGAAACATCTCAAGGATGATCAGGGGAAACAGGATGCACCTGAGCTCAATTTCGAGCTTCATGGCAAAGGCTGTGAATACTTATGTACATGTGCTTTCTCAATTTTTTTATTTTTAATAAATTTGCAGAAATCTCAAGTAAACATTTTTCACGTTGTCATTATGGGGTGTTGTATGTAGAATTCTGAGGAAAAAAATGAATTTAATCCATTTTGGAATAAGGCTGTAACATAACAAAATGTGGAAAAAGCGATGCGCTGTGAATACTTTCCGGATGCACTGTATTTCCTGGAAATTTGCAGTGTGGGTAACTTAGACCATTTTTTCAAGCATCTCGTAATGTTTTGCTAAGCCTGCGTGATATCACAGAGATATAGTGGCCATGTGCAGAACTTTCACACATGCATACTATAAGATTGTTGCACTGTGTGTGTGTAATGCCATGACCCGATCAATATCCTAGTCGGATTTCCACCCCAGATGTGTTAAAAAAAAATAAAAAATTGCAGTGTTTTCATTTGAAGTATACATTACCTAACTTTAATGTGAAAATTCTGAATATTGCCACTGAATATATAACACTGATCCCTGTGCATAGTGCAAAGCTGTATGGCCAATTTGTATGCATAATTAGCCATATGCCACAACTGCAGTCAAAATTATCCTATAAGATATACCAATATATAGTTACTGATGGGGGACTGATAAGTCTCACACTCCAAAATCTAGAACAAAACAATTGATAACAAATCTTGGGTTGAAATAGAAATCTTTATTTTCCTCAGTTACTTTCAAGACACAGGCTCCTGCTATATTGGTGAGCTATGTCTCTACTCCACTCCTGAATCTTAGGTGGAGAGACTTATTTTAAAGCTGGACCTAGGAGTACTGCCATATGTCACATGCATACCTCAGGTTCACTTCTTTGTCAGTTGGATGAGGGCAAGGGAGCCATCTCCTGGGTATTTCCTCCAGTACTGCCAACGGTCCTCAATAGGGATGCATGCTCCTACTGTGATGCCAAAGGGGAACATTCACTATTGAGAGAGAGTCGCAGGCAATTTGCAGCCAAGGCATAAAATACGTGTGGCTGCCCCAAATGTTTTTTGATGTCTCTGGTTCATTCTTATGACACTGGTTATCAGACATTTGACTTGTGTCAACATGATGGCCTGATGTCAATTCTAGATGGTTATAATAGATGGTGATACTCTACATTTATCTTTAACTTTTTGGATTGAACCTACAAACAAAGCATCAAATTCTGCAGGTCTTGTTAGGTCTTAATTTAATATTGTTTTGTACAGACAGCATGTATTGGTTACTCAACTTCAGTTTCAGTCTAGCATTTTGTTTAGGTGATCTTGGTATTATGGACTTTCATGGTTTAAAACTCTGTCTGTCCCATTTTCTACTCTTTCATTCAACCCCCAATATCTTTATCCCTCTGCCCAATATAATTAATTTTAATATTTAATTTAAATCTGTCCTACTGACACGGCTGTTTTCATCCAGGTAAAATAATTGCACTGTGGTGATGTGATAATCCAAGGCAGTGTAGACTGGCCAAAAGAAATAAAAGTTGATAATGGAAAGATATAAAAGGCACAATCTAAGTCAGCACAAGGTGCATAAGTCAGCACAAAACAGCATGATGACAGTCGGACACTCCTTGTTTACTTGGTGAACCTCAGGACATCTACTTCTCTCAGCTAAAAAACAGATGACAAATAAATGATAATGACAGACTAATGTAAATATTTAGTATAGTAAACATGATCAATGAATGTAAACAGCTGCACTTTAGCATAATAGAAATACATTTTAAAAAGGCTGACACAGAACACTAAGTGCAGAGACTTACTGCAGTAGAGAGAGAGTGAGAGAGATAATGACCTCTGACCTAGGCTCATTAAGATAACAGTCCAGTTTCTTGCCAAAATCAGAGAATTGCACAGCCAACATCCAGAGCATACAAGAGGAGAGGAAATGAGCAGTGCTGCTTGGCTACTCTGCATGCCTCTTAGCCGATGTATATTTGTTGGAAAGTATCCTTGAACATTTCATTGTTCTTGCTGTTGAAGTGTACAGCACTGTTGTGTGGTGTGAGATCTGTATTCCTTAACACCAAGCATGTAATAAGACCATAACTAAGATAATGGCTTTTGCACTCTTGTGTGTCATTGTTTTATTCTGGGTACTATGTGCACTGCACATATACAGTGATTCAGGCAAGAGATTCTCATAACTGTGTCTGTGGAAGTGGTTACAGGGATATAGAGGTTTCTTTGGTGGACTGAAGGCACCACACAAGTAAGGTGTTAAGTTGGTCAACGGCTCTTAGGGGAGAAAATAAAAGAAGGCCATTACCCTGACTTGTTTATGCCCAATCAAAAGAACATATATTACCTTGACTATACATATTATTTACGCCTACAGAGAATAATATGAGTAGTAAAATCAGAACACCTCCACTATTATTTATTTGAAGCTAATTTTATAATTGGAACAAAGTAATTGGGGAACAACTGGGAGAATATGCAAATTTTTACAAAAAACAGTAATCTGGTTTACAAGTATATCTCAAGTAAAATGTATTATTTAAAATAAAACCACATTTCCAGCAGAGGAATGAGAAAAAGATGATGCACAGATGATGACTAATATAAACTGACTTAATTAAATCTGTCAGTCTTTGGCTAAGCTCAGATAAGCATCAAGCAGTATTCTATTAGCAAGACAGTTAGACAAGAGGTATTATAACTGCTTTATCAAGATGGGTATGATGATCAGTGGCTGTATAAATGTTAGCTATTGCCTGTGCCTATAACTCAAAGTTCTAGGTACACCCCTAATACGGCACACCAACAAACGTGTGGTGGACAAATGGAAGATCATTATTTTTCAACTTTTGTTTGTGTTTTATTGTTTTTGTGCTTGACTATTTAAGCCCAGAAGAAGGAGCTAAGGCATAGTTTCAGTGAAGTTTTTTGGAGTCATTTTATAAGAATTGCCTTTTTTGTTTTGTTTCTTAATCTTTGTATTACTGTTCTTGGATTTTGTCTTCTGGATTAGTGATCTGAGGCATTTTTGATTTAGGATTGCCTTTTTAAAAAAATCCTTGTTTGCTCTTTTGCACTTTTCTTGCTATTACTTTGTAAATAAATGTTTTTCATTTATTAATCCTTATTGCCTTTTTGATCACAGACCAAGGATTTTAAATGTTCTTGCTTGTTCAGAGGCATTGTGGAATATTTAAGTTTATTTTTTGCACTTGAATCCAATTTACTCATTTTCAGGCCTAAATTTCCTGGTGGTAGTTGGTAGTAAGATGGACTGGAGAACTTTCCACATGGTTGGCCGGTGAAGGTCCTGGCTTGCATTTATGGTCTTTGGAAGCCTCGCCCCCCTATTTGATATTGTTTGAGAGTCCAGATTATAACAGCAATATAAATTGTAAAGTACTGTTACTGTTTGATTTACTTTTTTTGTGTTTTCTCTGCAATTGTGTATAATGTTTCTTCTTGCTTTGTTTTACCTATTTTTTTTTGCCACATTTTCTTTATTTCATTTTTAGCATTTAAAAATATTGTTTCCAGTAAATAATATTTTTTCATGAGAGGCTTATATATCATAATTGAAATTATTATTTTATGTGTATTGTTTATGCGATGGAGAAAGTATATCAAAGTTGGGGGGTTCACTAGCAGTGCACATTTGTCACCACACACTTTTTTGGCAGAATTTTATCCCACATGCTTTAGTCAAGCCAACCTCTACTATAAAGATTTTAAAAATGAAAGTGGAATGAATGGCCTAGCATGGGACATATTGTTTAGTTGCAATCCCCGGCATCTTTTTAACTTATTTTTTTCTCCTTTTTAGAATAGAGATTTTAAGCTTTTGTAAGGCTAAATTGAATTAGAAGACAATAGGATATGTAATAATTAGTGCTGGGCAGTGATTAAAAATTTTTATCATGATTAATTGCACGACAATCTCAAAAATCACATTGTTATGTGCAAAATTTAATAATGAACTCAAAAGTAGTGTATTGCGTGTATTTGGTTAATCAAATTAGGTGCTTTTTAACAGCAGTATTCCTTTTACATAGTAGCAAGTTAAAATATTTCTTGTAAATCTCAACTTAAACATTAACTCTTTGAGGGCTGAATATTTTTTCCAAAAAAACAATGGTTTCACACAGAAATCAACATAAATCGTCTGTCACTGCATGCTGTGGCTGCCAGTTTGCCAAGAATGAGTGGCAGGCTTGCTGCCAGGCTGTCTTTGCGCAGCAGGAGCAGCAGCAGCAGCAGTCACGGTTGCAGTGCATTACATTCTGATTGTTAAGTGGCAGTCCTCTCTGGCGAACATTGTCAGTACCACAAATAGCTGGGGACCAATCAGGTGAAGCTGGAACCTCACATTCTTTTTCAATCACTTCTATCAAAATCGGAGTCTGACAAGTCATAGTCCAGTTCAGAGATAATAGACAAGCCGTCGCCCACGAAGTATTTTGCTTTTCTCATTTGCTTTGATTTCTCGCCAGATGTCACTGCCATTTTTGCTGTTGTGTGTGCCTTTCTACTCACATGACTGCAGGGAATCTCGGTCAAACCAATGAATCTAACTTTCTTTCTAGCAATGAGAGTCCAACGTAATGGTTGGTTTTGTCACAGTTTACAGTTGATTACCATTGTAAACTCCTCCTTTTCGACATTAGCCCTGAGAGAGTTAATGTAATCAATATTAAATATAAAACCAAAGCTATTTGTCACTGCCATGGCCTTAACATTTTATTTAGTTTGTTAGAGAAAAACAAGTTACCCTCAGAGTCCAGAGCCACGATCACAACATTATAACAGTCACCTTCCGAGCAACAGCAAGTTAACATTTCTAAACCTATTTTCTTTTTTATCTTAACAGATCCCAGCATAAACAGTCTATGTTCGGTAGCAACTCTTTGAGGGCTAATATTTTTTCCACATAAATCAACATAAAAAGTCTGTTGCTGACCTGTGCCTGCTGCCGGCACCTGTTTGCAGTTTGCAACGGGTTGATGGCCAGCAGGAATGCACGGTGGGCTGGCTGCCGGGCTGTCTTTGTGAGACAAGTGTGCAGGGGTGGCAGTTGCAGTGAGACGCAATATGGTTTGTACCTCCTGTCATATTAAGTATCTGTCCTCCCAGGTGAATGTTGCCATAGGTGCATCAGCTACACTAACATTGTCAGTACCACAATCAGCTGGGTACCAATCAGCTGACGCCGGTACCTCACTTTCGTTTTCAATCTATATCTCCAGATCACTTGCATCAAAATCGGAGTCCAACAAATCAGAGTTCGATTCAGTGATAATACGAAAAAAGTCATCCATGGATTATTTTGCTTTGAACATTCACTTTGGTATCTCTCCACATGCCATTTTAGAAGCTGTTTGCTCTTCGCTACTCATGCACACGCAGGGAATTGATCAACAAAGCTAACTTTCCTTCTAGCAAAAGCATATTGAAAAGTGCTGTAACAAGAAGATCACCGATCTCTATCGATCGCTAGCGAGACAGAGGTTTTGAAAATAATAATAATAACAACTAAAACTGTGTTAACGTGCGATAAATTAATTGTCGGTGTTAATTAATTAATGCGTTAATGCAATAATAACACGTTAACTTGCCCAGCCCTAGTAATAATACATTTTCTGATTCTGTTTGTCTGTTAATGAAGGAAGACAGACATTTTCAGATAAGGTTGGTATACCCACTAATCATGATATCAGAGAGTGGTGACTTGTTGCATGTTGATAAGCACATGCAAGTAAGAATTTCATTGTATTATATACGTGACTCTGTACATCTATAAACCTGTAATACAGTCTGTGGAAGCTGAGAAAGTAGACTCCATGTGCTGCAAAATATACATGGACATGGATATATTAAAGGAGCAGCAGAAAAACATATTTGCATGGCAGAATAGCTGCCCATATTGAATGTGCTTGTAAGTTTGCCCATTTCATGTGTTGTGAGGTATGTTATAGCCCTAAGCCTGATCTTTACATAACATTTTTCAAACATGAAAAAAATAAGTCAAAGTAGGTTTTTCTTTTTAAAGAAAGAAAAAAAAACATTGGATTTGTGTTTGAAATTGACATGTTTTGCAAATACGGCAGCCAGGTTCTTACCTAGCTCTGTTAACCACAGAAACATAGACCAGTTAACACATGTCATTTTTTAAACAAGTGAAATGACATAATATTCTCAGTTTAGTGCAATCTAATTACAGCTCATGGGTGCATGACATATTTAGGCAGCACTGGGTACAAGGCACATGGAGTCAGTCAGTCACAGTGAAGAGAATGCAAAAATTACAAACCTTCAAATGAACATACAGCCATGACGGTGTTATCAAACTGTTACATTATCATTTCAGCACATGCTTCATACAGAAATAAAGAGGCACAGTTGTATTTTTACTGTACAGTTCTAATTTGCTGAGATTTTTTCAAAAATATTTTAACTGGTAGGATAAAGTGAATAATAGCATGTTGGTGAAATGAATAGATTTCTCACTACCTGTCCACAATTGACTGATTGTGGTGATATACTAGCTTTAAACAAAGGAAGATGTCTTGCAATTAGTAAGGTGAGGGGATGGCATACATGCTATAGCAAGCCACAATACTGCCCCAGATACTGTGGTACTTTCTGTACAGGATTGGAAGAACAGAACATAAAAAAAGGTAGGGCTGATGTCAGAAGGTGTCTTCGTTGTCAGCAGATAGCCTTATTGCTAGTGGAGGGTGCATCACAGTACTCATGAGTAACTTGAGTAAGAACAGGAGAGGGAGCACATACTCTTGATTATCCCCTAGAGAAATGAGAGTTGGGGATGATATGGTGAGTTATGGGATATGGGACATTGGTTTAATCTGAGTTTTTTTTCTTTTTCTTTTAAGAAGTCCTTTGTTCCATTGCACAACATGAAAAAGAGAAAAGCTCTGGGATTCTTGTTGTGTTTTTGCCTTTGATGAGCAGCCAGGACAAGGGAGAAGGTTAAAGGACTAGAGAAGTTTAAATGACTAGATTCTGTGAGTTTTTGTCTGTTTTGAATTTGTTCTCTAGTGTATTTTAGTTTATCAGTACTGTGGGACATGGCCGGCTTTTTATCCCGGCCAATACCCCCAGGCCGTTAGGTGGAGCCCTGCCTGCAACATAGAGGTGCCCCGAGTTCCAGCAGGGCATCATGGACCATGGAGTTTTCATCCACAGACCTGCTGGATACCACAGGGGCCCCTAGAGTACGCTGCAGAGAGACCCAAGGACTATTACATGCCCTATAACCTGGAAGTACGTCTTAGTCATAGCGACAGGAGGGATGACGTACTTCTGGGGTGAAGAAAAAGGATTTTTATCTGACCCGGAAGTGTTCCTAGTCAAGTGGACAGAGAGAGCGAAACACTTCCGGGTCAAGGACTATAAGAGGACTGTGGGAGATCCCAGATGTGGAGCTGAGCTAGGTGGAAAGATGGTAACGCGCCTGGGAGTGGTGGAATGTGTATTATTGATTATTGTTTATTGGTTATTGGTTAATGAGTATTGTGGAGAGGAGGGTGTTTTGTGCACTGTTTATTAATAAAAAGTCAAACTTTTGGACTTTTACCTGGTGTCTGACATATTGTCCGAGGGTTCAAGAGGACGAGAGCGCCTCAATCTGTCACAGTACATACCTGAACTGTGCACTGATGGATTAACTAGTGTGAGTTTTTTATTTGACACTAATCAACATCAAAAGACTCTTTAATGTGAAAGTGAAGACATCTCACTGCAAAGTGGTTTAAATTAATTGCTGTAGATTATGGGACCACAAGCAATCTCATCCCTCAAGCAATCCAATTAAACTCAACCTGTAGTGAAACGTGAAAGGAGTATGGTAGGCGAGGAGAATGTTCATAAGAAGATGTACGAACAGAAAACAAGTGCTAACTTCACTCATGTAATTAAGTTAGATGGTTCAGAACACTAATAAATTGAAACAGTGATATACAATGTAAGACACTACTGCAGTCATTTTATAAAGTTCACTTTTATGATCTGCTGAGCCCACTAACCGCCAGACTAGTAAAATAGCCATTTGCGAAGAATTCCTGCTGTTAATTGAACTTGTAATCAAATTAAACAAACTGCTAACTGGCAATTTTTATGTTGATTGAGCCAATTTAAAATTAACAACATGATTTATATAATTTTTATAAATTATATATATATATATATGTATACTGTATATATATATATATATATATATATATATATATATATATATATATATATATATATATATATATATATATATATATATTGGGCGGCACGGTGGCGCAGTGGTAGTGCTGCTGCCTCGCAGTTAGGAAACCTGGGTTTGCTTCCTGGGTCCTCCCTGCGTGGGGTTTGCATGTTCTCCCCGTGTCTACGTGGGTTTCCTCTGAGTGCTCCGGTTTCCTCCCACAGTCCAAAGACATGCAGGTTAGGTCGATTGGCGATTCTAAATTGGCCCTAGTGTGTGCTTGGTGTGTGGGTGTGTGTGTGTGTGTACTGTGGTGGGTTGGCGTCCTGCCTGGGATTGGTTCTCTGCCTTCCGCCCTGTGTTGGCTGGGATTGGCTCCAGCAGACCCCCGTGACCCTGTGTTTGGATTCAGTGGGTTGGAAAATGGATCGATGGATATATATATATATATTAATAATTTAAGAACAGATTTAGTAAAATGTTCAATCTTTCTTGTTAAGATTTTACTCTGTGTTATTTATGGCCTTGCTTTTTGAAGAGCATGCAGGTGGAAACAACATCAAAGCAGCCATTTCTCTTTAGCATTCACTATAAATTCAACTACTGTATTTTTGTGATCTTGTTTCATTGTAACTATCGGATTCCAGTTCTGCTTCTAACTAAAATCCTTATTTAAGTAACTGGCCTTTTGCAGTCATAGACACTGCAATGGGTGACTTGTACTTTTTGTTATAGATAATAATTCTCAGGAGTCCATTTATCTCTCTGTCTGTTAAGCCTGCTTAATCCAGGTCAGGACCATGGTAATTAATATGCAGGAGTCTGTTTTAATTTACATGTTGTGAAAAACTGGAATTTACTGAAAAATAGATTTATTTACAACACTGAACTGGTGGCGACAAAGAGCTGTAATCACCCCAGCCCTCCAGAAGTGGTGTTAAGCACTCTCATGTGGTAGAGGAGTGAAGCTTGAAAAATGTTTTGCCAGCATTTTATAGCAGGGTGGAGTGTTTTGCTTTAAAAGATTAAAATGACTTTTTGCATAAGAGAAGACAAACTATGACTATATTTTTGAGTGTCCAACATTTATCACACTCTAAACTTCTTTTGCTGTAATTAGCAAGTAAATAACATTATTTAGGTAATGAATAGCATGGAATCCATGTTGAATATTTTTATTACTATGGCAATCTGCTTCTTATATATTTCTTTTCACATATGAAAAAGAAATTAATTATGTAATAGCAAAATATGTTAAATATATTTAATGCTATATTTCCATATGGTTGTGGTAAAAAGTCACTGTATTATCTGCACCTTTATTGTATTTTACCCATGAGATTAATAAAGTTTATCTAATCTAATCTAATGTTACATTATCTTTGTAGTTTTTGGTTTACATTGCAGGATGTGTGATATGGTCTTGGAACAGAAAATCCTAAACCAATCCATGCATCATCATTTCCTCAGATATGGCCACAGCTACATATGGGAGAAACACACATGACACAGCATCTGCAGTAAGGAATAGCTCTGTTTTTCATGGCTATGCCTAAATACACTGAACCCTTGATTTCTGTATATCTGCCATGAAGTGGGTGATAAACGCACCATGCAAAAAATAAATATGTAGAGCTGGTCATCATTCTAGCACAATTACCCACCACTCACCATGTATTTATATCTCTTTATTGTATTGACATGAATGTTAAAAACATCATGCTATATTTTTACCATTGCCTCTCTAGGGAAATGCCACTTTTTTCATGTTCCTTTCTGCTTGAACTGCGTTCGCCTTCATTGAAAGGAGAAAATGCTTTAAGATATCTGTCATACTGATGATGAAGCTGCGGGCTGTGGAAAGTCTCTGTAATATTACAGTGCTATTACATACTGAACCACATTTAGGTGAGATTAAAATCTAATTTTGCTATAATTCTACAGATATGAAGGACTCACCAAAACAATGGTGTGAGAAATTTTGTCAAAGCAAATGTCTAATCTATCAGTAAGCCCCTGGGAAGCCATTATTCAAGGGAATTTTCTTTTCTTATAGTACAGATTGGCGGGTTCATTGATGGAGACACTTAAATAACACATAACAATATATCTCCAGACAACAATTGCTTTTTTTGGTTTTTTTTCCCTCACTTTCCAAGAAAAGGAAAAGAAAAACAACATTACCTTTGGGTCAAAGAAGGGTTTTAGGTTAACAGCATGAAGGCTTGAGGACTGCTAGCATATACAAAGCAGGAATGTCATAAGGATATGGAATAGAAAGCTCTTCACTGGTTCACTTGCTTGCATCATGAATAAAAGAATAAGATTTTCACAGCAGGTATGTCTATTCCTCCCATATTTCTTCTCATTCTAGACATTCTGTAAAGGATACCCTCTGCAAAATATTGATTGTCAGATCTATAGTCTTGTAAGTTTCTTTTTGCTATAGATAAACTGATTGCTAAACAAACATGTGCAGAGACAAAATTAAATCCACATCAATAACTTTCACTTTATTTATCTGCCTGTAACCTTACCCCTCAAGCTCTTTCAACTACTCTTGTTTCCAAAAGGAACTGTGACAAATGGAAAATCTCTTGTGGAGCTGTTTGATGCTGGTTATTACCGCAGGAGGAAAATAATCTCCACTGGGAATTTACTCCCAAGTAGTTCAGGTGTGTCCTGCTGTTTTTAAAAGAACAACTGGGAGTGCGCGTCTTCCACAGTGGGGAAACCAGTAAAATAGGGACTGACATGTTTTGCCAGCAGGGTAGATTTAGTTTGTTTCACTTAAAAGTAGCCACTTTGCTCACCCTTACACTAAGTTTGACAAAACCTTTTAACCTCTTGTTGTAATCAGGTGCACACCAAGTTTATAAGTAGGTGTTTCATACTGCATCCTGTTGTAGCTTTAACAGGACTGCTTTGAATTTGTTTTTTTTTTAAATTATTATTAATTTTATTTGAAGAAAAGAACATTCCACTCCCATGCGTGGAGTTTGCATGTTCTCCCCGTGTCTGCGTGGGTTTCCTCCGGGTGCTCTGGTTTCCTCCCACAGTCCAGAGACATTCAGGTTAGGTGCATTGGCGATCCTAAATTGTCCCTAATGTGTGCTTGGTGTGTGGGTGCGTGTGTGTGTGCCCTGCGGTGAGCTGGCGCCCTGCCCAGGGTTTGTTTCCTGCCTTGTGCCCTATGTTGGCTGGGATTGGCTCCAGCAGACCCCCGTGACCCTGTAGTTAGGATACAGCGGGTTGGATAATGGATGGATAACATTCCATTGAATCAAGTCTAATTTATACAACAAAGAAGATAAGATTACAGACCTGTACAATCCAGTTGAACTTAACAAACCAGAATTCAACCCCCACCTGCAAATAAAGAGAGCAAGAGCAAAACTTTAAAGACAACAAAGAAAGAAGAATATCCTTTTCCCCGATGGTTACTCTAAAATTTTATTAAGTAGTTCTTGCTGTTTTTTTAAAAAGTTTTAAACAGATCCTCTAAGCAATAATTAGATTTTCTTTCCAATTTCAAACAGTATAGAACATCAGTTATCTAGTGACTTATAACAGGTGGGCTTCTTCTTCTTCTTCTTCCAGCTAAACAAGATAAGTCTATATGCTAGTAGTTTGGTACAAGCAATTAGAATGTGTCTTTCTCCACATTAAGCCCATCTGGGGGTACACTAAACATGGCTGTTAATGGGTTAGATGTGATTGTGACACAAATGCAAAGATTTTTGTCCAGAATAATGTTAATTTGGTGCACTCCCAAAACATGTAGCCCAGTGAAGCTGGAGCTCGATTGCAACATTCACAGGTTGAATCTTGGCCTGGATACATTTTGGATAATTTTAAATGAAATAAATGTGATTGATAAAATATTTTAAGTTGATTGATTGAATGCTTTGTGCATACGAAGCTAGAGTGTATTCTATGCATGAGATGTTAAGTGAAAGATCCTTTCCACACCATACCCTAGGACCTTTTAAAGGAAAAGAATGTTTTTTATATATTATTGAGATGCTGTCAGAGTCTTCAAGACTGATCAATATTTCTTCTGGAATAGAAATGGGTGGGAGATGTGGAAAATTGGACAGGTTCCTTTTAGCAAAGTTTCTGATTTAAAAGTAGTAGAAAAACTGTTGATGGGGAGTAAAATTTGTAGCGTAATTGTTCATAAGATGCAAAGACATTATCTTTATAAGTTCTGTAAATGTTTTAATTCTAGACATTTTTCAAATATTAGATACTGTGTAGGTCTGAGGAGGCAGAAATGGTGATTATCGTGTAGAGGTGCAACAGATAAAGTACAGCAAGATTGTATTTCTATTGAAGACTAGATTTGTAAATGTTCACCAATTGGTGTCAATTTGCAGGTCCTTGTAGCTTGTATATTAGCTGCTCAATAATAAAATTGAAAGTTAGGTAGTGCCATGCTCCCTTCTGCTATACAGTATGTAACAGGTGTCTGGTCACACTTACAGGTAATCTAACTTAGTCACCATTAAAATATCCGACTACGCCACCCAGTTTTATTAAGAGACTGGGAACTCTTGAAATTTACTGATAATAGCACACAGGTTTCTTTAAATTGGGTGGTGAGTAAACACACAATGAAAGACACCACAGTTATTTCAGAACAAAGCAACAGTAAGTTCTATTACACAAGACAATATAAAGTACATTAAAAAGATAAACGAACATAACAATATCTAAACATATCAGGAACGAATTTCCTTTTTTTAAATGGAAAACACACAGTCCACACTCTAAAAGTCCGTTAAAAACAAGAATTGGAGGATACAACATTTAGTGGTTCAGAGTCCACTTTGCGCACTGTGTTACCACAACACTTAATTGTTCAACTGTCCCCGGATGCAGTCTGTTCACTGGACACTCATTTCCCAACAGAAGTTGTGTCAAATCGTTGAATCCCTGTCAGCGTCTCTTCGTCGTTTCTTTTTTTCCACTCTGTGCTCCTTGTGTTGCTGTGACCTAGGCACGCCTCATTTCTCGTTTGTCAGCTATGCTTGGTCCTTTCTTGCAGCTTCCCTCTCTCGCTGGACCCACAACTGGCATCTCCTTGTAGAGCTGTCTCTTCCTCCCTGGAAGTAAGTGTTGTCGTCCTTGTGCCTCACGTCATGCCAGCCAGTTACCCTCGTCTGTCTACGAGTCCCTGTGCTCTGTCCGAGTGTCTTGGCAGCATTCTCAGTGGACCGTTCCTCTCTGCCTTCTGCTGCCCAGGAGTTTAAATCTCCTTTAGTTCCTGCCATTGTCAGTCCTGGACAATCAGCTTAATCAATGGCACATCTAAATTTCCTGGGTTTAACAATTAATAAAAACACAAGTTAACAAAATGTATTGTTACCAACCATTAATGAGTACAGATCTGCTGATTAGAAACCAATATTGTCAAACATGTTAATTTCAGGTAAATACAGACATCCTCCAAGGAAGGAGCAGTTCTGTTATCACAATTTGGTATTGTTTGTAATCTCAACCAGCCAAAGTGACTCCTTTGCAATACGGCAAATACCTACATCCTGCAGACAGCCTTTTAATTTCTCACCCCACCAGTCCCAACAATGGGTGCCTAATGGAAACACCCAGTGCACAAAAAAATGTCCCCCTCTGACAAGTAAGTCCTTGTAGAGTTGCCCTTTGGTTGCGTGGAAGTCTTGAATTTCAAATAAACATTATGACTGAGTCTAATTTTTTAAAGAACGAATTGTTAATGTATATTGGGATGCTCTGAAATTGAAAAAAAAACATTGGGAAGGATGTTCATGTTGAGGGTATTGATTCTCCCTGCTTATGTGAGATGGACGATAGATGTTCAAACCTTGTTTAGTTTTTTCCATGCTGATAGCAAAGTTTTTTTGAAACAGATCTTTATATTTAATTGTGATATTCACCTCTAGGTATTTAAACTGATCTGCTAAAATAAATGAGTAGATCTGCAGTCTAAGATTGTGTGCTACAGAGTTTACTGAAAAAAGCACACTTTTTTATCTTTTGAAATTATGCTCGTGCATTAAGGACTACTGGTAAGGAGGTTTTAGGTCTGATATACCTGTATGCAATAGCATATCATCTGCATGTAGTGATATTTTCTGTTCAAGTCATTCTCTGGTAATCCGCTCTATCTCTGAAGCATTTCAAAAGTGAATCGCCAATGACTCATTGACAATAGCAAAAAGCAACGGCGATAGGGGGCATCCTTGTTAAGTACCCCATTCTACTTTGAAGTAGTTTGAAATAATGTTGTTAAAACAAACAGAGGCTTCAGGACTGGTATAAAGTAGTTTTATCCATGCACATCTGTTTGGACCAAACCCAAATTTGTACAATGTGGTATTTTGTTAGTTCCATTTAAAAATGTCAAATGCTTTTTCTGCATCCAAAGATAATATCTCTGGGCGGCATTTTTCGTACTCGTTTAGCCGGATGTAATTGTTGACGATTTGGCCTAATCCTGGATCTGTCGGTTTTTCGAAACTCTTGCTAGAAGTGTTGTCATAGCAACACATCCAAATCCTCAAACCTGCTCGGAGCAGGTTTGTTCGATGTAAACAAGGATTAGCTCACACACTTAATCAGTGTCCATGCGTGGAATTCATTCAGTCATGGCTTCACCGTTCATGAATGAGCAACCAATTGATATCGGTGCGCAAATTATAAGAAGAGAATTTCATATAGAGAGGGTTTTGCGTGATTGGCAAGATCCTTTATTGCTCCCAGAGGAAATTCTTTTCGAAAGATACCGCTTTAGCCGAGGGGGAATATTGTACCTCAAAAATTTATTACCACCTTATATTCGAAGTCAAACTAAGTGACGTTGGGCTCTCACAACCACACAGACAGTATGCATTGCTTTGAGATTTTTTGCAAGCAGGGCTTTTTTTATATACTGTAGGCGATGCAGAAAATTAATCTAAAAGTGCAGCTTGCCAGGCAATTCGTAAAGTCTGTTTGGCTCTGAAATATTTCCTTCAGGTTTTCATGGTGTTTCCTGGACACCTGCGTATACAGACAATAAAAGAGGCGTTTTAAGCCATTGCAGGTAGGCAATGCACAGGTAAAAACACCAAGAGTTCCATGAAGAATCTCACAATCACCCTAACATTCTCATTACCCAGGATTTCCAAATGTGATTGGGGCACATAGGACTGATCACAGTTGAGTTTGATCAAACATTATTTGGAAAATGTACCTCTCCTCCTAATGAATAATCAGACACAGTGTCTTCATCAAATATTTGACCTTCACCAATATCTCGTTGGTCAGACACAAGTTCTAGGGATATGACATTCCCTGCAGCTGACCCAACAAAAAAGAGGGCTATATGGAACAAACCTATGGCACACATTGAGGACAAATATATGCAATGACCATCCTTTACCTGAAATGAAGTGGCCACTGCATCCTGCCACTGGTTCTGAGGAGGAGCTTCCCCCTGGAATGCCCTCAGAAACAGGGCGATGGGCATTTTGTTGGAGAGCCAACCCTTCTGCAGGGGTTAAGTCTGGACCGTGTGGACCTCCACCTGTTTTTTGCTTGTCTGCCATCTTATTAGCTTTAAAATTAATGTTTATATTATATACGATTCTTTATGTCAACAATTCTTTAAATAGTTATATACTATTTACCAGTTTGAAGTATATTCTTGTACTTCACTTTAACCTGTTCCCATGTTCTCCTTGTGCTCACATTTGATCTGGAATTATGACATATTAAATAATAATTAATCTGACACATAGGAAATTAAACGCTGCATTCAGTAAGTACAATGCACACTACTTAGGCGTTTAATTTTTCGGCCACTTTTTGACGGCTGTCTTTTCTGGTTTGGGCTGCTTTTGCAGTGTTACACCTTGTGCATATTAATCTTGAAATTCTTCATATCCTTCGAATAAAAGGTCCTGCTCCGCTCGTATGAAAAAACGCGTCCGTTCTTTCGTCATTTTGTTGCAGCCTATCAAAGACTTGCTGATCATGTTTTCTAGATTCAATATATATGGGCTTTTCAATCAGCGCGGGCGCGCGCATTCATCTTGGATGATTAAATCCAGCTAGACTAATCTACTACACGGCTGCGTTTGAAAAACCGACTTATCCCAGATGAGTTTCACCGGCATTAACTCATTCAAGATGAGGCGTCTGATCTCGGATGATTTAAGCGATGTACGGAAAATACCCCCTGGGTGTGTTAGATTTTATGGGTGAGTTTATTATGTAAGCAAATGTCAAAGATTTAAAACTAAGTGTCTGCCTTTAATAAATCCGGTTAGGTCTTGTGATATTACTGAAGGAAGTACTTTCTCAATCCTTATGTCTACATCTTTAGATATTACCTTAACATCATTATTCAGATGAGAAAATGGTCTGTATGATACACATCTTTTTTCTTTTGTAAGATGGTAATTAATGCTTGGCTAAAAGTTTGAGGTGGAATGTTGCCTCTTGCTTCTATAAATGTTGATAATAATAATGGAGTTATCTTATTTGAAATTTTTTTTATAAAACTCCACTGGGTAGCCATCAGGGTCTGCTGCTTTCCACTTTGGAGTGAGTTTATAGGGTCCAGTAATTCTGAGAGTGTCAGTGGTTTGTCCAGTTCCTCTGCACTATGAGTATAAAGCTGTAGTATTTGTAATGTATCAAACAATTCATTAGATTATGTCTTTTCTTCTTTAAACTGAGTAAAGTATAAGTAATACTCTCTAAATGTGTGGGTTATCTTTTTATGGTCAATAATTTTATCTCCATCTGTTTTGGTAATTTCTGTTGTTGCATTGTGAGCTTCCTGCTTGTGGTTTTGTTGAGCTAAGATTTTACTAGCCTTCTTTCCTTATTCTTAGTAATGATGTTGCAATTTGAAGATGAGCTTTTCCAATTCTTTTGTTGTCAAGAGGTTAAATTCTTATTGCAAATATCAATTTGTTTGGAGGTGAATTCTGTAAAGTTCCCATCAGCTAATGACAGGGGGTTAAGACACAAGCTACAAAATAAGTGTGTAGGGCATAGTAATTTAAGCTCCATGATCAGAGGGGCATCATCGGAGATAACAATAGCATCATACTTACAAGATTTGATAACTGGCAATACATTATTATCTATGAAGAAATAATAAATTATTGAGTAACTATGATGTACTGATGAAAAGAAGGAATATGCTTTTGAGTTTGGATTTAAAAATCTCCATGAGTCTGATAAGTTATGACCCATTACAAACTGTGTGATTGTTTTTGCAATATTTGACGTTATAACCACTGTAGTTGAAGAGCTATCCATATATGGATTTAAAACACAATTAAAAGTCTCCGACCATTATCATTTTATGAGTGTTCCTACTAAGAATAGATGCAAATACATTTTGGATGAAATCTCTATCATCTACATTAGATACACAGACATTTATCAAAATGACTTTAGATTTAAATAAATGTGTGAAACTGCAAATGAGATTGATTTATGTATTAAGATTCCCACACCTCTAGTTTTCTGTGTATAACTGGAGTGAAAGATTTGGTCAATCCAATCTCTTTGCATTGTAACTGGTCCTTACTTATTAAGCGAGTCTCCTGTAAAAAATACTAACTTGGCATTTAGCCCTGTTAGGTAAGAAAATAATTTTTTTCTGTTTAGATTGTAATTGAGACCTTTGACATTTTAGCATACAAAGTTCACTGTTTGATCAGAGAGACACTGCTCCTGAACATTTGAGGACATTTTGTAATAAAAGAAGTGTATGACTTCATAAAATAGCTTTAACATTTTTATCATATTATTGCCAGCTATTATTGGTAAGAAGCCTATTATTATGTTGGCACTTTAAGTTGTTGGGGTAAAAAAAAAAAAAAAAGAAATTATTTTCTCTCAGTCTCAGCTCACCTTCACGTCCAAAACAAAACAAACCCCCAGCATCAGTGTAGTAAGGATTAAAATTGAGATATCTTATGATAGTATGGTCCGAATACAATAAACCTAGGGTATGATGTTAAACAGTCCCCTCTAGGAAACAAAAACAGGGCAGAAATTTTTAAATCTAATGCCACTTTAAACTACTAGTTACTTAATGGTTACTAAAATATACATAAATTTCATAAAAATAATTTTCAGTAAAATAAATGAAAAAAATGGCCAAAAAGGAAATAGAATATATAAATATATAGTTACGGTAAACATTACTTTACAAATAGGCCAAGTTGCAAGCAGAATCTTCTTTGCATTACTAGGACACAATATGACTCAGGTTCATATTTTAGACGATATCAGGATCTGTCTTTTTAGCTGTTTTTCTATTTTCACAGGAGAACTAAAGATACAGAATTGGCCATCAACAATAACTCTCAATTTACCTGGAAACAAGAGGCTGTATCTGATTTCAGCTTTGTATAAGCACTGTTTAATGCTGTAGAATGGAGCTCGTTTGACAGCTGTTGAAAGAGAGAAACCTGGGAAGACATGAATGTGGTTATTTTCAAATTTGATGTAATTTTTCTGTCTGGGAATCAACATCAAATTTTGTTTAGCCTATACTTTGTCAAATCGGACAATCAGGCTTGTCAATTTTGAGGCATTTGAGCTATGTTCTGTATATGGTAACCTGCTGAGATATCAGTGTCTGATTTAAAGTTCTCTCCAATTATTTTAGAAAATAAATAGTTATGAATTTCACTGGTTTTGGACTTTAACGTTTTTCAGGGAAACCTTTGATTCTGATGTTCCTTCTCTATTTGTTTTCTAATGTAGCTAGTTTATCACCGAGCACTTTGCATTCGGATTCTACAGCAGTTGCTTTTTGTTAGCGGCAGATGTCAATTGTTCAGCTTCTTCAATACGAGTTGTAAACATTTGCTTAATTTCTCACAGTGCACTCATATTTTAAGTTTTGCTTACATTTTGTTGTATTTTTTCATTAGTTCTTGCTAGATTTTTTTTAAGTTTACATTAAAGTTACTGCTTAAACATACCATCCTGGTCTTTTATATCCTGTAGCAACTTGTCTATTCTGTTGTCCATTCTGATGTCAATTCTGTCTATTCCCTTGTGTATATCCTCCTTTGCATCATTTATTTTTATCTAGAGTGTGGTAATCAACACCTTCAGCACTGATAGCTTGTTTCCATCTTCTCCATGCTCTGAAAGCAGTGTTACATATCCTGTTGGAGTTTATTCTGTTGACTCACAGGGATTGTTGGTAGTAGCTGACAACATGGATAAAGAGGCTGTACTCGGTTCCAATATCCTGCCTAAGATTGGCAAATTCTCATTACCTGCCTCACTCACAGTTTTTCTTCCACTTTTGCTGTAGGCTAGTGTAGATGCTGCAGCGTGAGGTCCCGGCTGATCCTGCCCTTCTTTATTAACTTGTTGGTTCAGTAGACTTCCCTTGAAGTGATGTTACCGGCCCAGCACACCACACCGTAGAAGACTGCACTGGCCATCACAGAGTAGTAGAAAACGTGAAGGATGTCACTACCCACATTAAAGGAACTTACTGTCCTAAGAAAAAAATGCTCTACCCTTTCGTTTAGAGGTGGGAATACACACACATGCCATGCATACCGTATAAAGTATCATTCTGAATGAAGGTACCATTCTGAATGTTATGTTGCTGTGCTGCACATACTGTAATATATTCATGTTTTTAATATGGACAAATCCTGTCAAAATTTACCAAGTTTAAGCCAAGGCTTAGGATTGATTTGGCTGACTCAAATAAAGATCAATAAGCCAGTCAGACTATATTAAGCAATAAAGGAGCAGGATATGATGTAAACAAAACCAGGTAAAAGGTTACCACCAAAACAAGCTAAAGCCAGTTAGGGGACAAAATGAAAAGAGGCTAAAGAAAGAGACTTAAACACAAGAATATATAATGAATTTGAAAGACACTTTGACTGACTGGTTTAAATATACATACCTAACAGTTTTAAACTCAGGAAGCCAAAACCAATCCTAACAAGTTGGAAACAGGTTTTGATAGCATGTCAAGGTTCACACACACACCAACTCCCACATTCAGTCACACTGCAGCTATTATAAAGTCAATAAATACATAGTCTTTAGTGTTTTGTATATGTGGGGGGTATGGGGGGGACACTAGAGTACCCAAAGAAAAGCACCCAAAAAATATGTTAACATCCTTGGCATTACACATATGGAAAAATACAGCAAGGATTTTATATGGCCAGAATGCTAAATTAGTATTGCCACATTGAATTTTATAGTATAAGTAGTATATATTTTATGTTTGTTATACACTTTTCCTATAGGACATGGTTTATTTCTTGCAAGATTTTGGCCACTTATAAAAACATATGAAAACATGCACATTTTAAACGTATCATTGGAAACTGGCACTTAAGAAAAAGGGCCCAGTATTCACCCATCAGAACACCTGAACTGCTCTTTAAATATATAACTCCACAGTACTTTAAAAGCCCTTAAATTTTAACATGTAGTCTAATAATAAAAGTCTTCATTTCGTACAGTACAGATAGAGAAATGTATAGATAGAAAAACATGACAAATTAGTCATTACAGTTGTAACAGAGCAGGCATATCCAACCTCTAAGCTAATGTCAAACAGTGTTTATGTAATAATTACTTACACACAACGAGACACTACACTGTTGAGCAGAATGGTTAGCATTCATTACTATTACATTAACCAAAACAGAAATTTCAATTAACCACTTACCTGTTTTTTTGGGATCTTGTTAGTAGAAAACTCCAAGATGAGGTTTTAAACCTTCTAGACATCCAACTTATGGTCACCGTACCCGTTCTTTATGCAGACTGCCACACTGCTTGAACATCGAGTGCCCATGCACCACCTCAGATCACAATTCATGCTTATCAGCAAGTCAGGGCTGTATTGTTTTGCTGGATTTATAGCAGCTAGTTTCTGATAGAAAAGCCACCAGGTTTAAATAAAGTAACATAAACTTGCAATGTCAAAATGAAAGCTTTATTGTTTGTGCCAAGATGAAGAGTCACAGAAACAAAAGAAAATCCCAACTCATACATAACATGATCAAAGAAACTGTAAAGTTAGTTTCTGCCATTTGCAGTCGTTTTATATTGCATACTCGTGTGTGTATGTGTGTGTGTGTGGAAACATAATAATGGAAAATATGCAAAGTAACAGTTTTGGGTTAAAATGAATGGTGGTAAAGTAAAACTAAATTTAGGCAGAAGATATCACACATATAATGAGAAGTATTCCAAAAAGCATTTTTTTTCCAGCTAACTGCTGCTTTTGTAGTTACTGAATGGATACACTTCAAAGTTGTTTTCCCATAAAGAGCAAATACTGTATTTTTTTAATTCATGAAGTATTGTATTTCTTTTCATAAACCCAGATCTAACACAGATGGATTACAATGGGAAAGGGAATTTTATATGACCTGCATAAACTTATATTTTGTATTTTACAATAATAAATGGTAGCATCTGAAACTGATTAACTGTTATTTTTTCACTTTTAAGTGCATATTTATTACATGTAAAATATTACTTTAAAATGCATATACACTTCAGTTGTTAAGAATAGACTTAAATGTTTACTTATTTTTAGTTATTGAGAAAATGACTTGATGGTAAATTAAACTAAATATTAAGCTGTGTCACATACTGTACATGTCCCACTCATATTTTCTTCATTTAATCCACTATTTTACATTAATATACAGTATGTATCACTTGCACAATGCATGTATGTTTAATACTACATGTGTTTAGTAACTATTGTGTATGATGAACATGAGCAGCCATATACTGTACTGAACTCCTTTGATTTATATAAAACATATTATAATTTTTATAGAACATTTTCATATGGGTGACCCTGAGTGTGACTCAGGTTTGGAATTCAATGTAATTACAGTTAACCTCTAGTCACATTTGGGGTAATATGTAATGAACCACTTTACATTTTTAAGCCTGAATAATCCACTCTAAGGTAACTCATTAATATTCATGAGTGTGGCTGAGACTTCAACTAAAAACACAATGGCAAATGAAAAGCCGTAAAGGCAGTTGTAGAGCTGAACTAAAACTGAATCACTGCATGAACCGAGCAACTGTGATGAACTGATGTAAACTGGTCATCAGTCATTGCCTGGTGAATTTGGTCACATTAAATTTTAGCATGGGGTGACAGTAGCTGTGTGACAAAAACGCAAAAAAAAAAATGCAGTCAAGTGCAAGGACAAGCAAGGCATTAGCCCACTAAGCACTGTTCACAATGTGGCAACTGTCAATGTTTGTGTCAGGAGAAATGTGGAAGCCACTATGTCTTGAACTATATTAGCCTAAATTAACACAATGGTCAGCATTAATCACATAGATCAGGTAATGACATTCTACCCTCTCATTTGCCAGCAACAGAAAAAATATTATAAGAAGAGTGCTTAAAGAAACATGCTTCTATGATCTTGATTGTAACATTGGGCTATGTGTTGGTGACGGTTTCAAAGCATATCACACAAAGGACTTATACTATATCAGTGCAGTAGTGAACAACAACAGCAACAACATTTATTTATATAGCACATTTTCATCCAGAAGTGTAGCTCAAAGTAGTTTACAAGATAACAAAGAAAAAGTTACAAGAAAAGGAAAACAATTAAGATTAGGCAATAATATCAAAGAATAAGTAAAAACACAACAAGGTAAGGTCATATAACCAGTCCCCACTCGGCATTCTACTTAATATAAAAGTTTCTAAATCAGTCCTCTATGTTTTCATGATTCACATGATGAAGTTGGTCTCATGGAAAGCTGAGACACCTGCCTTCATTCCATTGTTTCAGGGGGCTTCATGATGTCTTGATCAGGTGGTGGTGGTGCAGATTGCCACCACAGAAGAACCGGAAAAGATAGCAGAGAATAGTAGAGATTAGTACAGATGTGGATCCCTGAAGAATATGATAATTCTATACCCATTTAGACTATGAGGAATAACCTTTCTACTGTATGTTGATGTTTTGGTATTTACATGTTTCTGTTGCACATAATAATATTTTAACATTGAAAAAAAATCAATGTTTTTGGTTTGTTTTTCCTAGGATAACTCCTGGGTCCAGTATTTGAATGCAGCACAGTGCATCAATGAGACCATTATTGTGAGGAGTGAACATTTTGCTTATCAGCTCAAAAAGTTCTTTTGAAAGAGTATGATTTCAGTCAGTCGTTTTCTTGATGATATTCTAAAATCTTACCAGTAGGTGTCTGTTTTCACATATATGTTTAAGAAGTGATACGATTTGGGCATGAAAGTCTAATATAATACTGAGAAGTCAATCTCCTCTGCCCTTTAGTATTTTTACTATTCATTTCAATTTTAAAAGTTCAGTATATTCCTGCATGATCACCAAATGTACAGTGAGATTTTTCTAGGAATACATTTTAAATTATTTACTTTTATTTTTAATAAAAAATATTGTTTAAATGTGGTCAAAACCAGTATAGATCCTACAGAGCTTCCTACGGAGCTAGTTAGTTAAACAGTAGCTGGAAACAAACATGATTGTACGAGTAAAACCTCACTTTAATTATAGCATTTCACGTTTGTGTCTAATAGACTGAAATGCCTAGTTGGACATATAAATATTAAAGGTAAAAATATGAAGCACCGAAATGTATATATTACACAATGACATAAAAGGCAGATATAGTAATCAAAAAGGTCACTCTTTGTAATTTATACAGTAAATGCAAGCCTATTTTAACTTCAGGCCAAAAATCTTCACAGTAAGTTTTGATATCAAGTGGAAAAGTGAAAAAAAATAAATGAAATGCCGTATCAAAAGCATAATTTCCACCAAAGGAAATTTGATCAGAGCCTCTCTTGATACTTTTCTTACATACAAAGCACTTTGATATGCATAGTGAAAATGTTTTGGGGCAATAAGTATGTGTAGAGCTGCTCTACTGACTGCTGATCCAAGCCTAGGTCAAAAAAAAGAATAATTACTGAAGAGATATCAGTTTAGCAGTAAAAAAAAAAAAATCCTACTGAACTCTTGTTTTTAGACAGGTTAAGAAATTGCACCTCAGAATAGTAGGTTGGTGGCCAACCTGACGGTAAGTAGGTCTCATAGCCTACCTAGGATTGTGCTGTAAAGTTCATGGAGAACATTGTACTACATTGAGAACATTGTGCCTTTTCGGTAATTTTCACCATATAAAGGTTCTATTTAAAGCTTATTGTTCACAGTAACAGGAGGTATCAATCTATATGCAGTGCCACAGAATAATGCAATAAAGTGCAACATTCCTTTCAATTTTAGGGTGTTGTTCTTAATGTCCAATGTTGATGTTATTCTTCGCTGGGATTCCACTAATATATTTAGTTTGACTAAAATAACAGACACGTACACAACTGACTTGTAATTACCAACAAATTTGTTAATACAATTTAAGAAAAAAAATATTTATTATATAGCAACTATTTAAACAAAGCATTCAATAAATGTACATAAGAGTTCATAAAGCCATATTGTTCCACAAATGTGTCTAACAAATATCTCCTTTTCCTCTCAGTACCAATCCAGTTATATTCAAAAACAAAGTGTAGGATCAAAATAAAAGTCACGTTTAGTATTACAATTCTCTATCCCTGTTTAGATTATTATAACAGGTCCACTTATGTGGATCCCCATATCAACAAAGAGAAAATATATCTTCCAAAATCAGTCCTCTTTGTTCACAGTTTCTTCTTCTCAGTTCACTATTCATAAATTGGCTGGGGAAAAAAACAGCCTCTGTACACAGTAAGTAAAGTTGTCTTTTAAAATTACATTAAAAAAAACTGATGTAATTTTATTCAACCAAGAATAGACCTTAACTTTATACAAACCTGTTTTTTGTTTTTTTATTGCCCTCTATCTGTCTGTTTAAAAAAAGCACTTTATTTCCATAGCACGCATACTAGCCTCACTTACTTTATTTAGTAATGCGGCATTTATTCATTTAACTGCTACTTTACTTCCAAGTGTTCGGCTTTTTTTTTTTAAACAATGCCACACTCAACAGATGTCAGTTTCTATCCTGCTTTCTCAGTTTTTACCCTCTTTTTTCTCAGTTTCAATTACAGATACCCTTATCACGATTCTGGTCTGTTTAAATCCTGCTTATCTATGTCTGTCTTTTTTTTTCATTTCAATACACTTTTTTACTTTCTTTCTCTCTCTTTCGGTATGTGATTTGTGCCTGTGCAAGGGTACTGACAGCTCCTCTTTTCACGCTAGAAACTTCCAGGCCTGAAGTACATTATCCTTTAATGAAAGGAATACTAGACATACAGTATATGTATATAAGTCCTTAAAAAGTTTCCAGCAATGTCCCTGTGTTCCTGATGCAGAATTTATTTTAAAGCAACAATTGGGATTAACTGTCCTAATGCTTGCCTAAACAGAAAAGAAGGAGTTGAAACTTCACAAATCATGTTATATAACCTAACATCCTATTAGTCTTTTTGATTGCTTCTGTACATTGTCCTGATGTACAGTAGATACTGATGAGTCCACCACGGCTTCTAGGTCCTTCTTATGAGGCATACTTTCAAATTTCAGATTTCCACATGTTAACTACTTGTTAATACTTTACATTTACATTAAATATCATCTGCCACAAATCTACCCAAGTCTGTATGCTATGCAAATCTTTCTGTAAAAATTTAGCTGATTCTATGTTATCTGTCTTTCTACTTAATTTGCTATCTTCTGCAAATTTAACCATCTTATTGATTATATTCTTGTCCACATCATTAATGTATATTAAAAAGAACAGTGGCCCTAGCACTGATCCTCAAGGGACACCACTTTTAACATCACATTTTAACATATTTTAGGGTGTCTGGAATTTCATGGTTTTGTATGGGTCTTACCCTGTAGTCTATTGTATTACGTTATAATTGTAATGTTGTTGTTTGATCTAGGGGGTGGACTGGAATGGTTCATAACTGAGTGTGATGTGGCTAGAATAAGAATTGGCACTTCAAGAACTGACATTATAGTTACTTTCTATAAAAAAGACTTGCTTGTGTGAGGAGGTGCCCTGTTCCATCTTATTCATTGTTAAGGGCAGAGTTGATCTTGAGATTTACCAACAAATCCATGTAGCAGTTGCAGATTTGTAATAAAGCATGACAATTAAGTAAGAGTTACGTTCTTGGGGAAAAGCTCTTTATTTTTTAGTCATTTTGTGTCCCATTCTCATTGATACAAGCATTAACAGAAATAATACGTTCAAGCTGCTGCCCTGTGCAGAGTTGCTGGGCTCCCTCAGTATTATCAAGCACAACTTATTAGGAGAAGACCAAGGAAATTCTGGACATATTGTTTGTCTTGACAGGCCTGATAATGCTTCAGTAGGATCTAGAGACTGTTCCTGATGATAGAAAGACCTGGGGCCTCATGCATAACGCTGTGCATAGAATTCGCAATAAAACATTGCATATGGACAAAAGTCAAAATGTGCATACGCACAAAAAAAAATCAGATGCACAAAACCGTGTGTAAGCCAACTTCCATGCACTTCCGCTGCATAAATCCTGGTCTGTGTGAAATGTAACACTCGTGCATGCACCTGCCGCCCCACCCCATCTCCTCCCAGAATTACGCCTCTTTGAATATGCAAATCAATATAAATGTTCCCTTAAGTACAGCGTTCTGTGAAAATACAATGGCACTTAAGCGAATGCCAAGTTGAGGTAATGAAAAACATACTATTTGATGGTTTAAGCAGTTGTATAAACAACAAAATGAAGCTGATCGAAAATTCAAGATCAGAAAGTTGCACAGTGTCCGAAATAAAAAAAAAGTGGTCAGATATCAAAGTCCCTGTGAAAAGGCGAGTCATAGCCCACCCTCTGAGTGTCATATGGAATCTTATTAGGGTATAGAGAAAAGAAAAAAAAAGGAACACAGTAGAAAAAAAGCGCGAAATGTGAACTTTAATCTCGAAATTCACACTTTAATCATGTAGTTTATTTTGTCATTAAGGTAGAACATCATAAACTTCATCTTAAAATCTTTTGATTTACTAATTTCTCAAATCCCACCATAACTAAAGTAGCATGTTAAATGCTTCGTGTTCTATGTACTCTATGTGTGTGAATCACTACTTGCTTCTTATTATTCTCTTACGCCGACAGGACAGAATACATTACATTCAGGATATTACAGCTCTCTCAACAATTTTAATACTAAGATGTATGCTTGATATCATTTTCATGATGAAATGAATTAAAGCATGTTATTAAACATAAGGCCACAGTGGCGCAGAGGTAGTGATTAACTGGTGCCTTGTCCAGAGATTTTTCCTGCCTCCCACAAGGTGCTTGCTGCGCCACATTCGAACCTCGATGAAATAATTTATTGCAGCAGTACTGTCTTTTTCAAACGTACTAACCCCCAGTTCCTGTCCTTCCTTTTCTTTCTCCAAGTATAAAGTCCCAGCAAGCAATATATCACTACCGCTGTCTTCCATGTCCAGACATTTAATTAATAACAGTATACATTTTTTAAATGAAGTTAAAATGTATCTATACAATGTTATATATATACTTTACTGCATTTCATCTTAAAATTTATATCTAGAGCTCCAAGAAGATAGCGCCTTCGACTTCGACTTAGAAGTTGTCATCATCTGTAAATATGCGCTCTCTTCTTGTTATTGTATGGTACATTGAAATTCAATATGCAAATCCTCCATAAACGTATCTACTCTATATATATAAAATCCTAAGCCTAAAAGTGCAATTTTGTGCAACGATTTTTTTGTCACACTGTAAATTGGGCTTATTTTAAAACATACATTTATATGTTTGGTATCAATCTTTTCAGAATTTATTGAACTTTAATGTGATGATGTTAGATTTTCAGATTCTTATTCCATTTTTAAATCATAAACTAAAATATCAAGAACTTACATCCCACGAGACTTTGTGCCAAGAGATTTAACCACGCTCGGGGCCGTAAATAAAAGACAAAGAGTAGAATGACAAAGACAGCTGTTGTACAGGCTTTTAAATGTTCAAAACGCTGTGTGAGATGCAGATCACGCGGCATGGCAGCAGCAGCAAACCAGCATGTGATTGAGCAAAGAGGTGGTAAAGAAAAACTGTTTTTGTTTCCCATTGTATCATTGTTTAAGAGAGGGTTTCGGACCAGCTACTGCGTCTCCTTGGGGTGCATTCAGCCCCCCTCTTCACAATGCGAGTGGCAGAGACACATTGGCCAGGGGGATTGGCGAGCAAAGCGAGCAGGGGGTAAGCCCCCTACTTTTCTTATAAAATGGTGAAATAACAATAATAATATTATAAAAAACAATGAAAAATATACAATATGAAAGCATAAGTGCAATATTACAACTGTAATGCAAGTTTACAGTGAAGCAATTGTACTTAAAAGTACAAACACTTCTACCAGGAGCACTTGATGGACTGATTGAGTGCGTTTAGAGCTCTTGGGATGAAACTGTTTATGAACTGCGAGGTTCATGCAGAAAAGGCTCTGAAGCGTTTGCCGAATGGGAGAAGTTCAAATAGACTGTGCACATGGCTGAGGCAGTGTGTGCTAGATGTTGTACCCTGATTGTTTTCTCCGCTCTTGACACAATCTGCCGTAGAGCTTTCTGATCAGTTGCTGTATAGCTGTGATTCCCCACTCAAATAAAATTGGTCAAAATGCTGATGTACTGAGAGTAACAACGCTAAAGCAGCTATGGTATCTGGAAAAGTTTGGCCATTCCTTGCATCATTATATTGTTGCAGGTTGATTACAATCAGATGCCTTAAACTAAAAAAATGATATGCGGTTAATGTCTGTGTATTTGATAAAGCCACGTCAGGGATGTGATTCAAATAAATAAATGGAAACCACACAGGAACAGTAGAACTGGTTTGATGCTGGGTGCCACCAGTTTGCAAAACCGAGTGAAGAACTTGCATACGGAAGGGATTGATGTGGCATGAAAATGTGCATGGCTTAATGCCAAGTTTAGTTTTTATACATCGCGATGTGAGCGTGGAAACAGGCGTATGCAACATTTTTGTGCATACGCTCCGTTTATACATGAAGCCCCTGGTCTGTCCAACATGGCATGTTGCCACTGTGAGTCTAACTAGGAGAAGAACATCAAAGTGAAGTGAAGTATATTAACAGGTAATACTTCCCATGTGCCCTGCAAAGGACTAGCTCAATATTAGTTGATGGCTCTTGCAAACTTGATAGGCTGAGACAATCAACTGGGTTAAGTTAATTAAATGTGCTAAGAAAATAGATGGAGGGGCACATGTATCATACATACTGTACATATACTGAACTCACTTAATCCATCTGTGGGATCACAATGAGCGTTATGCTTCCTGGTCAGGAGCAAAGGGAACACTGAAATTAGTTCAAAGATTTTTCTCCAGGCCAAAAGACTTTACATGCTTTTCACATATGCTGAGCTTGTTTCATGTACTGTATGTAAGCATCTTCAATTATTTATTTATGTTTTACATTTGAACAAATGTAATAAAGTGGTGTACTATTACGAAGTGAGTTTCATGTCAGTATACATCAGCTAGCATTTGTATAAGCATTTCATACATCAAAAAAAATGAAGATAAGAAAAGTGTTACAATCATCTGTGCACTTTAAAAAGGAGCATGCTTTAAAACTGTACTTGGGAAATCTGATTACATCAGCTTCATTTATACAATGTAAATGTTTATTTATTATTGTAATTCCCATGTGAACTGTTTTCTGATTGCTGCATTTGATACAGTGCTCATTAACTACAGATTGATCAAGTTCATCGGTGTTTAAATTATGGCATTTTATTTTCCTTGTGCTACTTTATATGGGTTATTCATGAAAGCTAAGGTCAGATAATAATTCACTCTGCATACTCTGGTGTCTTTAAAAAGCTTTCTACATTAAAGCTAACACATAGATAATATTGACAAATGTTTACTTGCTAGAAAGTGGCCCAGTCCTTGAGGCAATTTTTCTACTGTTGAGTTAAGAAAGGAGGTATACTAAGAAACAGTGTGGCATAAATGGACTGAGAATCTGCCAGCAAGTGGTAAGTCCTACCTAAAATGAATAAAGCAAAAGAGAGCAAATGACAACTTAAAACTCCTACAGTGCCATGACAGATGGATCTGGATATAGTGAAGTGGGCATATAATATCACTCTGTTACAAATAAGTTAAAGGGAATTTAGACTCAGGTTATATTGCATTTAAGAGAAGTATGCCTTGAATAGTGTTCTCCAAATCCACATTTTGCAATCAGTCTTTATTCTGTGACTTTAAATTGGCCTAGCATGAATATATGTATGTATGGATGGGAATAAGTGTGCCCTGCAATGGACAGGCTTCCCATACAGGCTACTGCCTAATCCTTCTGGCTTCCGGTGATCCTTTATCTGACAAAGCAATGTAAGAACAAGTTAGAAAATATACACACAATGTAACATTCAGGAACCTTCTGAGACTTATTGAGCTGATTTAAAAGTTGGAGTATTTTTCATTTTTTAGTTACTTCAAAGAGCAACATTTTTGTTTTTTAAATATTTTTGTCATACATTCAAACATAACAGCAATACAAATTGACAGGCACATTACAATATCACGTAATTAATAATTTACCTCAGTAGACTTGTGGTGGCTCAGTAGCTTTTACAGAGTGCAGATTCAAATTCAAATAATTTAAAGACATGCTATTATTAGCTGTTGCCTGTGAAGGGTCTATGATGTAGTATAGTTCTAATTTCTCAAGCATGACATTTTGAAAGAAGTACCTAAAGAGTTAAAATCTTTCAATAAAGTCTTAATAAAAAATCTTTAATTACATTCTTTTTTAATAAAAGAAGTCTTTATTAAAGAAATGCAATTTTAGGATAAAATTGTTGGCTACTTCGAACCATGATGAAGAGAAGGTCTGGAGTTTTGCTGATAAATGACAGTCTGAGAAAAATATTTAATTCCTCCAATGTGCAGAAAAAGCGATGGTAAGGTTCTTTTTAGAGTAATATAAATACTAAGTGCTTATTTGTTTACTCTGTGCTTACAGAGTGACACTTGCACAATTCCTTTCTCCTCACATTCATCTTCTTATATAATACACTACTGTGGCTGTTCTTTTGTGTGTCCAGGATTTTAAATCACTCTGTAGCTTGCAAACCGTTTGATCTATTGACCTGAAATTTGGTCCACATATACTACGTGACGTCTACTATCTGCTTTCGGGGTGATGATTGACCTCCAAGTTTATTCCTGTTTTTATTTTTATTTTATTTTATTGTAGAATCAACTCTTGGAAGCGGCCAGCAGGGCGGCCATGTGGTGCATGCATTCGGGCGCCATTCTCATTCCCTACCACCTTCACCGTCACTTCCCCTACCTCCTAATATCTTAAATCAGTCTTGAGGCAGATTGAAGACTTAAGTGCCAGCTTAAGTAATTGCAACACAAACAATGACTTAAGCAGTTTTAATGCGAAAAGATGCCGATGGAAGAAGAGAAGAAGTGGGTTGCTAGGGTGGAGAAAAGAAGAGCTGCTCAGGAAGCAGCAAGCACATCAACCTCTGAGCAAACGAATGCTAAACATACAGAAAAAGAGTCTGAAAACTATGAATGCTCAAGTCAAGTGTATTCACTGCACGTTATCGTGCAGTACGCCATTACTGGTTTCTAGATAAGTGACATTTGCTTTTTTTTTTTACAGTTAATTTACATCAAGTAAAGTGAGCTGGCATTCAAGCACATCTACCTATCCCAGCATTTGACTAACTTGTATTTGGGATCTGTTCTGCCATTTGGGTTAGCTGTCAGATGAGTGAAACATATAAAATATATTAACTGAAGTGACTTCTCTCAAGGTAAATTTGAAACAGTAAAATTATCCATATTTGAAGGTGCACAAAGTGTTCCTCTCTTTTAAGTTGGACAAATTCGTAAATTTGCCAATACTTTTCAATTATGAAATTTCAGAACTTTGCACAGCACACTGTATTCAAGAGATCGCAATGAAAATTTTTCTTCCCTGACAATTTTCCTTGAAGAATAAGTGGGTTCATTTTCAATAAAATTGGTCAACTAGGAGTGAGTTGTGGACAAAAGAAAGGCATGGGATCACAACAGGTGCTTTTTACAATATGTGCAAATTCACCTAAAAATTGATGGATGGATGGATGGATGGGTACTTTAACTGCCAATCAAATTGTGTTGCCTGGAAGGAGAGGTTTATTTGCTTTCCCAAATTTATAGAGTGCCTGAATGTGCTCTGCAATGATTTTGTGCTCCACACAGGGTATATTCCAATTCCAATCAGTGAATTCAGAAAAAAGATGGTGGAATATTTTAAATAGATACACTGTAAGATACAGCGTGATACACATTTGTGGTAAACTGATTTCAAACAATCTTTTATTCACATGTAATACACTTTGTCATGTTCCTTCTTCACAATACAACTATTATTATTGTTTGGATGATGCCTTTATCCAAGGTGACTTGCAATATTTTAGATACAATTGGCTACATTTTTTTTTGTTTTTTGAATTGGGGCACGTGCAGGAGAAGTGACTTGCTCATGGTCACAGAGTGTCAGTAGCAAGGTTTGATCTCAAAACTTTAAGCTTTGAAGTTCTAGGTCCAAAGCCTTAACCATAACACTACATTTCCTGTTATTAATATTAGCCCTTGGTTTGGTTTGAACCCACAACCTCAGGGATTGAATTCCAAAGTCTACACTGCACTGTCCACACATTCCTTTATACCTTTTGCTCCTCCACTGTTTCCAAATTATTGTTGCTCTACTCTGTTCCCAACTCGCACTCATCTGACTGAGACAGGATGACTCCTTGTAAGGCCATACCCAGAAGTCCTTCCAGCAAATCAGAGGTGTAGCTTACAGGTACTTCAGACTGAGCTCAAGGATAACATGAGGGCCTCCTTCCAGATGCTACCTCTGGTGCCTCCATAGGACTCCAATAGGTCACCCTGTCAAGATGTCATTTCTCATGTAGTTTTGCAGGTGTCCAAACAGGAGTATGGCCAGAGTGATGCTACCACCCCCATGTATTAGGGCAACGTACAGTATGTCCCTGACAGACAGCCTTCCACTGTCTTTCCATTATTCTGGAATCACGACTGGGAAGGGACCACCTACCAACTGAGCTGGGAAGCCAGCACATCCATACTTTCTGGTACAACTGATTAAAATATTTTCATTATGTAATGAATGAAACTTTGAATTTTCATATCTTTATATATTTGGAGAGACTGATTGACTAAATATTTCTGATTTATTTTTTTTATGCAAACATTGCAATTGTGAAGATCCTATAAAAACATACCTACAACAAGCAAGGCGGTTTAATTGGCAGTAAAAAGGCATATGTTATGTATGCGTTGGCGAGTTCTAAAAGAGCTGCTGTTTGCATCAGGTCAAACAACACTTTAACATATTGCCAAGAACTGTTGATTAGAGAAGATGTACTTTACTGCATTATTGTTCTACAAGGTTAGTGCATAATATATATATATATATATAATAAATATACATAAATATATGTATTTGTTTATGTGAGTACAACTTGGGTATTTTAACATTTCTTATCGTCATTTATTTTTAAAAGAGTAGTGAGTTCCCACGCCACATTAAAAAAAAAAAAAAACAAAGCTAAGAGAATCTGAGCATTGCTTTTATTCAGTGGGAGACAGTATGTTGCTGAAGACACATTGACCCTTCTCTCCAGCTTAATTTACCTAATCTACAGAAGCACCACATGCAAAATTCTGAGGTATTAACTGACAAAATAATTCTGTTTTTCAGTGTATTACTAAGGAGCTTTTTTTCATTGACACTTTCATTTGATACTTGAGCTGGATAGAAAAAAGAAAATCAAATGTTCTTTTTAAAATGTGTGTGAACAGCAAAAACAAAGAAAAAAGCATACATTTGGTTTGTGTTTCATTCCATTTATGACTAATGTGTTAATTGCATTTTCACCCATGCCCATTAGTGGGTGATAATGGATTAGAAATGATACAGTGTGAAATGTGTTGTACACCTTATGTCCGCAAGCCTGGCATTTAATTATTTGGCATGCTTTTTAAATGTCTTAACCACTTCTGTATTAAAATGAAAAAGCTTTAGTAAATGCCTTTAATCTTTAAAATTAGGCAAAAGTTCATCAAATAAACATAGGAAAAATATTTCACCTGCATGCTTTTCATCCCACACTGTAATGAAACAACCTTATGCACTTCAAGAACAACTTCACCATGGACTTTTACTTAAATTATTATATATATATATATATATATATATATATATATACATGTATATATAATATTATTTTTTTCTCCAAAAATTCTGCAAAGTTTTAATTTCCCCTTTGGAACAAATCTATCTATCTATTTATCTATCTATCTGACCTGCTGCTGGCCATGTGAAATGGGATTTTGTTTCACTTTCTACACTCACAGCTTAAGTTTTGTTTTCCTGAAGTCAACCGCAGGGTGTCATAACACAAAGGCGTGGCTGGTCTGTGCAAGTCTCACAAGGATATTCTTAAGTTATACATCTCTCTGGTATATCAAACACCTTTGAATGTGCAACCACAGAAGATGCACTAGCTTTTTAATTCCAAAATGTTCACAATTTACAGGAAGTGTTATTGCTGAAATGCATTTAAAATGGCTATACATCTTAGGTATATTCCTGAGTTTCAAAAGTTTGGATTCATCCATTCCTCAGTATATATAGTATCTACTGACATGCAGTATTTCTTTTTGAGGGCTTGTACTAACAGTTCAAACAAGCTAATTCTTTAGTGGTATTAATGTCTTTAAAATTGAACCTGTTCAGTAGGCTGGAGCTTGAACTTACCATTTGCAGATGCTTCAATTAATACAAGCCCATAGTAAGTTATTAAGTAAAGATAAAAGCTTATTTTGTTAATTTACTATTCCAGGTGAAATTTAGTTTTAGTTTTGTTTATAATGTGTGTTTTATCTATTGTTCGGTATCCTTGAGTGTTTAGAAAGGTGCCTACAAATAAATAAAATGTATTATTATTATTTATCATTTAAGCTGTATAGCAAACTCACAATGCTTTTTTTTTAGCCCTTTAGAAAACCTGATACTTTCATTATATTAAAAGAGTAATAAGTCAGACTCGGGTGGCATGGTGGCGCAGTGGTAGTGCTGCTGCCTCGCAGTTAGGAGATCCGGGTTCGCTTCCCGGGTCCTCCCTGCGTGGAGTTTGCATGTTCTCCCCGTGTCTGCGTGGGTTTCCTCCGGGCGCTCCGGTTTCCTCCCACAGTCCAAAGACATGCAGGTTAGGTGGATTGGCAATTCTAAATTGTCCCTAGTGTGTGCTTGGTGTGTGGGTGTGTTTGTGTGTGTCCTGCTGTGGGTTGGCACCCTGCCCGGGATTGGTTCCTGCCTTGTGCCCTGTGTTGGCTGGGATTGGCTCCAGCAGACCCCCGTGACCCTTGTAGTTAGGATATAGCAGGTTGGAAAATGGATGGATGGATGGGTAAGTCAGACTTTTTCCCTCAGGCAAATGCAAGGTGACATGATGTTTTTAAGGAAGCTGGATCTCTATAGTGAGCATGTTTGCCTCAGTATAAGTAAAGGAAAGCAAGCTGTGTGTTATCTTATTGTACTAAGGCTGAATCAGACAGATTCATCTTCCTCCTCTTTCTGTGTATTTCTGTGTTTGTGTCTGCTATACACACATCTTGTCTCTGGTATGCATTTCAGCCTGCCTGTATGCACTTACACACACACCACTACCTGTAGTACCTTTCTCTGTTAATATGATCACTTTTTCCAGTTTTGTTTTAATTACATTTTCATTTGATAACAATATTTTGACTTCATCTTGAATTTGCTTAACAGTTATTAGAGATTTATTTATTTTTCTGGCTCCTGACAATCCTTCTGAACCTCACTATAAACTTATATGTTTTTCCCTGCCACTCTATTATTTTGCAGGTCCATTTCGCCCACCTCCCACACAACATGAACTTAGCAAAGTTTACTTTCAAAAAAGGTTTGTATAAATTAGGAAAAAACAGAAGAGTGGAAAATTCTGAAACAACAGCTAAATATTATACCAATGTAATTTTTGTTTTGTATATTACTAGGGGGTTTGCCCCCTGCTCGCTTCGCTTGCCAACTCCCCCCCCCCCCCCCCCACCTAGTGCTATGCAGCGTTGTGAAGAGGGCGCTAAGAGCACCTCAAGGAGACCTCCTCCGAAACCCCTGTTAAGCGGTGACACAATGAGAAACAAATTCCTTTTTTTTTACCTCCTCTTTGCTCAATCAGCTACTAGATTGCTGCTGCTGCACTTTGCATGCCTACCCCTTCCCCCACACACTGCCAGCGCTACGCGCCGTTGTGAAAAGGGAGGCTGAATGCACCCCAAGGAGACACGCTTGCTCCTGCAAAACCCCTCTTTAACTGTGATACAATGGGACTCAAATAACAGTTGTTTTTTTACCTCTTTTTTGGCTGATCAGCTGCTGACTTGCTGCTGCTCCTGTGCGGCGTGATCTGCATTTCGTGCAGCGCATCGAACATTTTAAAGTCACTGCTTTGTCTGTCTTCTCCCCCAGACATCCTGAAACACTATTCAATCTCTTTTCGCTGTCCCGTTATTTCACCATGTAATATTTTTTGTTTCTTTGCACTAATGCGATCTTTACCCTATGGCTAGGCGCCATTGTGGAGAGGGGGGATGAACCCCCCCTCAAGGAGACGTGTTCGCTCCTCTGAAACCCCTCTTAAATGGTGATACAATGGGAAACAAATAACAGTTGTTATTGCAGCTGTTCCCGTAGCGCGTGATCTGCATTTCGTGCGGTGTTTCGAACTTTTTAAAGTCACTGCCTTGTCTCTCTTCTCCTCCAGACATCCTCAAACACTATTTGATCTCTTTTCGCTGTTCCGTTACTTCACCGAGTAATATTTTCTATTTGTTTGCGCTAATGTGATCTTTATTCTAATTTTCTTGAGACTTTCAAATTTTCCTACTTCCATTATCTCTAACCTGCTCTGCATGTGTATCATGGGACTTGTTTCTAAAGGTTGTAAGTATGACGTGATTTGCCCGTGTCACGGGACGTGAAAGTGTCTCTCTGTCTCTCTTCAAAAGATCACATCTCGTCCCAAGTTTTTTTTTATAATACAGAGATGTATTGAAATATCATTTTTAAGGACCCATTGTAAATACAATTTGTACAGACATAGAGTTTGTTAACCCTGGAAAGATCGTTGAAAAAATGTAGTTTATCTTAGATATATTTTTTTTCATTTGTTGTGAATATTCTTAAAGCTTTATTTTCAAGAAACATGGCCATATGTGTGTTTTGGATTAATTGTTTAGTTTGAGAAAGATATTAGTATTTTTAAGTGCATCACACCACCATGTTAGTCTCAGCATTTTATAGGTAAGTTTCTAGGACAAACTGTGCAGTTTCTAAGGAAAGCTGACCAGGGCACTACATGTCATATCACACAGGCTCTGCTATAAAACTAAGTGCAATGCATAGCTCTCTGTCTGAGATTACAAATTTAAGCCTTGAATAGTATTAGTCTTAAACTTATAGTTTTAAGTATTCTAGTTAAAGATTTAAAGCTTACCATTTCCCAATTTCTATTCAAAGTACTAGCATTTTGGTACTGGTGATATTCTTGGAATTTTGTTTTGACATGGCATACACTTTGGGTCTCTGAATATCATTTAGGATAACAGTACTTCTAGAAAATGGTATCTGTTTCAGTTTCTTGAAAACATGCACATTTTTTGTGGTTACTCATAATTAGGGATGGGAATCGAAAACCGGTTCTTGTTGAGAACCGGTTCCCACTGTTTCAATTCCTTGGAATTGTTTGCCATTTTTGCAAACGATTCCCCTATCGATTCCAGTCGCCTCGAATGACGTCACCGTGTTGCGTAGCGTCATTTACCCAGCAGGAAACATGGTGCCTAAGCGGCACAAATGCTCAAAAGTTTGGTTATACTTTACGAGAAAGGATGACAACAGGGCAACTTGCAATACTTGCAAAGTAGATATTTCATCAAAGGGAGGAAACACTACGAATATGCAAAAGCATTTGCACACAAAACACGCGATAACCTTAAATGAATGTTGTGTTTTTGATCCGCTCCGGACTAGTGAATCTCAACCCAGCAGGAGCGGTAACGTTTGCAGGTCCTCTCCAGTTAATACGGCAGGTAACTAATCAACTAACATTGCATATTATGTTAGCGCGATTTGCCTTATTGCAAGCCTGCTATTACTGTGCATTGCATTTAGATGACCATGACGAGAGAGACAGACAGAGTCTGGCTGTCTCAGATGCTGGCAGTTCTCGCTGCAGTCTACCGGTAGCTTCTTCTTTCACAGAGGCGGGGAAAAGTAAAATGACACAGGCCAGGATAGACGAATGTCACCGAGCAGTGACTAAGTTTGTGGTAAAAGGCTTGCACCCATTTTCCACAGTAGATGCCCCCGATTTTCGGTAAGTGAATGTGTTTAATTGTAGGCTAAGTCAGGGAATGTCAAATTTGCGTGTTCTCCTCTTACCAGATGTTTCATCCGTTTCCATTTCTGAGCTGAAACTTGTGTTGAAGGCAGCCGTCACTGCAGATGGATGGGCAAGTTTTAGTCAAGATCATTACCTCACAGTAACGCTGCATTATGTCAGGAATGGCCAGGCTCAAGAAAAAGGCCTCAAAACCAAACCAGTGTACCAGGCACAGACAGGGACAGCTGTAGCAGAGGAGACTGATGAGATCTTGGAGGAGTAGGGTATCAAAGACAAGGTTGTGGCAGCCACTGTTGATAATGCGGCCAACATGGATGTAGCTGTCAAAATAGTTGATGGTTGCAGAATTGCACTGTGCACAGTTCCATTGGACTTGAGTTGATTGTATTTGTTGCTGGCTGATGTAGTTTTATTTTTGAGTGCTCAGCTCATATATACTTTTAAAAAGGAGAGTGTAAATGTTACTGGACATTCTTGTGTAATTGCCACAGAATAATTTATATTATACTTTGTTATTGCTACAGAAGAATATTTATTTTATTATTATTTTACATTTACACATTTTTTTCTGGGGACACTGTGGCACCCCATCGAGGAGCCATAGGCTGTGGATCTCTTAAGATCTCACTGTTGGGTTTGTAAGGTCATGCTACTCCTAAATTTCTATCTTGTTCAAAGATAAGATATAAAACAAAGTTCTAAGTTAATCGACCTGTGTGTTCTCCTTTTTTAAAAATAAGAATCGATAGGAGAATCGATAAAGAATCGAATTGTTAAACAGAATCGAAAATGGAATCGGAATCGTGAAAATCTTATCAATTCCCATCCCTACTCATAATGCACTATACCACCAGACAATTCCAAGATGAGAGTTGGGATTTAAAAAGCAGGTTGGGCAAATATGTGCTGTGGTCCAGCTGACCTACTTAGAATTTTCATGATTAGCATAATATAGATAAGATGTTTTACAATTAAGCTGTTCATATATGACATATTTTGGCCTTTGTAGAAAGTACATAATGAAGCTCTGGCAAATTTGCAATTAAATCTATCTCCACGAACTGTGTACTTGCAATGGTTCATCATCTTCATTTAGTGTCAAGTTTTTACTGAGAAAAAAAAAGTCCAGAAGGAAAAATGTATATGAACTGAGTAGAATTGGGCTTTTTTCCATCATATGACTGAATCCTCGAAACTTCTTACACAACTCTTTTATTCTTATTATTACACAAATTTCTGGTGTAATGTATAGATGCTAATGAAAATCTAGGAAATATGATATATAAGGCAATAAGCTAACTTATGTATATTTAAGTATGTATATAATGTTTAGTTAGAGTTTCTCCCCTGGCTTATGTTTAAATGTCTTTTTTGTTTGTTTTTGATTTATTACAAACCTGTATGTTAATATTGTTACTTATTTATTTTTATTATTTGTTTCATTAGGTATTTTATGTCAGTTTTATTTATTGTTTAGTTTCTTGGTGCTTAGATTTGTTCTATGATGTTCCATGTATTTTGTGGGTAGTTCCCCAACTGGCAGGACTATCTGTTCATCATCACTGAGGGACTGCTTCCAGTCCTGTAAAGGCTTATGGGAAATGCAGCCAATCACTGTTTATTGAATGTGCTTAGTGGTTAGGTGAGTTCTCTTTTTGATTATTGCTTCTTTGGAGTTACTGGTTTTTGAGACTTTCTGTTACTGTTTTAAGGATTACTAGGGTGCTCCACCCCCTGCTCGCTTCGCTTGCCCAACCCCGGGTTTGGTTTACTGGATATACAATTTAAAGAGATTGTTATTTTCATGGGAATTGTTACATATACATTATTTTCAGTTTTACTTTAAAACTTTTGTAAAAACAATATTTGTCCTTTATTTCCAGCCCCGGGTGTGGTTAAATCTCTCTGTCGCGGGACGTATAATGCTGCTCGCATTGTGAAGGTGGGGGGGGGGAGCTGAACGCATGCTAAGGAGATGCGGTCAGACCAGCTGTTGTCTTGTTGCTGCTGCTGGTGAGCTGCGTGTTCTGCTTGTCGCACTGCGTTACGATCATTTAAAAGCCTGTACAGCAGCTGTCCTTTTGTCACTTCGCGTCTCTGCCACTCGCATTGTGAAGGGGAGGAGGGGGGGTTGAACGCACACTAAGAAGATGTGGTTGGCTCATCTGCTGGCGAGCTGCGTGTTTTGCTTGTCGCTTGTCATTGTTTTAAGAGCTGGGAGCACATGAAGTGTGTCTGCCAAAAGCATTCCTGCTAGGTCAGATGTCTGTGAATTTGTTTTAAATTGTTTGAAAGTAGGGCGTGACATGAAAAAGTCACTGTCTCATGGTTCTTCCTTCCTAAGATTGTAATGTCTAGTCTTGCGTGACATTAAAGTGTCTCTGTTAGATGATCACGTCTCGTTCGCTTCACTTCATTTGGCTTCTAGTAAATCTAGGATTAAAGCACAAGAACTGGGAACAATAAACTCCTATTTAACACATTTAAACCTTACCTTTTCAGCAACAAGGTACTAAGTCCAGAAGCTCACTTCTGCCTTCAAATTTTGTTTCTGATACTTAGAAATGTGAGGCAGATAACCCTAGGCTCAGCTCCAGATTGTGTGTGTATATGTTGGCATAAATTCCAACCTTTTTATATATATAATTGAAATTTATGCTGGTCCTGTAGCAGATACCCATACATTCTGTGGGAGATCAATGGAAATCGATTTGCTATGAGACTACCACCAGAAAACCAACTTCACTTTTTTTTTTTTTAAATCTGCATTGATAGGTTTCATAAGGACTGAAGGACTGAATGCTGAAATCCTTATTTGCTTGAAGTTCCACAAAAAGCTCAGGACACTGAAAAGAGATAATCATGGATAGATTTATTGTCTGTTTAAATCATGGTATGAGCAGTTCAGCAAATAAACCTACTTCTCCTTAACCGGCTTGGAGTGAAGACAAATGTAAGCGACTGTGGGAGTATGATCGATCAAAGCAAAAATGGACTTTTGACTGGGCTTGGTGTTATGAGTTTGTGTGGCTAAAATACAAGAAGCAGCAGAAATTCAGGACTTGGTTCAGGATTAAAGTACTCTTTTTAGAGTCACGAATTTGCAGAGTCGTGCAACACAGGCACAAATATAATAGATCTTTGTGTCTGACTGCTCTGAGACATTCATCAAAGGCTTGAACAATTTCATATACACAAAACTAGTGGAACATGAAACCACCAAATTTCACCAATGCATGTTGCTTCAAGTGGCAAATCAGCTGCTGCTTTACAAAAAATGACAAAGATGTGAGAAGGTAATGCTTAGAGAATGGAACAGTTATTTAAAGTAGCTTTTAAGTTAGCCATCAGCATCCATTCACTGATTTTAGTCTGGGAAATAAAACTGTAATAGTTTAGGGATACAGCTTGGGCAACTTTACTCCAGCGAATTATATGTGCTAAATTCCTGTACCATATTGCTGAAACAATTCACAACAAGCACCGTATCATGTTCAGAGACAATCTGTTGTGTTCAGTGCTCTCTGACCGCAGCACTGATGCTTTTGTTAGTGAAACAGTGCTAGTGTACCTGCATAGTTGCAAAGAGGGCAGCGCTGTTGTTTATTTTTTTTCTGTGAAAAAGGCAACAATGAATGCTGAAAGTATAAGTCACACCACTTAGTCCACTGTACCTGAAATATTACAACTCAGCATTGACAATTTCTATAGCAAGTGCATTGCTCTTGGTTCAGATGGAGCCACCGTCATGATGGGTAAAAGCTCTGGACTTGCTAGCAGAATGAAATCTCGACAACTTGCTTTGTAATCAGTACACTGGACAGCACATTGTTTAGCACTTACAAGTAAGGTTAGCATCAGAAAACTGACCTCTGTAGCTGAAATGAGTATTTTTCTTTGTTCTCAACTCACCTGAAGTATGAGGCAGACTGAAGAGCTGTTTTACATCCCTTGGCATGAAAGTCCACAAGCCCCAGAGAGTATGAGGTACCAAGTGGATTTTTCATATATATTTGGCAATAATTGTTATTGCCAAGTACTAAAGTGTGTATTGCAAAGATATAATCCGGGTTGTTTCCAACAAGGTTGGCTCTGGCAAGAAACAACAGAAAGCTAAAATACTGGGTCACCTGCTGAAGTGTCCAAAAATTGTAAAATGTCTGTACTTCTTACTGGAGATTCTTTTAATGCTAAAACCATTTTCTTTGCTATTGCAAGAATCTACTGCGAGTATAAGGCATGCACATCATCACCTAAATGTGTTGCTTGCATTTCTGAACAACTTCAAGCAACTTCCTTGGGAACACCTTTCAAAGGTTCTGTCTCTATCTATCAAATGGTGGCCTACAAGAAAAACACATTATGCAAGCCTTCAGAAATTCCTACAGTAGTACAGACCATGAATGCAATACTCTGCATAGCCTAGCAACATTCAACCCACAATGCACCGTGCTGTTGTTTGTCTAGAAGTGGTGGTAGTAATCTATGATACTTTGACAACCTGTTGAAGGAGCCGCTTCTCTGGGGGAATTTCTTCCTGCTCTTTTAGAATTTGCTCCCCTCTCACCCTGATCCTGTCACTCAGCTCTCTACTAGGGAGGTGCCCTGAGCCCTCACAGAGTGCTTCCCCCAAGACTCCACCCCCCACAGCCCATGTAGTAGCGACACACGTCACAATATCATCACACATGTGGTGATTTAAAACAAACCAATGTTCCCTCTGTGTGTCGTAGATGTATTCATATGATTTACTTACTGTTATCACTTGTTATGTGTCTGTGCTCTTATAGCTTTGATAGCACGAATAGTTTTTTTATATTCTTATATAGTTGTGCAATTGTAGTGCGACTGCTTCACATTAAGAAGATTGTGGGTTCTTCTCCCGCGTGGGGTGCAAAGTGTTTCAAGTAGTGAGAAAAACGTCATGTAAATATAAAGAATTAATATTATATGACCAAAATATTTTTTTTTTTCAAAAGGGAAACAAATGTTATTGTGTTATACTGTGCACTATTTTGTTTTTATGCACTTTGAGATGTGCCCTATGTCAGATATGACCAAAATGTTTATTTTTTTTATTTCAAAAGAGGAAAAAAAAGTATTGCTACTACCTCAGATTCTGTTCAGTTTAGCTTTTTTAGTATTTGTAATGCATTTTTTGATGTCCCTGTGTCAGATGTGAGCAGATTTAAAAGAGAAATGATCAATAAACATTACTTGTTTTTCAATGCATTCATTTGTGTTGGTTTAAAATTTGTCATTACCTGCTGCTTACCGGCTGAAGAAAATATCTGGCCCAGCTAAATTTCTTGGTTTGAAAATCTGGCCCAACTGAATTTGTAATTGAATAACCCTGACCTAGGGTAATCTTATCTTTACATCTGTGGGAAACACTGCCTTAGACTGATATATTTGCTTTTGGAATTCACCAGTAGTAGAATTAATGATATGAACTCTGGCATCTTGGAAGCAACACACATTGCTTGCTTGGATTTGCGGCTTCCAAAAACTGGCGGTTCACTGTTTAGAAATGATCAATCTTGTTTCCATCTTACAACATCATTATAAAGATGTTTTGTTGAATGCAGGCATTGAGGTGGATTCTTTGGCTGCTGAATGGATTTAGTTTAAAATAAATCTGTACAACTTCAAAAGTAAATGAATTTTCTTGGCAACAACATAATCAGATGACACAGAATTGTCACAGAAAAATTCTGACATTAATTGACCTAATTTCAGCCATGACTACTAGCTCAGCAGAATCTGAAAGGGGCTTCTTTGTTATGAAGGTAGTCAAAGCCAGCTAGAGAGCAAATTTAACAAGTGTGAATCTCAGTGATTTAATGTGTGTTTATTTGTCTAATGAAACAATCAATACGTTTGACGTAGGTCAGTTGATTTGTGGTATGAGGACTTTGGCTACAATGACCAGAGGTGGACAGTTATCAAAAGGAACTATCACCAGATGATACTAAGTAAGAGGAAATTATATTTGCTCAGATGGCTAATGACAATATTTAGTATTAAACACTAATTTTGAAATGGATATGACATGCACATTTTGAAATGTTTGTTTACTGGTAATTCTATGACATTACCTTTCTCTCTGCATACAGTAAGTATGTGCATGTACTGTACAACAAATGTATAAGTGCAGTTGCTCAATTATTGTTCATTATGTGATACAAGTTTAAAACTAGGGTCTGTTTTATAGATCCTTTTTCATGAAACTTAACTGAAACATTATAAAAAGAGAAATCCACAGGACTGGTAAATTTACTGTAGAGCCAGTAAATTTCAAAAGGAAACGAGCCCATTGGCTAGTGAAGTTGCAAACTTAATTTTGATCCCTGTATATATAAAATATAATTTAATCATAAAAAACAAAGATTGCTGAAAAATTTTGGTCAAAGAAAAAATACTTGGAGCAATAAATGTAATTGAACTATCTATGTAAGTGAACTAAAATAATTTAGCCTCCCTGGGAAAAAATAATATAAAGCAGATCTGTGAACAAAGTAAATGAGAATACTTAGGAGGTGAGACAATCACATTTTTAAAAGCACTGCATTTGCACCCCCTCTGTTAAAAGACCATGGAATGTGGTGATCTTAATCCAGTCTTGGAAGTGCTACCATTCTCCAAATGTAAATGTTAAAAGAAATATGAAATTTCTTCTTAGAGGGAATTTGTAGGGGCAGTCGTTGTTCATATTCTCAAATATTGTGAATCTCAATGATGAATATAAATAAACAATAATATAAAATCCTAAATGATACAACACCTGAGACAGGGATGGCACCACAGGGAGGCTTGTGGTGGTTTAAGCCATTTCCAAAAAAAGAAGGCCACTGGGTATAATATAATTAGGCCACACTTAAATATGTTTTTCCACACATATCAAGTTGAAAGTTTGTTTTATATAGTTCAAATAAAAATTTATCTAACTTAAAATTAAATGTTTTCCTGGAGTGCATTCTTTGTCCTTGGCCTGTTTTTCACAGCTCCACCCCTGTCTAAACCTTCTGCTGCCACACCTAAATAGACGTATGGCCAATTAACAGTGCTCCTGGAGAAAATAAACTTTTGCAGGATCCTTTGTCATTTATAACAGACGAAGTCAAAATTTGGATGACCTAAGCCAACTAAGTTATCCTACCCCTTCTGAAATGTGAAATCTACATGGAATGTTAATAGCAACATGTGAGTAGTGGCGAACAGTTGTAGGTTCATAATTCTTTTTTTTATTATTATTATTTTTGATTTATTTAGAAATGCTGTAATTATATATATTATATATATATATATATAGGGCGGCACGGTGGCGCAGTGGGTAGCGCTGCTGCCTCGCAGTTGGGAGATCTGGGGACCTGGGTTCGATTCCCGGGTCCTCCCTGCGTGGAGTTTGCATGTTCTCCCCGTGTCTGCGTGGGTTTCCTCCCACAGTCCAAAGACGTGCAGGTTAGGTGGACTGGTGAGTCTAAATTGGCCCTAGTGTGTGCTTGGTGTGTGGGTGTGTTTGTGTGTGTCCTGCGGTGGGTTGGCACCCTGCCCAGGATTGGTTCCCTGCCTTGTGCCCTGTGTTGGCTGGGATTGGCTCCAGCAGACCCCCGTGACCCTGTTTGGATTCAGCGGGTTGGAAAATGGATGGATGGATGGATATATATATATATATATATATATATATATATATATATATATATATATATATATATATATATATATATATATATATATATAGTATATATATATATATATATATATCTTGTCACGCTTGGGTCACAGAATTGCACAGAAAACAGAGGAGGTTGAAGAGACTGGAATTTTATTCAAACACTGCAAACAAACATTTGTCTCTTTAAAAGGTTTTAAACATGCTCCTTGACAGGATAGAGTTGACACTTCCGTTTCTCAATTAAAAGTAAGCACAGGTATCTTCTTCTTCGAAGGAGTATGTGTCAGGAGCAGGAAAAGTCTGAGAGAGAGAAGGAGAAGCAAAACAATCAATTCCAAACTGACAGAAGCCCGTACAAGCTTTTTAAGTAAGTGGAGTACTGCGCGAGAGGCATATTACACGACAGAGCCACCAGAAAGGTAAGGAGGAATGTGAAGGTAGTCTGTCAATGTTTTTCAGGGGTTTTCCCAGCAGCGTCTGTATTCTCTGGAGGTGCGATCAGCCCCGCAGCTCACACCCACTCCCTCAGCTTTATTCACGTTTTCGTGAATCAAGCGACTCTCCAGACCAGGTTCAAACAGACGTGACAGGACATCAGCATTGACATGCTCAGAGCCAGGTCGATGCCTGACTGTAAAACTGTAAGGTTGTAAGTCCAAGAACCATCTCATGAGACGAGAGTTTGTATCTTTTTGACTGTATAACCATTGAAGTGGAGCATGATCAGTTACTAATTTGGTCCCCATAAGTAATAACGAAGCACTTCTACAGCCCATTTAATTGCCAAACATTCTTTCTCAATAGTTGAATAATTGCGTTCCCTGGGGAGCAATTTCCTACTCAAGTATGTGATAGGATGCTCTTCTCCATCAAAAACCTGGGACAGGACGGCGCCTACACCGAATGCACTTGCGTCCGTCTGTAGTACAAAATCCTTAGTGAAATCGGGATTCCGCAAAACTGGATAAGAAGACAAAGCGGTTTTCAAATCTGAAAAGGAATGTTCGCAAATTTCTGTCCATAAAATAGGGCGGTTTTTCCTTCCTTTAGTAAGCTCTGAAAGAGTGGCAGCCCTATTTGCAAAATCAGGGATGAATCTTCTATAATAACCCGCAAGCCCCAGAAAAGCGCGTACCTGTTTCTGCGTTTTAGGCCGGGGGTAAGCAAGCATCTCTTCCACTTTTCTCAACTGTGGACGAAGTAAGCCCCTGCCCATGGAGTTGTAATGGCCGACCCCTTACCCGGCTGGCAGCTACACCTCCAAGACCTGTGCTCGGCCCAAGAGCTGTTGACTCGTTTCCTATCCATTCCTCCCATACAACATCCAAGATGCCTCTCAGGCACCTGTCAAATAACAGCTCGAACGGACTCAAGCCAGTGGACGCTTGCGGTGATTCTCGCACTGCGAACATAACAAAAGGCAGGACAGAGTCCCAGGATGTAAAATTTCTCTAGGGATGCCAATACGAGTAAAAATCCCACACAGAGCTTTGGCTACAGCAGAGGAGTTGGCCTTTTTCAAAACAGCCACCTCTGGATATTGTGTTGCATAGTCAACCAATACCAGCATATATTGATACCCACTTTTAGTCTTAGGCAAAGGGCCTACAATATCTAATCCCACCCTCTGAAAGGGGACTTCCAAAATAGGCATAGGGCAAAGGGGAGCCCGAGGACGCTTATAAGCAGAGACGATCTGACAGTCAGGACATGAAGTACAGAACCGTTCAACATCTTTTCCCATATTCAGCCAACAAAATCGTTTTGATAAACGATCTCTGGTCTTATCAGCCCCCAGGTGCCCTCCCAAGATGTGAGAGTGGCCAGCTGCAAAAGAATTTCCCTATGCACTTTAGGTACAACTAGTTGTTCAATAAATTCCCCCATTAAATGGTCTGAAATCACTCTGAAAAGACAACCGTCTTTTTCTAGAAATTGTGGAGTTTTCAAGCCCCCGGTATCACGCTCTTGGTAATAGGAGTCACTAGCAGTGCAAGCCTGTTTAAATGCATATTCTAATGAGCCATCAGTATGCTGAAAGCGCACAAAATCCGACTGTTCGCTAGTACTCGGTTTGAGTTCGGAGGCATTTGCAATCTGGGAGGATTTAGAATGGCCTCCCTGCCACTCTGGGAAATTGTGGGGGGTGTCTCCCTCAGTCTCGCTGGAGAGATCAGGTTCAATATTTAATTGGGGTTCTGGTTCAATGTTTAATTGGGGCTCACGATTATCCCCGACCGCCACTAGTTCTCCTTCTTCTTCCCCCCCACTAAGTTCAACAGGTGACTCAATGACCGGTGCGCGACATTCAGCAATTAGTCTAGGAAAAAGGGCATTTCTTCTGCCTATCAGTAATGGCCAGGGGCAGGAGCACGAAACAGCAGACCAAACTTTAAAGTGACGACCCTTATAAGTTAAAGGAAGAAGTAATGTCTGATAGTCTTTAACATCTCCATGTACACAACGTATCTTTACAGTCTCAGTGTTACTAAGGCATCCGTCGTCAAGACAGTCCCGTCTGACAACACTAAGGTCACTGCCCGAGTCCAACAACACTGATATCTCGCAGCCCCCCAACTTCACCGATATCAATAAGCCATTTTTTTTTTAGATGAATCGGGAATACGCGAGCAACAAACCTCCGCCAAACCAATTTCCATTGATTGAGCTGGAGACAGGCGACATTCCTTTGCCAAGTGACCGGGTTAATGATACCGGAAACATCTTCGTTCAGCACCACTGCCGAAATATCCCTGGCGACGTCCACGGCCTCGGCCGCCTCCCGCGTCTCCAGGAACGAGCATCTCATTAATAACTGTGTTCCCCGAAGGCCTTCCCTATGACATCCGATGATCAGGTCCTGAAGTTTGTTGATGTTCAGGTCTACAGTCAAGGTGATGAGAATGCCCTGGGCGGTCTCTCAGAGGTTGTAACACAGCATACGGGGCACCAAATCCACCACTTTTTCTTCAAGCGGTCTGAGAACCTTCTAAACGTTGAGACACAATCGTCAGTGATTCAATATTATGACAAAGAAACTCATCTCGGAGAAGTGCAGGTATCCCGGCCAGTACTATGTTCATGACAAACTTTTCTACGACTCGCTCCATCTCGTCCCCCTCAAACCAGCAATGTACTTTATGAATCAAATCTTGTATTTGCGCCCGGATGGGACCGTCCATATTCAGTTTCCAGTCATAAAGTGCAAAACCTTTAGACAAAAAAGGTTGTGGTCTTACGCAAAAGAAATTGCTCCTTCAAGAAATAATAATTGCCGAGCTTATCATGAGGTACATTTCGCAAGGAAAGTAGATAGATAGATAGATAGATAGATAGATAGATAGATAGATAGATAGATAGATAGATAGATAGATAGATAGATAGATAGATAGATAGATAGATAGATAGATAGATAGATAGATAGATAGAACATTCTGTTGGGGGATCGGATCATCCTCTGGATTGTGAGGTAGCGGAACATTCTGAGCGATTTGAAATATGTCCTCGGCATCCATCTGTGCGACCACTCCTGGTACCACTTGTCATACTTGGGTCACAGAATTGCATAGAAAACAGAGGAGGTTGAAGAGACTGGAATTTTATTCAAACACTGCAAACAATCATTTGTCTCTTTAAAAGGTTTTAAACGTGCTCCATGACAGGATAGAGTTGACACTTCTGTTTCTCAATTAAAAGTAAGCACAGGTACAGTATCTTCTTCTTCAAAGGAGTATGTGTCAGGAGCAGGAAAAGTCTGAGAGAGAGAAGGAGAAGCAAAACAATCAATTCCAAGGTAGTCTGTCAACGTTTTTCAAGGGTTTTCCCAGCAGCGTCTGTATTCTCTGGTGGTGCGATCAGCTCAGCAGCTCACTATATATATATATATATTGTGGCAGATGGCCGGGACCCATGCCTGGTTGGGATGCCCTTTTGACACTGGATCCCGGGGAGCAGTCATGGGATGCACACTACATCCCCCGGAACACTTGTTGGTAGCCTCCCTGGGTTGCATCGGGGCCAATAGTTTGGAACACCGGAGCTCATTCCTGTTGGGCTCCATGGTCACTGCCAAGGGAAGCTGCACAGCCTAACTGGGCAGGAACGCAGCCACACCTGGAGGTGCAGCCGGAAATAGGTCAACAAGCACCTGCAGCACTTCCGGGTGGGCTATAAAAGAGGCCGAAAGTCACCACTCCGGGTGCCAGAGACAAAGTTGCCTTGGAGGAGTGGAGGAGAAAGAAGAGTGTTTTGTGGTGTGGTTTTTCTTTTCTTTGGTGTTTTTGGGGAATTTGTTGTGCCCCACAGGTGAAGAAAATAAATCTTTTTGTTCATTTATAAGTGCCTCTGCTGTCAGTCTGTGTCAGGACGACGCTTATATAGTGCCTTTGCCACAATATATATATTGTGGTGGATTGCCGGCATTTTACTCCGGCCCTCACCCCCAGGCCGCCAGGAGGAGCTCTCCCGACAGCATGATCGTGCCCCGAGTTCCAGCAGGGCCTCATGGACTATGTAGTGTTTGTACACAGCCCTGCTGGATACCTTGGGGGCCACCGCGAGTCGCTGTAGGGGGGCTAGCGGGCTCTTATGTGCCCTATAACCCGGGAGTGCGTCATCATCACGTGACAGGAAGAAACGACATGCTCCCGGGCTGAAGAAAGGACTGTTTACCCTGACCCGGAGGGAATAAGGACTTGTGGGTTTGGCCAGGAACCACTTCCGGGTCAGGGGATATAAAAGGACTGTGGGAAAGCCCAGACACTGAGCTGAGCTGGGAGGTAGGGTGGCGAAGTGTCTGGGCGAGGAGGATTGGTTTATTGAGAGAGAATAGTGATTTATGAGTGTGGAGTGGAGGGTGCTTTGTGCACAGTGTAATAATAAAATAAATAGTGATTACACTTTCATCTGGTGTTCAGAGTGGTACCTGAGGGTTGAAGAGGTGGACCACGCCTCTATCTGTTACAATATATATATATATATATATATATATAGTATATAAATTCAGAAATAATTGTTTTAATGTATTTTCCCACGGTAGATATTTCATTCTGCATTTTCTTTTTAGTTTCTCCAAATGTGTCTGTAAAGGGTAAAGTGTATATGCTGTACACGGAGAGTAATCACATGCTACTTTTTGAAGGGCATGTTTAGGATACATGTTATACGCTCACTGGCCACTTTATTGAGTACACCTGTTCAACTGCTTGTTAATGCAAATATGTAATCGGCCAATCACTTAGTAGTAAGACAATGTATTTAGGCATGTAGACATTGTCAAGAAGAACTTCTGAAGTTCAAACCGAGCATCAGAAATTGGAAGAAAGGTGATTTAAGTGACTTTGAACGTGGCATGGATGTTGGTGCCAGACAGGCTGGTCTGACTATTTCAGAAACTACTGATCCCAGGGATTTTCATGCATATCCATCTTTAAGGTCTGATAAAGCGAAAATATCCAGTAAGCAGCAATTATCTGGGCAAAAATGCTTTGTTGATGCTAGAGGTCAGAGAAGAATGGTCAGATTGGTAAGAGCTGACAGAAAGGCAACAGTAACTCAAATTACCACTTGTTACAACTGAAGTATGCAAAAGAGCATCTCTAAATGCGCAACATGTCAAACATTGAAGCAGATGGACTATAGCAGCATGAGACCTCACTGAATGCCACTCCTGTCAACTAAGAACAGGCAACTGAGGCTACAATTCACACCGGCTCACCAAAATTGGAAAATAGAAAATTAGAAAAATGTTGCCTGGTCTGTTGGGTAGGGTCAGAAATTGGCGTCAACAGCATGAAGCATGGATCCGTCCTGCCTTGAATGCAAAGGTTCAGGCTGGTGGTGGTGGTGTAATGGTGTGGGTGATATTTTCTTGGCACACTTTATGCCCTTTAATACCAGCTGAGCATTGTTTAAATGCCACAGCCTACTTGAGTATTGTTACTGACCATGTCCATCCCTTTATGACCACAGGCTACCCATCTTCTAAAGGCTACTTCCAGCATGATAAACCGCAATGTCACAAAGCTCACATCATCTCAAACTGGTTTCTTGAACATGCCAATGAATTCACTGTACTTAAATGGCCTCCACAGTCACCAGATCTCAATCCAATAGAGCACCTTTGGGACAGTCACATCATAGACGTGCAGCTGACAAATCTGCAGCAATTACATGATGCTATCATGTCAATGTGGACCAAAATCCCTGAGGAATGTTTCCAGCACCTTGTTGAATCTATGCCACAATGAATAAAAGCAGTTCCGACAGCAAAAGGGAGTCCAATCTGGTACTAGCAAGGTGTACCTAATAAAGTGGCCCATGAGTGTACATACTGTTTATATTCTCCTGTGCATTCAGACAGACTTCGAGCCCATCCCAGGGCACATACGTGTAGTCAATAAGCAACTTTTAGATATAAAAGTAACTTAAAGCAAAACTAACAGAGAAGACTTGCAAATTCCATGTGGACATCAAAAACATTGGGATTTGAACCCACTCTCCTGGAGCTATTAAACAGCAGTGCTAATCATTGAACTATAATGTAGCCTTGGTCAAACAGAAACTATAATGAAAGCTTTTTAATATATAAAACATTATTTCACAATTGTCAGTGGCTGCTAAACACTATGAAGCATGTATAACAGCTAAGTCTTTAATGCTCATAACAGGAAAAGCAAATGTGAACCTTAGCCTCTTGTGCGATGATGCATCTTGAGTGTGAAAAATAACATCTTGAGGTCATGATTACAGAAAAAAAAAATAAAATATATAACAAAAAGTTCCCTTGACATCTGCTTAAACAGAACCTTGTTTGCCTACTTCAATGTTTACTGAAGAACGTTACATAAATTCCTGATTAAATGATGTGTCTCCACTGAGCTTTAAACTGAAATGAATGATTGTTTAAAGATCCTTTGGCGTCTCCTCCTTTCTAAACAGCTCTTACTTCCCTCACTTTCAAAAATGACAGGGACATCCTCTGCCACAAAATTATGGGCTGTTTGGTGCTGTCCTTGCAGATTGTCACTACAAATGGAATCCTTAAGTGTGTTTTTGCTGCCCATGCTAAATGAACTGTCCCATGCCAATCAGCTAAATAGACATGGGGAATGCATAAATAAAATGGAAAACAATTAAACAAATTACTTAATCAATAGCCAACAACACAACCAAGTAACCATTAATTCAGTAATGCAATTACACAATGTAATTAAACAAACCCTCTGCCACAAAAACAATATCCCAATCCACAACGCTAACTGATTTAGGTACTCTTATTTTACAAAGTACTAACATCCTGCTGCCTGGAAACTGGCAGCTTCTTAAGAGACTCTTCAGATTGGTACATCAGTGTTGCTGAGCAAAACAACAGTAAAATTAACTGACATGAATTACAAATATAAAGAAGAGGTTACAAAAAATGTGTCTAAAAGCCTAGGCTTCAATGATTCTGCATGAAGAGGCACTTTTTTACAGTAAGAATTCTAATTGATTAAACAGAAAAATGTAAACATATTTTTTGACTTCTTAACCCTCTGAGACAGTCAGCATGAAAAGCTACTCTACACCAAAAACTCTTACATTACCTTATTTACACGAGTGACTTACAGAAGGGCAGCACTACACCAGAACCCAGATTCAAACCCCATTTAAGATTTCCAGCTTCACTGGTGCCAGTGGTTGTCCAAGAATTTCTCAATTTTTGACTTTAAATGAGAGAAATATATAAAGTTGTTGGCTCCACTCTCCAAGACAAAAGTACCTAACTAGAGAGTTGGAGAAATTAACTCATTTGAAGGAACTGCTTACTTTTTGTCCACCAAAACAGCTGTTTTGAACCCCACAGAAGGACTTTGAAGGTGGCCTTAACAATATTCATTCAAATTTTTAAGTATAGTCACTCATGTTGGTTCATAATTGTTTTGGTATATTTAACTATAACAAATGAAATTTGGGACTGCTGTCCAGTACAGATTTATTTTGTATCTGTACACATTTCCACAAATAGATTGTAATTGATTTGTCCCCACGGGAAAATAAAGACTTTTCAGGAAATGTTTATGCAAAGGTTAAAAACATTTGAGCTTCCAAACAGGATTCATATTTATGTAGATATGATGTCAAGAAGAGGAATGAAGAAGGTCAGGTGATAGTGGATTTTGCAAAAAGGATGGCCATGGCTGTGGTGAATACATATTTTGAGAATAGGGAGGAACATAGGATGACATACAAGAGTGGAGGAAGATGCACACAGGAAGATTATATCCTATAGAGAAGAGTCAATCTGAAGGAGATTAAAGACTACAAAGTGGTGGCAGAAGAAAGTGTAGTTAGACATCATAGGATGGTAGTCTGTAGGATGACACTAGAGATCAAGAAGAGGAGGAGAGTGAGGGCAGAGCCAAGGATCAAATGGTGGAAGTTGAAAAAGGAAGACTGCAAGGTTGAGTTTAGGGAGGAGTAAGACAGGCATTGGGTGTCAATGAGGAATTACCAGACAGCTGAGCAACTACAGCAGAAGTAGTAAGGGAGAAAGCAAGAAGGGTGCTTGGCGTGACATCTGCACAGAGGAAGGAGGAAAAGGAAACCTGGTGGTGGAATGGAGAAGTACAGGAGAGTATACAGAGGAAGAGATTGGCGAAGAAGAAGTGGGATAGTCAGAGAGATGCAAAAAGTAGACAAGAGTACAAGGAGATAAGGCGCAAGATGAAGAGAGAGGTGGTGAAGGCTAAAGAAAAGGTGTATGATGAGTTGTATGAGAGGTTGGACACTAAGGAGAGAGAAAAGGACCTGTACCAATTGGCTAGACAGTGGGACCGAGCTGGGAAAGATGTGCAGCAGTTAAAGGTTGTTAAAAGATAAAGATGGAAACATACTCACAAGCGAGGAGGGTGTGTTGAGAAGATGTAAAGAGTACTTTGAGAGGTAGATTAATAAAGAGAATGAGAGAGAGAAGGTTGGATGATGTGGAGATAGTGAATCAGGAAGTGCAATGGATTAGCAAACAGGAAGTAAGGACAGCTATGAAGAGGATGAAGAATGCAAAGGCCATTTGTCCAGAGGACATACCTGTAGAACCATGGAGATGGAATTTTTAACCAGATTGTTTAATGGAATCTTGGAAGGTGAGAGGATGCTTGAGGAGTCGAGAAGATGTGTACTGGTACTGATTTTTAAGAATAAGGGGGATGTGCAGAGCTGTAGTGCCTACAGGGGGATAAAATTGACGAGCCCCAGCGTGAAGTTATGGGAAAGAGTAGTGGAAGGGAAGGAGGGGAGGAAGGTGATGATTAGTGAGCAGCAGTATGGTTTCATTCCAAGAAAGAGCACAATGAAATGCAATGTTTGCTCTGAGGGTGTTGATGGAGAAGTATAGAGGAGGCAAGAAGGAGTTGCATTGTGTCTTTGTGGACCTGGAGAAAGCATATGACAGGGTGCCTCAAGAGGAGTTGTGGTATTGTATGAGGAAGTCGGGAGTGGCAGAGAAGTAGGTAAGAGTTGTACAGGATATGTATGTGGGAAGTTTGACAGTGGTGATGTGTGTGACAGGAGTGATGGATTCATTCAACGTGGAGGTGGGATTATATCACAGATTGGCTCTAAACCCTTTCTTATTTGAAATTGTGATGGACAGGTTGACAGATGAGATTAGACAGGAGTCTCCCTGAACTATGATGTTTGCTGATGACATTGTGATCTGTAATTTGAATAGGGAGCAGGTTGAGAAGACCCTGGAGAGGTGAAGATATGCTCCTGAGATGAGAGGAATGAAGAACTTTAGGAACAAGACAGAATACATGTGTGTGAATGAGAGGAAGGTCAATGCTGGGAATGGTGAGGATGCAGGGAGTAGAGCTGGCAAAGGTGGATGCATTTAAATACTTGGGATCAATAGTACAGAGTAGTGGGGATTGTGGAAGAGAAGTGAAAAAGAGAGTGCAGGCAGGGCGGAATGGGTGGAGAAGAGTGTCAGGAGTAATTTGTGACAGACGGGTATCAGCAAGAGTGAAAGAGAAGGTCTACAGGACGGTAGTGAGACCAGCTATGTTACATGGGTTGGAGACGGTGGCACTGACCAGAAAGCAGGAGACAGAGCTGGAGGTGGCAGAGTTAAAGATTCCAAGATTTGCTTTGGGTGTGATGAGGATGGACAGGATTAGAAATTAGTACATTAGAGGGTGAGCTCAGGTTGGAAGGTTGGGAGACAAATTCAGAGAGTCGAGATTGAGTTGGTTTGGACATGTGCGGAGTAGAGATGCTGATTATATTGGGGGAAGGGTGCTAAGGATAGAGCTGCCAGGCAAGAGAAATAGAGGAAGGCCTAAGAGAAGGTTTATGGATGTGGTGAGAGAGGACATGCAGGTGATGGGTGTAACAGAGCAAGATGCAGAAGACAGGAAGATATGGAACAAGATGATCCACTGTGGAAACCCTAATGGGAGCAGCCAAAAAAAGAAGAAGAAGAAGAAACAGGATTGATATATTTTTTTAAATGTTTGGGAAGAGAAACACATACAATGCATGTTTTGTGTTCATTTACTACCTAATAACTTGTGTTCTGAAGTATTTTTCTCTGTGACAAAATCATGTCCCTTAATCCAGATGGTCATTAGACTAGTGAACATTTTATAGCATGTCCTTTTGTTGTGGAACCAGCTAGGATGTTTTAAGAATTTTTCTTCTGGTCAGTGACATCAGAAATATGGAGGAAGTACATATGTATTTTTGACTTATGGCTTCAGATTGTGTCCCTTCTTGTGTCCCCTTTATTTTGGTTCCTGTGAAGGCACACTTATAATAGGTGAAATGAAATATATAAACAAAAAATTTTTTTAACATGATCCTTTCTCGAGGAAGCTTTTAAACAAGTTGTACCTTCCAATGACATTAACCACTTTTTCTGATTACTGTCTACATCTTTCAATAAGCCAACATGAACTATGCAACATGCTTGTGCAGTCTGCTCTTTGCCATGTGACTCTCCACTTGCTCCAGTCAAGGGCATCTTCAGGGGCGGTGTTTACTTGTTGAATGTCTTATTTTATTTAATCATGCAAGCTTTTTTGTGGCTATCCACGTGGTCATTTACTTCTCAAACTAAAGCAAAGGGCCATCTTTGCTACTGTGATCATTGCTGTATACCACATGCCCCTACCATCTGAGAGAGGCTTTGGTAATTAGCACTATTCCCATGATCCTTCAATATTTTTTTATTCAACACATGGTCAAAATGAGTCAGGCTAACTGTTCAAAGGAGCATCCTCCTTTCCATAAAATGGACCACTGGTTCAACATGAATATTTATATCCTGAAGGAGATTATATAGTGTATTTTTCTTTTACAACCTATCTGTATGTGACTGTGTCATCCACTGCACAAGAAGTGCTAATACTCTGAATCACTGGGACACCCTGGTACAAAGTGCATACTGCCCAGTACCCTGTTCTCACCACACACATGTAAATCATCTTTCAGTACTGCTGGTTCCAAATTACAACCAGGAATGTCAGCAAAACAAAGGAGATAGGGGTAGACCACACATCTACATTGGAGAAGATGCAATGGGGAGAGTCAGCGGGTTTAAACTTCTTTTAGTGATCATAAGTAATGAAGTGGGCACAGCACTCTATAATTAAGAAGGCCTGCCAATGTGATTACTGCAATACAAGTCTTGGAAAAATTGAGATGTGACTAAATGTGCTCACCAACTTCTACAGGTGCACAGCTGAGTTGTTACATATAAACATATTGCCATTTTCTGGATTTTGTGGGTGGAGTCCCAGGAGGCAGGGGCCACACTGACATCACTGCTGTTGGATCCTCCTTATAAATTTCTATTCCCAGTCAGAAGCAAGACCCAGCAGTCGAGCACTGAGGTTATAGTGGATTTTAAATTTTAAAGTAAGTATTGATAGTTGTTGTCTTGGTGCTTTCTGGATTTTCTCACCTGTTCATTGGATTTTGATTTTTGATAGTGTTTTGGGAATTGTTCATCAGATTGTTTTTTAGGCAAATGCTTTTAAGCTGATTTCCTTGTTTTACTTTTTGTTAAATAAAGTTTTTATTTATAAAGATATTTTTAATTTGTCTCTACACATCAGAGATTGATGGTGTTCTCCCATGTAAGACATTTTTGAATTATATTTTGAAGAGGTTATTTAGAAATGAATCTTTGGGCCTGTATAGGTCAAAGCCAGCGGGTAGTTGTTGGGGACTGGTTGATTTAAGGTGAGACTCTTCTGGGCAGGTCAGTGTGAAGGTCCTGGTCTGCTTGTTAGTTCTTTCAGAGGCCTCACACACCCTTTCTGCCATGTTTCTTTTATGGTTGCTAGCTGCATGAAATCCAGGTAAGGCACAGCTTCGTTCAGCGCAGAAAATCCTGCAGAAGGTGATGAATTATTACTAGCATGCTTGCCTTCTGTTCAGAACTGACAAAAACACACCTGGCCTTAGAATGGAAGACTGTATTATCAAATACCTCGGCCATTTTGCCTAGTCACTTTTCTCCATCTTTCACTCTGGCAAATAGTGTAGAACAATTTGTACTTGCATCATCAAAATCATTTTTGTCTACAGATCATAAGTCCAGTCAACAGATGCTCATATTAACAAAAGTGTTCATTAATATACAGTGCATCCGGAAAGTATTCACAGCGCATCACTTTTTCCACATTTTGTTATGTTACAGCCTTATTCCAAAATGGATTAAATTAATTTTTTTCCTCAGAATTCTACACACAACACCCCATATGACAATATGAAAAAAGTTTACTTGAGATTTTTGCAAATTTATTAAAAATAAAAAGATTGAGAAAGCACATGTACATAAGTATTCACAGCCTTTGCCATGAAGCTCGAAATTGAGCTCAGGTGTATCCTGTTTCCCCTGATCATCCTTGAGATGTTTCTGCAGCTTAATTGGAGTCCACCTGTGGTAAATTCAGTTGATTGGACATGATTTGGAAAGGCACACACCTGTCTATATAAGGTCCCACAGTTGACAGTTCAGCACAAACCAAGCATGAAGTCAAAGGAATTGTCTGTAGACCTCCGAGACAGGATTGTCACGAGGCACAAATCTGGGGAAGGTTACAGAAAAATTTCTGCTGCTTTGAAGGTCCCAATGAGCACAGTGGCCTCCATCATCTGTACGTGGAAGACGTTCGAAAACCACCAGGACTCTTCCTAGAGCTGGCCGGCCATCTAAACTGAGCGATCGAGGGAGAAGGGCCTTAGTCAGGGAGGTGACCAAGAACCCGATTGTCACTCTGTCAGAGCTCCAGAGGTCCTCTGTGGAGAGAGGAGAACCTTACAGAAGGACAACCATCTCTGCAGCAATCCACCAAACAGGCCTGTATGGTAAAGTGGCCAGATGGAAGCCACTCCTTAGTAAAAGGCACATGGCTGCCCACCTGGAGTTTGCCAAAAGGCACCTGAAGGACTCTCAGACCATGAGAAAAAAAATTCTCTGGTCTGATGAGACAAAGATTGAACTCTTTGGTGTGAATGCCAGGCGTCACGTTTGGAGGAAACCAGCCACCACTCATCACCAGGCCAGTACCATCCCTACAGTGAAGCATGCTGGTGGCAGCATCATGCTGTAGGGATGTTTTTCAGCGGTAGGAACTGGGGGACTAGTCAGGATAAAGGGAAAGATGACTGCAGCAATGTACAGAGACATCCTGGATGAAAACCTGCTCCAGAGCGCTCTTGACCTCAGACTAGGGCGACGGTTCATCATTCAGCAGGACAATGACCCTAAGCACACAGCCAAGATATCAAAGGAGTGGCTTCAGGACAACTCTGTGAATGTCCTTGAGTGGCCCAGCCAGAGCCCAGACTTGAATCCGATTGAACATCTCTGGAGAGATCTTAAAATGGCTGTGCACCGATGCTTCCCATCCAACCTGATGGAGCTTGAGAGGTGCTGCAAAGAGGAATGGGCGAAACTGGCCAAGGATAGGTGTGCCAAGCTTGTGGCATCATATTCAACAAGACTTGAGGCTGTAATTGCTGCCAAAGGTGCATTCGACAAAGTATTGAGCAAAGGCTGTGAATACTTATGTACATGTGATTTCTAAGTTTTTTGATTTTTAATAAATTTGCAAATACCTCAAGTAAACTTTTTTCACGTTGTCATTATGGGGTGTTGTGTGTAGAATTCTGAGGAAAAAAATGAATTTAATCCATTTTGGAACAAGGCTGTAACATAACAAAATGTGGAAAAAGTGATGTGCTGTGAATACTTTCCGGATGCGCTGTATATATAGATGGAGAGTATTTAATGTGTGATGGTGCAATCATCTTTATTTCTGATGCTATCATTGTATCAATGTCACCAGTTTGAGAGGCACATGCATATCCATCCATCCATCCATTATCCAACTCGCTATATCCTAACTACAGGGTCACGGGGGTCTGCTGGAGCCAATCCCAGCCAACACAGGGCACAAGGCAGGAAACAAACCCCGGGCAGGGCACCAGCCCACCGCAGGCACATGCATATAATAATTTCATTACTATATACATGACAATAAACTTAAACTTGAGACTATAGAGGAAGGAAATGGTAAGAAAAGTGCTCAATAGGTGGAGTAAAGAAGAGGAAAAAAGTACAAAACTCTTTTTTAATTTGTAAATTGGAACATGTTTAGAGAGTCCAATATGCTACCATTTTGTCTGGATTCAACAAATACATGGATGACTGTGCCTAAAAGAACAATTTGTATAGTAAGAAACTGGATCACTAGTGATATCCAAAACATACTGACAGCTTGCAGCAATGCATTTTAGATACATGATGCAGATACATACAAAAAAGTGCAGCCTTGAGCTGAGGAAAGTAGTTAAAGTTGCCAAACGTCAGTATTGAGATTAACTGGAGGCTCAGCATATTTTGCCAGGGTTTACAGATTTACACTCTTAACACCTAATCCAATTACATTCACATTCTCTTCCCAGATGAACTTAGTGTTTATTATGCCTGTTTTGACCACAGTTAAGTGACCTTCCATTTGTTTGTGTTTGTGTAGATGAACACATGGAGGGTTTATAGCCAACTCAACTTTTATTAGGCATCCAATCCAGACTGAATTTCAGGATGCCTCTTAAAAAAGTGACCAATTTACTTGGTATTTTAATGGTATCTTTAATACCTCACTAGGATACTAGCTACTATATTTCCGGTATTGATTGACAATGTATTATTCATTTAAGAATTCCTATCAGTCCTCTTTTTTGTTGTATATTACTAATCACATGGATAAAAAGTTAGTCGTATTTGACACATATGGGAATTCCTCAAGTTCTAAACATAATTATCTATGTAACTATGTTGGGTGGGTGGTGTGTGTTGGTGCTGATAACTTGCATTACTTGGCCACACATCTATCTATTTGAGACTGTCTAAGCATGCATAAAATGCATTCTTATTTCCTCTGATGCTAAGTAATTCAAAATAACAGATCAAAATGACTCTACCTTTCAATATAATTAGGCACTCCACTCATTATTTATTTATTCATGACTATATGATATGTACAGTATATATTATCTGCCAGTTGTATACAGAGAGTAAGGTATCCTTGATGCAACCTGCCAGTAACCCCTGGATACCAGTCCAGAGGAAAAAAACCATAATCATAGTTCATTTGGTTTGCTAGATTTCCAGCATAACTTTTTGCCTTTAGTTTCCATGGGAACAGATTTATCTGAGTGGTTGTGGAAATTGTCTTGCATGACTTAGGTATAAATGGTATTTCTGGCCTTATGTTCCAAAATGCCTCTCCATTCTGAAATTCGTCAAGGAATATCGAAACAGTATAATTTGTTTCAGAATTTATCTTCAGTCAGTCAGGCCCTACTTCAGCTTTTACTGATTTTGTCTGACAAATGTATTTTATATGGAAACATCTGACACTTTTACACTCGCAATGTTATTAAAAGAAAGTCTAGATCCTAGTCAGGATTAAAAAACAATCAACAGTTGGCTTATTGCCTTATTTAGAATATTCTTGTTTGAACCTACAATCACACTGCTGTTTTCATCTCATCTTTCTGGTTTAACTATTTTTTAAATGAGAAAAGGAAGACTAGGATTTAGAGAGATGTTTTTAAGAGACACTCCACTCCATAATATACTTAAAATGATAACAACTTACTTGCTCTTCTAAAGTCTCATTTGGAAAACAGCAGTTTGAGCGATAACCTAAGGACACTTCCTACTCCTGCCCTTTGTACAGTGAACTCACTGGCTAGGTAATCCTAACCCTAGCCCTACTTTGGAGCCTAGTTTCCATTTTCTTTGTAATTTCATAACTATTTCAGGTGATTGGCAAAACATAATGTTGACGTATTACAAAGGATGTGACATGATTTGAATTGGGAATTACCTCAGAAATGCTGAAGTCTGAAATGATGCCAGGTGACGTTATATCCTCATTTCAAGAGAAACTTCTGTTAAATGGTTGAGTGCCATCTCCTTTGCTGTAAAATCTGCTTGTTGTTCCTTACAACTAGTTAATTTTCTCATGTAGTGTCACTCCACTGATTCTTGAGAAGCTACCTTTCTGGCCCCATTAATTATAGAAATTGGGTTTCTGATGCTGGTCTGAAGAAATGTACAGTAAATGGTACCTCTAACTATCAGTGGACTCACACAGACATGGCATAGCCACAAATGTCTTCCCTCTTAGATACTGTAATGTTAATCATAGTTTATTTTCCCATTAGTTCTGGGCTGTCTAGTCATGGTAATCCGTTTACCTACAGTTGTATTAAATGAGGCTTGCACTCTCAAAGCAGCTTCCACCTCTCTGACCAGTTTCACCAGATTGTGAGACGTAGCTTTGCTGCCTTCTTTATTTAAGCTCAAATCTTTCTGAGCTTGGATTTAACAATATTTTCTTAAAATTGTAGGAACAACTTTTATATAAACAGAACATTTTTTCTTAAATGGAACATCTTAACACATTTTATTTATTTATTTTCTTAACTTTTTAAAATGTCTCATAGACTGACAAAGTATTGCCAAGGGCCCTGGTACCAATAAGGTGATATTAGTGGAAGAGAGAACCACACTGATGGTCATGTCTTATACAGTATACTGTATATGTTCCTTACACTGTGCGTACATGGTAATAAGGCCTGGTTACATTTTAGTTATTTGGATGCACAAACCAGTGTATTTCTTCGTGCTGGTCCCAAGCCCGGATAAATGCGGAGGGTTACGTCAGGAAGGGCATCCAGTGTAAAATTTTGCGAAATCAATATGTGGACAACAATACGATCCACTGTGGCAACCCCTAATGGGAGCATTCGAAAGAAGAAGAAGAAGAAGAAGATTATAACCAAAAAAAAATCTACCACTTATTGTCTATTTTGTCTTTATAAAAAAAGTTGCCACTGTAAAGGAAAAAAAAGTGAAAAAAAGCAAATGCTTGCTAGGATCTCTGTGAAGTCTGTTGAACCACAATTCAGCAGAACATCAATTTTAATGTATAAGCTGAATTGGATTCTGCTATAGTATATTAAACTGATTCAATGATATAATACCTCGCTGAAATAAACATCTCAGTTAAGGTTTAATTCACATGTAGTTTACAATTTGATTATTAGATCTTAATGAAAAACTGCTAAATGTCTACACGACTGAAGCAAATTACCTATGGCCTCTATTTTTGTTGTTGCTTCATAACAATCTATATATAGATAACCGTAAGCACATTTTTACAAAGGTGATCGGTAATTTAGAATAAAACTGAAACTAATAAAGCAGTAATAGCACTAGCTGAAGTCCCTGACAAGAACAATGGGATTTCCAATCGACTCTGCTTATTTTATTTTCTGCGTAAGACTTACTCAATGTAATATTTAAAATCTGAATTTAAAAAAAAAGAAAAAAAAGAGCATTGTGAAAAATTAGAGAACAAAAAAAAGAAAAATACACAAAACAATTTCCTATATAACTAAATACTCAAAATGGTCAAAAGTCAATAATACATTTCTGCTTACCAACTTTTCCCATAAATTTATTTTATATGCTGCTGCCTCGCAGTAAGGAGACCCGGGTTCGCTTCCCGGGTCCTCCCTGCATGGAGTTTGCATGTTCTCCCCGTGTCTGCATAGGTTTTCTCTGGGTGTTCCGGTTTCCTTCCACAGTCCAAAGACATGCAGGTTAGGTGTATTGGCAATCCTAAATTGTCCCTAGTGTGTGCTTGGTGTGTGGGTGTATGTGTGCCCTGCCTGGGATTTGTTTCTGACTTGGGCTCTGTGTTGGCTGGGATTGGCTCCAGCGGACACCCGTGACCCTGTGTTAGGATATAGTGGGTTGGAAAATGACTGACTGACTGAATTTTTTTTTTAATCAGCCCTACTAAATTATTTGTTTTATTAGGTAAAATGTTCTCTGATTAATTTACCCTTTGTGGCCATCAGCTCCCCAAATCTGACACGTGGACACAAGTTCAGCACAACACACACCTTTTATTTTGCAGCGGGAAATGCTTTTCTTTCGTTCCCCACGCAGCAAGCACAGTTCCAAGCACAATAAATAGCACAATACAGCACTTTCTTTTCTCCCTTCTCTTACTCTATCTCTCTTTCTCAGTCCGTCTCCACTCCTCCACCTCCCCATCAAGCTTCGCCCTCCACCTCCCGACTCTGGCTCCTAAAGCAGCGGCAACAGCCTCCTTTTATCCTGCACCTGGGAGTACTTCCGGTGTCCCATTAGCGTGATTCGGAAGTACTTCCAGGTGAGGCGGAAGCCCAAGAAAGTAGGGCTCCTTAGTCCTTATAGCATCACCTGGCAGCACCCACGGAACCCAATAGGGTCGTAGTTAACTCCAGCTCCCATGGAGCCCTGTGGGAAACCGAGGTACCACTGCAACCCAGGGGGGCTGCCATCTAGCGCTCTGGGGGAGATAATACCCTGTGGATGTTCTCTCCCCCAGTCCTTCAATTACAAAGGCATCCCGCCCATCCACCATACCTTAGAGTAAAAAAATAGTTTCTCAGTCTGACCGAAATGACTACTCTTCTCTTTCATACTTTTTAAAATGTTGCACTGGCAGTCTCTCCATACTGCTTACTGGATTTCAAAGCCATGAGCATGCAGATTGTGTGTCTCGAAATCCTTGGAGTAATCGTTGTCAATTGCATCTCTGGTAATTGGAGTACTAAATTAGTAATTGTTTACTTATTCTTTTCAGTGACATCTTTTACCATGTAAACTTCAAACTCTGCCGACTTTGACAAAGACATAATTCTCAGATGATGTGATTTCCTGGAGAGAGATTAATTTGAATAGGATCTTTTATTCCTAAACACTAACGGACATTGCTTTGTATAAAGCTGCATTCACTAGATAAATCTATTGTGAATAGTATTTACAATCTGCACCAGATTATAGGGATGCCTAAAATTAATATTGTGAACCATATACATTTTTTATAGTATAGGATGCTTTAGAACATATTCATTTGTTAATTTGCTGTCTTAAATAGAAAATAACTAACAGCTGTCACAAGTTAGAGAAATATAGATTTATAAGATTTAAAAAAAGATTTTGTGTGCACTCTATAGAATATATTAATGCCAGTCAATTCACATTATCAGTTGGATATTAATCATTTGAATATCATTTGCATGTCTACATTCTCTGGTTTGGTATAAATTAAATTAAACCACAGGGAAAAATTGATGCAAGGATAAAATGCATTTTTTTGACTGGTACACAGTTACAAAACCAAGTACAAGTTACTCACAAACATTATAAGCCATCTTTGATTTAAAAAGGCATTTTTAGCCTGTTTAAGATTTTATGTGTTTACTTTTTTGTATATTACACTTTCTAATTTATTAAAGGTATGGAACAGTGCTGCAGTGGTTAGTGTTGCTGCTCGTACCTCTGGGTGTCCTGGGTTTGTTGTCTGTGTTTAATCTATATGTCCTGTCCGAAACTGCATGGGTTTTCTTCTGGGTACTCTAATTTTACTCCATGCATACCCAATGGCTTGCGCATTAGGTCAGTCTGTGTGTAAGTGGGTTCTTTCTTAGAGTGGTACCTTGTCCATAGCTGTTTGCAGCTTGTTTCTAGTTCTGTCAAGACGGCTTCTGCTCAACAGTGCCCTGAATATGATTAATTAGGTTGGAGGATATAGAGTATGTATGTAATTTGTAGGGGTATTCATTTTAATTAATTTTTAAATATAAAAGCTGGCTGTTTATGGTACTGTGTTTCAATAAATCCCACATAATGTGCTGGTATTGTCAATCTAATTACAATGTACTTAAAATCTTACAAAATGTGAAGTGAAACATTATTCGCCAGGCTGAAAGGCTTCTCATAAATAGTCTATATGAGCAGTATTCCTGAAGTCAATTTATATGGTACTAAATTTTAAGAAAATATTTTGGGGTAACATTATGATTAAATAAAAAGCCCTTGATACAAGCTATGTCCACACTAGTGTTTTTACATTGTTTACAAAAGTATCTCCATCTTCACTAAAATGACAGAAAATTCATATGAGGTAGACATTTGTCAACAGTGGGCATGTGCACATCGGGAGAAAATTCAGAACTGTATTCAAAAATTCAAATTCAAAAACACAGAACTGTAGCAAATGGATAGTTATCTGCCTCTAGAGTAATATCGGTAAGTAACACCAGAAGCTCCAAGGAAAGCCACTCTTATGTGTCCATTATGTTGGAATATAGTCTTCTTCAATGAAGGGTGGCCATTTAGAGAATGAAACATTGTAATAAGCACGATCCAACCAGGGAAGTGCCATGTAATAAGAACAAACTAATCAGAGCACAATGAGTCTGTGTTTTTAAAACTCAACATTTTCACCATCTACACTGCGACACTGAACTGCCATTTTCACAAATACATGGCCCTGGAAAATGTTTTCAAAAGTCTCCATTTTTGGGAGTTACAGGTAGATTACATCCTTTGCAGAAGAGTCAATCTGAAGGAGATTGAAGACTGCTAAGTAGTGGCAGGAGAAAGTGTGGTTAAGCAGCATAGGATGGTGGTCTGTAGGATGACGTTGGAGATCAAGAAGAGGAGGAGAGTGAGGGCAGAGCCAAGAATCAAATGGTGGAATTTGAAAAAGGAAGACTGCAAGGTTGAGTTTAGGGAGAAGGTGAGACAGACACTGGGTGGTAGTGAAAAATTACCAGACAGCTGGGAAACTACAGCAGATGTATTAAGGGTGACAGCAAGAAGGGTGCTTGGCGTGACATCTGGACAGAAGAAAGAGGAAAAGGAAACCTAGTGGTGGAATGGGGAAGTACAGGAGAGTATACAGAGGAAGAGGACTTACAGAAGGGCAGCACTACACCAGAACCCAGGTTCAAACCCATTTAAGATTTCCAGCTTCACTGGTGCCAGTGGTTGTCCAGGAATTTCTCAATTTTTGACTTTAAATGAGAGAAATATATAAAGTTGTTGGCTCCACTCTCCAAGACAAAAGTACCTATCTAGAGATTTAGAGAAATTAACTCATTTGAAGGAACTACTTACTTTTTGTCCACCAAAACAGCTGTTTTGAATTCCGCAGAAGGACTTTGAAGGTGGCCTTAACAATATTCATTCAAATTTTTAACTATAGTCACTCATGTTGGTTCATAATTGTTTTGGTATATTTAACTATGACAAATGAAATTTGGGACTGCTGTCCAGTACAGATTTATTGTGTATCCGTACACATTTCCACAAATAGATTGTAATTGATTTGTCCCCACGGGAAAATAAAGGCTTTTGAGGAAATGTTTATGCAAAGGTTAAAAACATTTGAGCTTCCAAACAGGATTCATGTTTATGTAGATATGATGTCAAGAAGAGGAATGAAGAAGGTCAGGTGATAGTGGATTTTGCAAAAAAGATGGTTATGGCTGTAGTGAATACATATTTTGAGAATAGGGAGGAACATAGGGTGACATACAAGAGTGGAGGAAGATGCACACAGGTAGATTATATCCTATAGAGAAGAGTCAATCTGAAGGAGATTAAAGACTACAAAGTGGTGGCAGAAGAAAGTGTAGTTAGACATCATAGGATGGTAGTCTGTAGTGTGGCACGCGGCTGGGGACCAAGCCCAACCGGGACGCCCAGGAAGAGCAGAGGAGGACTTGCGCCTCCTCCAGACCACGAGGGGGCGACCGCCCTGGTTGTTTTGGGGGCCACGGGTACAGAGCTTGGAAGCTCAGCCCTGTAGGGACCCGTGGTCACCGCCCCATACCTGAAGGTTCCGGGACCCCAGTACTTCCGCCACACCCGGAAGTGCTGGGGGAAGACGAGTGGGAGCACCCGGAGTGCTTCCGGGTACGCAACCAGCACTTCCGCCACACTGGGGCGTGTTCGTGGGAGATTGCCGGAACACACCTGGAGCACATCCGGGTGCTAATAAAAGGGGCTGCCTCCCTTCACAAGGAGGCTGGAGTTGAGAGAGCAGTTGGACAAGGTCTCAGGAGGAGACACGGAGGCGGCCTGAAGAGTGAGGCATAGTGGTTTGGCCTGGACTTTGGGGAGTCTGTGGGTTGTGGAGCACTAAACTTTGTAAATAGAACTTGTAAATAAACGTGTGTTGGGTACAAAATGATGTCTACCTGTCTGTGCCCAGGCTGTTCCCCACAGTAGGATGACACTAGAGATCAAGAAGAGGAGGAGAGTGAGGGCAGAGCCAAGGATCAAATGGTGGAAGTTGAAAAAGGAAGACTGCAAGGTTGACTTTAGGGAGGAGTAAGACAGGCACTGGGTGTCAATGAAGAGTTACCAGACAGCTGGGCAACTACAGCAGAAGTATTAAGGGAGAAAGCAAGAAGGGTGCTTGGCATGACATCTGCACAGAGGAAGGAGGAAAAGGAAACCTGATGGTAGAATGGGGAAGTACAGGAGAGTATACAGAGGAAGAGATTGGCGAAGAAGAAATGGGATAGTCAGAGAGATGCAAAAATTAGACAAGAGTACAAGGAGATAAGGCGCAAGGTGCAGAGAGAGGTGGCGAAGGCTAAAGAAAAGGTGTATGATGAGTTGTATGAGATGTTGGACACTAAGGAGGGAGAAAAGGACCTGTACCGATTGGCTAGACAGAGGGACTGAGCTGGGAAAGATGTGCAGCAGGTTAGGGTAATAAAGGATAAAGATGGAAACGTACTCACAAGCGAAGAGAGTGTGTTTAGCAGATGGAAAGAGTACTTTGAGAGGCTTATGAATAAAGAGAATGAGAGAGAGAGGAGGATGTATGATGTGGAGATAGTGAATCAGGATGTGCAATGGATAACCAAGGAGGAAGTAAGGTCAGCTATGAAGAGGATGAAGAATGGAAAAGCCATTGGTCCAGATGACATACCTGTGGAAGCATGGAGGTGTTTAGGAGAGATGGCAGTGGAGTTTTTGACCAGATTGCTTAATGGAATCTTGGAAAGTGAGAGGATGCCTGAGGAGTGGAGAAGTGTACTGGTGCCGATATTTAAGAATAAGGGGGATGTGCAGGAATGTAGTAACTACAGGGGGATAAAATTGATGAGCCACAGCATGAAGTTATGGGAAAGAATAGTGGAAGCTAGGTTAAGAAGTGAAGTGATGATTAGTGAGCAGCAGTATGGTTTCATGCCAAAAGCACCACAGATGCGATGTTTGCTCTGAGGGTGTTGATGGAGAAGTATAGAGAAGGCCAGAAGGAGTTGCATTGCGTCTTTGTGGACCTGGAGAAATCATATGACAGGGTGCCTCGAGAGGAGTTGCGGTATTGTATGAGGAAGTCAGGAGTGGCAGAGAAGTATGTAAGAGTTGTACAGGATATGTACGAGGGAAGTGTGACAGTGGTGAGGTCTGCGGTAGGAGTGATGGATGCATTCAAGATGGAAGTGGCATTACATCAGCTCTGAGCCCTTTCTTATTTGCAATGGTGATGGACAGGTTGACAGACAAGATTAGACAGGAGTCCCCGTGGACCATGATGTTTGCTGAGGACACTGTGATTTGTAGTGATAGTAGGGAGCAGGTTGAGGAGACCCTGGAGAGGTGGAGATATTCTCTAGAGAGGAGAGGAATGAAGGTCAGAAGGAACAAGACAGAATACATGTGTGTAAATGAGAGGGAGGTCAGTGGAATGCTGAGGATGCAGGGAGTAGAGTTGGCGAATGTGGATGAGTTTAAATACTTGGGATCAACAGTACAGAGTAATGGGGATTGTGGAAGAGAGGTGAAAAAGAGAGTGATTTGTGACAGACGAGTATCAGCAAGAGTGAAAGGGAAGGTCTACAGGATGGTAGTGAGACCAGCTATGGTATATGGGCTGGAGACGGTGGCACTGACCAGAAACCAGGAGACAGAGCTGGAGGTAGCACAGTTAAAGATGCTAAGATTTGCATTGGGTGTGACGAGGATGGATAGGATTAGAAATGAGCACATTAAAGGGTCGGCTCAAGTTGGACGGTTGGGAGACAAAGTCAGAGAGGCAAGATTGCGTTGGTTTGGACATGTGCAGAAGAGAGATGCTGATTATATTGGGAGAAGGATGCTAAGGATAGAGCTGCCAGGGAAGAGGAAAAGAGGAAGGCCTAAGAGAAGGTTTATGGATGTGGTTAGAGAGGACATGCAGGTGATGGGTGTAACAGAACAAGATGCAGAGGACAGAAAGATATGAAAGAAGATGAGCTGATGTGGCAGCATTAACGGGAGCAGCCGAAAGAAGAAGAAGAAGAAGAATGCCAGGGTAGCGTGGACAAAAGACAAACATCTGTATTTTTAAACAAAAGATAGTAGTGTTAACACAGCCACAGTTTCACATCAAATGTTAACTTTTAAACTGGAAGCTACTAGCATCAACAGTAACACAGGAGACTGGATTTTAAGTCGGTTAGTGGCCTCTAGACAAAGAACACAGAATGCACAAAAAATTGACAAAATTAGCACAAATGTTAAAGGAGCAAAATCAAATGGATAATTGAAAAACAGATAATGATGTGAGCCAGGAAGTAAACAAACCCAATGAACAAAACCAAAAGCACAAGGCAAAAATCATTGGTCCAAAGAGATCAGAAACAAGTTGTAATTTAACTAAGACTTTCTTTTCCTAAATGAAATTATTAGGCAGTTTTTCATGAAAATATTTATTTATCACACCACCATAACCATCTTGCTAAAAGCAATATGGCCACAACCGTGCAATGAAGTCAGAAAAATAAGATACATGTAAGTAATAATCAAAAAATTATAAAAAAAAAAAAAAAAAAAAAATAAGATTTAGGAATTTTCAAATCATAACATACATTGGGTGATTTCATTGGCAGAAGCCTATAGAGGTCTGTCATTTTTTTTAATCTTTTCTAACTTACATTAGAAGCATTTAATTCTGATGTAGGTATAAGACCTTTGAAATTCGCAAATGACACCCAAATTGGATGATAGCAAATACCGAAGAGACAGCAAAAAAAATGTTGAAAAGATCCTTTAATTCATTAGAACTGTTGAACACTGAGAAAATGAATCATATTGTGGGAAAATAAAACATGCTACACAAGTAAAAGGAATATTAATTACAAGTTAGTTGACATTGATCTGTAGGAAGCCAATTCTGAAAAAGATTTTATAGGTTTAGGTTGACACAAATTAACATCATCTAGAAATTGTGCAAGTAAAATGTTAGTTTATATTGTAAAGACTTCTTCTTTTGGCTGCTCCCGTTAGGAATTGCCACAGTGGATCATCTTTTTCCACATCTTTCTGTCCTCTGAATCTTGTTCTGTTACATCCATCACCTGCATGTCCTCTCTCACCACATCCATAAACCTTCTCTTAGGCCTACTTATTTTTGTCTTACCTGGCAGCTCTATCCTTAGCATCCTTCTCCCAATATACTCAGCATCTCTCCCCTGCACATGTCCAAACCAGTGCAATCTCGCCTCTCTTACTTTGTCTCCCAACCATCCAACTTGAGCTGACCCTCTAATGTACTCATTTCTAATCCTGTCTATCCTCATCACACCCAGTGCAAATCTTAACATCTTTAACTCTGCCACCTCCAGCTCTGTCTCCAGACTATTGAATATAAATCAAGGGATAAAGGACATTATCCTCAGGTTGTATAATGTACTAGTGTGACCACATTTGAAACACAGTGTATAGTTCTAGAACAACCAAATTAAAACATGTTCTACTCTGTTGGGCTAAGGGAGAGCCTCTTTCATTTTTAGAAAAATAAGGTTGCATAAGTGTTGTGGTTCCTCCAGGTCCTTATTGCTGGCTCAAATCAATATTCTTTTTAACAATCTTTCTGCTGTATTTTAAATATTATTTTGTATGTATAATGTATTGTTGATTATGTTTTTTGTTCTGTCCGTCCATCCATCCATCCATTTCCACACCCACTAAGCAGGGTTGTGGGGAAGCTGGAGACCATCCCAGCAAGCAGTTGCCATTTAATTAATTGCATATTGTTTTGTTCAGTTCTCTTTTCTTCTATTATGTTAATTATGCACTTACTAGACTTTTCTTACATGTGCGTTGTGCTCTGTGGGTGTCTCAGCCGAGGGAACATCCTCAGCGTTTATATTGGGCTGAGTGGCATACGTCTACATTGATGTTCATGAAGTACTTTCTAAAAATTTCTCCTTTTGACTTCTTTGCTTTCGTTTTTGGATTTTGATCACCGGACTGTGGATTTGTTTATTTTTTGAGTATTTTTTAAAGCATTCATTTTTGCCTTTTGCTGCATTCTTGCCTTTTTTAAAAATATTTTTATAAAAAAATCTTTGGTATTTTTAAAGAACATTGTTATTTAGGGCCAGAGGTTTTTATGGTTTCCTCTTCCCCTTTTTGGAGTTTTCCTTTTTTGTGGCTGTGTAGGCAAAAGCCTGTTTCTAGTGTTTGGGGTGAGGCCAAATTTAGATGTCAGATCCCTGTTTTGCAATTGAGACGTATTTCTAGAGGCGAAGCCTGTTCATCCTTAGTTGTCCTAATGTCACAGTGGATTCAGAAAGTATTCAGACCACTTCATTTTGCGCACTATTTCTTGAGTTGTAGGTTCCATTTTAAAATGGGTAACCTTTTCAGTTTTTTTGACAAATAATTTACTGTCATAAACCCATAATGACAAAGTGAAAACATGTTTTCAGAAAGAATTGCAAAGTTATAAAAAAATCACAAATATCTCATTTATACAAGTATTCATAACATCCAAATTGTGGTCAGGTACATCCTGTTTGCTTTAATTATCCTTCAGATATGTCTCAAACTTGATTGGAATCCACTTGTGACAAAATGAATTGATTGGACAATGTTCAGAAAGGCACACAGCTTTGCTTGTAAAATCTCACAATTCACACTCCATGACAAGGCAAACACCAAATGATGAACTCCTAAGAACCTTCTGTACACCTCCCTGATGAAACTATGGTGAGGCATACATCAGGCAAGGGTATAACATCATTTCCAAAGCTTTGAGTGTTCCCAGGAGCACAGTGGCCGCAATACTTGTGAGATGGAAGAAGTGTGTAAAAAGCAGTACTCTTCCTAGAGTTGGCTATCTGGCCAACCTGAGTAAACCACTGAAAAAGGGCCTTGGTCAGGGAAGTGACCAAGAACCCAATGGTTACTCTAACAGAGATTCAGAGATTCTTTGATGAGCAGGGACAACCATCTCAGCAGCATTCTGTATAATTGTGCATTTATTGTTGAATGGCTAGACGGAAGCCACTCTTGCCAAATGGCAAAATAAAGGACTCGGAACATAAGGAAAAATAATTTCTGGTCTGATGAGACATAAAATTAACTGTTTGTCAGAACTCCAAGCACTATGTCCGATGAAGATCAGGCACTGTTCATTGTCTGCCTAATACCATCGCTACAGTGAAGCATGATGATAGCAGCACCATGCTATGAGGGTGCTTCTCAAGGGAGGTGTATTGCTGCCAAATAGAGAGAAGTCCTCCAAGAAAACTTGCTCTAGAGTGCAGGTGACTTTAGATTGGGCCAATGGTTCACCTTTCAGCATGACAATGAACCCATAGCATAAAGCCAAGTCAACACTGGAGTGGTTTCAGGACAAGTCTCTGACTGCCTTTGAGTGGCCCAGCCAAACCCTGTCTTAAACCCCATAGAGTATCTGTGAAGAGTGTGATAGGCTGTACGACAAGACTGCGTTGAACAGTGAACATGACTAATTATAGCCCTTTTTTCTTTTTTATAGTCAGTTATATGAGGTACGCTAACCTGCAGGGTAAGTGTAGAGGCTTTGGGACAAAACTGTTGGAGGCACGCCAATGTTGGAGACACTGGTTGTAGTTCAATTTGGGTGAGAGGGCCTGTTGTCCATTTGAATCCTCAAGTGCCAGTGTGTTGACAACCTGACATTACTTTGTGCTAAAATGCAATCCAAAGTAGTCCACGAATGTCGCATAAAGTGTCATCAGCTGGAAAAAGGACGCATGTCAGTCTGTCATGCAGAAGAGCCATAAAAGAGTTTAAGTCCTGGAGCAAATGTAAAAGTGGAAATTCAGAAAGTTGCATGAAGCTAGTAGAGGTATGTGCATGTGTTGTATTCTGATGGTCACACGCATGCCGCTGAAAAATAGAGAGATTTCCGTCTAGATCGAGTCTGTTGGGATGTGGAATGTCACGATGGAAATATTGATTAGGATATATGGGGCCATTGTTAGTGATTGGGCAGTTGAACATGCCCAGTATATAAAACTGTGAGTCGCTTAACAGGGGTCATCTTTTCATTGTCTGCTGCTGAAGAATGAGGAAGGTAGCTGAACAATCAAGTAGTGATCTTTAAGGCGCATTTGTGTATATAAAGTTTCCAATAATTTTTTTGTATAGTTTTGTAGTTGTGCCATTTTTCACTTAATCTTTTGATGAACTTTTTTCTGTCCTCTTGATTTTTGTTTTATGGAAAGAGGAGGAAGAAGTATTGTTTTCTTGTTTATTTTTGTTTATTTGTTCATCACCTATACATCAGCTCCTACACATACTGTACATAATCACTATTGCTAATTTTTGTTCATTGTTATTAATACTTGTATCCCATGTTATTGCAGAGAGCTGTGTTCATTTGCTTTAAGTACATGACACCAGAAATATTATTTTCATGAACTGTAAATCAAAAGTATTTTTTTTTTGGAAATTATTCCTTTGTTTTTTCACCACTGGTCTGTTCGAGTATGGTACAGATGCCCGGAGTTTAAGTATGCTCAGAGGTGCTACTGCACGGGGCATCACAGAGAGACCTGAAGAAAGATGGCCATTTACAGACACTTCCCTGGGGAGGATCTGTTAGGCAGAAGAAGATAAACTTCCTAAATCCAGGTGTGCAACACTTGTAGAGACTTACCCAAGAAAACTTAAAGCCATAATCTCTGCCATAGGGGCTTCTTCAAAGTACTGAATTAAGGGTCTGAATACTTATATGAATAATTTCAGTTTTTGATTTTTAAAAATTTCCAAACCTTTCTAAGAGCATGTTTTCACTTTGTCATGCATTATTGAGTGTAAATTGATGAGAAAAAATGTCAAATTTATTCATTTAAAATTAAAACTACAACACAATAAACTGTGTAGAAAGTGAATGGGTCTAAATACTTTCTGAAATCATTTAGCTAGAAATCCACAAAGGGATTTTTTTTCCTAAGTTTTTAACCCCTACCAGGAGTCTTCATCAGAGGAAAATGATTAAGCATACATAACCTGCATATGCTGGGTTCATGTCCAAGTGTCTGTTGATGAGTCTTGAAAGGAAGAACCTCTACATATTAAAAAAGACTTTATAGCCAACTCCCCTAAACCCCACTTTATTACCCCCCCCCCCCCACCTTACACCCACCTACTTCTCCTCATTGGCTATATATTGCCTTTGATTCCTGTATGTTTAATCATATTCCTCTGATGATGACTGTTTTAAGATATGTGACTCATCTCATCCCTTTGTGGGGTTCTAGCTACAAATATGCAAACCGTATCACAGACCTTCGCTTCTATATAAATATATAGCACAATCTGGTGGCACCCACAAAACTCAACAGGGCTGTGCCAATAAAATCCAACTCCCATGATGCCCTATGGGGAGCCATGGAGCTGCTGTAACCCAGGGGGGCTGCCATCTAATATTCTGGGGAGACAATGTCTTGTACATGATGTCTCCCCCTGTCCTTCCATCTTGAATGCATCCCGGCCTGGTTAGGATGTCGACCATCCCTCATATATAAATGTATTGTGATGCATGAGTCGCTGTCTTGCACCCCAAAATTGAGGCGGAGTCTCAGTCTTTTAGCAACACCAGCTTTATTCAACTTGAAACAGGAACAGCACGGTTATTTATTGTAGCGGAATCTACCACTCTCCTATACACAGACACAGCAAACGGGCGAACTTGGGGCCAGGTCAGTGGCCAAGTTATACCATTCCCTACAATTATAATGTTCCTTGAATCACCCATTAGCGACAGGAGCTTATAGTGCGATCTCAATCAGTTCGTATTTGTTTCCATGGTGCTATGCTTCGGCACTGCAAACCTGCGGTTGCCTTGCGACAGACAAGCAGTCTTCCACAGACACAACAATGGGGGGATTCCCAAAAGAGTTCAGAAACCACACATATATATGTGTGTGTGTGTGTGTGTGTGTGTGTGTGTGTGTGTGTACTGAACAAATGAAAAATAGGTAAAGGGTTGAGGTCCTGCTGGAAGCCCTTTTTATTATTGAATATTTTCAGATAAAAAACAAAGTCAAAATGGGAAAAAGAAATAATATTCATGAGCTACTCGTCCTCAGGGCTTCTATGAGCAAATCTAACTCCTTGAAAGCAAGTACAGCAATGAACATCAATTTCCGGCAGAAGGGGGCAGTTTTGAGAAGATAGGGCAGAAGGGATGTCAAATGTCTTCCAGCATCTTCCCCATTTTAAGGAAGGAAATGTAAAAATAATTACTGAGTGTGCAACCCATTCTGGGCTTCCTTTCATGATAACTTATGAGAAACTTCCTACGCTTATAGGCTTAATGGTATATATTTTACAAATATAGTTATAAAATCTTAATAGTATTATATGCCTAATGAATTAATAACTTACAATAAAGAGAAAATGTTTAATAGTTTTTATTCTTTATGTGAATGAATGTACTTGAATCTTGGAGGAAAATACTTAGAATGCTCAACATACAACAAAAGAAATGATTCTGTCTGCTCTCGTGGATTATATATAACAGATGACAGTATCCTTTTGTATTTCTTGGAGTGGACTCTCTGTCCACCAACTAATTTTGATGCTGTATTTGAGCTGTCACATTCTCAAATTAAAGCTTCTGAACCAGATAGACCATGGCCTTTTAATCCCTATTAAAAATCTCATGACTGCTATCATATGGTGTTATTAGATAGCAGCACTGACAAGCATATAGAGACCATTTAACAAATCTGGCTCATTTAGTTAGCTGCTTGTAAACATGAATATACTGTATTTATACAGCTATACTTGTCATTGAGGCTGTCATAGGTGTTAGCAAGTTGGCTTTCACCCCAATTCCTTACACGTTAGTGAGGTGGCCATGTGATCCTGCTTCAATACTTTGTTGTGCCAAGCTTGACATTTGGATTTAATACCACAAATCCACAGATATTACTATAGTTTCATCTAAGTTTTCATAGAAAAACTTTGTGCATGAGGGATTTTTCTTCTTTGTCAGCTCAATATGCTTTTGACAGCTATCTCTAGTGAAACAGCCCTGCCAGAGTTAAAGAAAATTAATTTAAAATGAATGATAGTTTGCTTACTTACTTTTCTTAACTTTCCTGCCATAACAATGGCTGATGCATGAAATTCCGTTGCTGCTCCAATTAAAACATCAATCCGAACATACAATATAAAAAAACAGCTCTCAGCATTCCCCAAAATCCCACAAAGAAACAGTTTAACAAAAATGCAAACAAACATTAAATTAGTGCAGTAGGTATATACGGCTTTGAAATCTGTATTTCTGACCCATAATAAAAGTCTGCTATTCACTAGACAGACAAACGAAAGATGGGCAGAGTGAGATGGGTCAGATAAGATCTTTAGAGCTCTATGAATCAGCATTAATTCCACAGTGAGGAGACTACACTCTGTAATTTTAGAAATGTTGCACATAACTCTCTACTATACAGTGATGAAGAAGGTTAAAACACCTTCAATAACAGACCTCTACAAATGGATCATTCCTTCTTGTGGCACCTGGAACGTTTAACTGTCTCGGGACCAGCAGCCTCTTTTCTTGATCATAATAAATATATTCATCTGTCATTTTTAGTTTGTAAACAATGGTAATCAGGACCACGTCTTTATTCTTGCCTCATTTAAACCCCATCACCTTTTCTTTTGGATTTATTTTATTGAAGTTTAACTGGTGAAATAATGTAACTTTCAAGGGTAGCAGTCCTCGATGTAAGGGGCTTAAGTTGTCTATAAGCTTCACTACTAGCTTCTGTCAGAAAGAAAACCCAATAGCGAAAAATATATACATGGATTGATATTCATGAGTTTCCCAAAAAGCTTCAGGGGGCAGTTGTTCACCAAGATGAACTGGCTCTTCACTTTTCTTATCCTTGGGTTACTGATTTAGTCCAAGTAATTATTTTACTAATTTATTCCAGCTTTTTCTTTTATGATAAGAAACATACTGCAAGTACAGTATATAAGACTCTGATCAATCTAACACAATTTTATATTTTGAAGTGTATGGTCCCTTACATTCCTAATCGTAATCTTCTAAGTTTGGTTTTGTCAATATTCATAGAGTGCCTCTGTCTGTAATAACATTATTTCAGACTACTTCAGACTAGAATGTGGTAGTCGAAAAGGATGCCCCCTCTCACCATTGCTTTTTGCAATTGCCATTGAGCCATTGGCTGTTTACTTTCAAAATGCATCAGAGATAAAGGGGATTACCAGAGAAGGACTTATATAGAAAATATCACTGTATGCAGATGATATGGTACGGTATATATCAGACACACACAATTCCTTAGCAGTAGTCCTTAATGCACTAGCAGAATTTCATTAATTTGAGAAAATTCCAGTGGATTCTCTAGCACACAATATTAGACTAGACATTTACCCATTTGTTTTGGCAGATAAGTTTGAATATTTAGGGTAAACATCCATCCATCCATCCATTATCCAACCCTCTATATCCTAACTACAGGGTCACGGGGGTCTGCTGGAGCCAATCCCAGCCAACACAGGGCACAAGGCAGGAAACAAACCCCAGGCAGGGCACCAGTGGGCGCGCACACACACCCACACACCAAGCACACACTAGGGAGAATTTAGAATCACCAATGCACCTAACTTGCATGTCTTTGGACTGTGGGAGGAAACCAGAGTACCTGGAGGAAACCCACGCAGACACAGGGAAAACATGCAAACTCCACGCAGGGAGGACCCGGGAAGCGAACCTGGGTCTTCTAACGGCGAGGCAGCAACACTACCCACTGCGCCACTGTGCCGTCCAGTAAACATCATAAGTAAATATAAAGATCTTTTTCAACAAAAGTTTGCTATCAGCATGGAAAAATAAAACAAGATGTGAATGGATGGCTACACTTCATCTTACATTAGTAGGGAGAATGAATAATGTCAAGATGAACATCCTTTGTAAGCTTCTTTTTCTATTTCAGAGCATCCCCTTGTACATGCAGTACACATAGACTTGATCATATATAATGTTATTTTCGTCAAATAACATCAATTAAAAAAAATAAAAAATTCAGTGAGTGAAGCATAAAAATCTTGTGATGTTGCCTTTTGTTTATATAAATAGTTTACTCTTTGAGATACACCAGGCCACTAAAGTTGAACACTGAAGAATAGATTCTCTGTCATCCATATTTACCATAATTAATTTAAATTTGTACAGGTTCTCCACCAACACATTTAGATACTATGCCAGTGTCTACAAATGGAATTTTTTCATTCGGTATAGAATTAAAAACACCAGTCCAGCCCAGTCTCTTTTTGGCCGAAACTGAATCTTACCTAAGTGGGTCTCCTGTAAAAATATTATCTTGGTGAGAAGTGAGAGCCCTTTTTTATTTTATAAGCTTGTAATTGAGACCTTTAATGCACAAAATATATTGATTGATAAGAATTTGAGCCTTCTAGGAAACACCTCCTGATATTAGATGAAAAAAGTGAAATGTTTTAAATTTTATTTTTATCACCAATTTCACATCTGTCATTGCTAGGCCTTGCATTCAATGAAATAACCTATAAATTATAGAATGAGACAGTGGGGAAAAGACAAAAATAATAACTTGCTGTTACTCCTTTCTCATCCCACACCAAAACACTCCCTCAGTTCATTCTTTCATTTTATAACCATGTTCTCCATTTCATGATTGCAGGGTGTGGGGAGGCTTATTTCCAGTCTTCAATATATTATCAGTTTTAAAAGCAATTTCATTTGATTCTTTTAAATTTTGTTATATAATTTAGCAGAGATAGAGAATGATTACCCATACATGACATGAATGTATCTTTAAGTTTATACTTATCTACTTTACCTATCTGCTGCACCCCATTAATCCAATTTTATGATCAAAATGACCCTTTGACTATGATGACAGTATCCGAGACATGACACAAACCAGCCCTCGATGGCAGGCAGCACATTGCAGGGCACATTCACTTACAGGGTGACTTGCAGAGCATTTATCCTCTTACTCACTCTTAAAAGATCAATTTAGACTTGCCAGAAAACTTAACACATATCTTTGGAAAACCAGAGTATGTAAAAAAAATTACAGGAGAAACATACATACTCAGTGGCAGTGGTCACAATGAGTTGTACCACCGTGCCTCACCTTCTACTGCTGTATGAAATTGCATTTAGATGTGATGTTTCTGAATCTTTCTCAAAGTTATGAAGGCTCAAATTCAGAGATCATTGGATGCCCATAAACATGAATGTAAGCAAAAAAGTTGTGAGTTCACATACCTGTTCCAAGCTCAAGAGAGAAAAATTACCATTAATATTCTCTGCTTTTTGTGTAATCCTTTACCATTTGCATTGTAATGTGTGCTTGCTACATTCTCCCTTCTGGGTTTCTTATTTTCATTTGTCTGGCTAAGTAATAGCAAAACAGCTGATCTACAAAGGACAGCTGAAAGTCATTCATAAATAAGTGCTGTTCTAATTTTTCTTCGATTTGTAAAATGTGAATATACTTAATTATAATTTTTATGTAAATTATACAATTAAATACATGAAAAATATCTGAATAGGAGCATTTTATTAACCTAATAGGCACTAATACAGGGAATATTATATTGTAAGTAGTATAGAAAACAAGGAAGATCATTAAAATGGGAAAAATATTTTTCAATTTGAAAAGACAAATTGAGGTACAGTGTTTAAATCAAGATATTAATACTAATATTTCTTAGGATCTTAGTATAAACTAGTTTATTATTCATTGTGGCATATATAGAAGGCCACAATGTATTATGACATGATCTTGCATAATACAGGAAAACACAGATAAAGAGGCACCTCACAAATTAAATAGTCATCTAAGACACCATGTTGCACATGTCTGTGCAATAAATAATTCCATTTAAACAAAAAAATAAAACTGAAATATAGCTGCAGTTTCTCAATGACCGGTGGCCAAACTTCCACCGATAAGCCAGGCGTCAGCTCATTTTACTGGTATATTGAAAGGTCCTTAGAGAGAGCTACAGTGCCTGGAGGCTTTCAGCAGACAGCAGCAGCTTTTCCTTGTCATTTACACTGCAGTGCATTTGTTACAAATTGCCTGTATTTTGAACAAATAACTAAAACAGTGCATAAACTGAGATTTTGTCTTGCAGCTCACATCAGTGTAAATAGCACTGTACTACAAACAGGTAGTTCAAGATTGTGTGGCAGACCTTGGATAAAAGACAAATGGAATCCAAACTGAGCAGTAAAATATCATTACCTATTAAGCATTTTTTGTGCATAAACAGAAACTTTGAAGCATTTTCTGAATCTATATTTCTAATTCCAATTTCTCCAACAGTGGAGCCAGACCATCACAGGGCACAGTTTACTTGCACATCCACAGTCACTCATGCAAGGTCAGTTTTGGATTTGCTTGTCAATCTAACGTGTCCATTGTTACAATGTAGAAAGCAACTACAGTATCAGAAACAGGGAGAATGTGCAAACCCTTCACAGACAGTGGCTAGACAGGGTTTTGAATCCGGGACTCTGAAGGGCTAGTCATTTTGTTAATGATCCACATAAGCTGTAAAGTGCATCGAAAATATATGGTTCTTAGTGTAAAGTCAAAATAAAGATTTGTTTACTTAACTATTTTCAGTGGTTTAATGTCTTCTTCCTCGCATATTCCTTACATACAGTGCCTTCAGAAAGTATTCAGACCCATTTTACACATTTTGTTATCTTGCAGTCTCATGCAAAAATCATTTAAATGGAATTTTTAATCATTTAAATGGAATTTTTCCCTCATCTGGCAACTCTCAATACCCCAGAATGACAAGGTGAAATTAGGGTGGAGATGATACTGTTTAGTGGATGCAGTGGATTCTCCATGATTGACAGGAGCCTGCTGAGCGCCCATCGCTCTGCCACAGATGTCAAACTGTCCAGCTCCATGCCTACAATAGAGCTTGCCTTCCTCACCAGTTTGTCCAGGCTGAGGCGTCCTTCTTCTTTATGCTGCCTCCCCGGCACACCACTGCGTAGAAGAGGGCACTCGCCACAACCGGCTGATAGAACATCTGCAGCATCTTATTGCAGATGTTGAAGGATGCCAGCCTTCTAAGGAAGTACAGTCGGCTCTGCCCTCTGTTGCACATAGCATCAGTATTGGCAGTCCAATCCAATTTATCATCCAGCTGCACTCCCAGGTATTTATAGGTCTGCAACCTCTGCACACAGTCACTTCTGATGATCACAGGGTCCAGGAGGGGCCTGGTCCTCCTAAAATCCACCACCAGCTCCTTGGTTTTGCTGGTGTTCAGGTGTAGGTGGTTTGAGTCGCACCATTTAACAAAGTCCTTGATTAGGTTCCTATACTCCTCCTCCTGCCCACTCTTGATGCAGCCCACGATAGCAGTGTCTTCAGCGAACTTTTGCACGTGGCAGGACTTCAAGTTGTATTGAAAGTACAATGTATATAGGCTGAACAGGACCGGAGAAAGTACAGTCCCCTGCGGCGCTCCTGTGTTGCTGACCACAATGTCAGACCTGCAGTTCCCGAGACGCACATATTGAGGTTTGTCTGTAAGATAGTCCACGATCCATGCCACCAGGTATGAATCTACTCCTATCTCTGTCAGCTTGTCCCTAAGGAGCAGAGGTTGGATGGTGCTGAAGGTGCTAGAGAAGTCTAGAAACATAATTCTTACAGCACCACTGCCTCTGTCCAAGTTGGAGAGGGATCGGTGTAGCATGTAGATGATGGCATCCTCCACTCCCACCTTCTCCTGGTATGCGAACTGCAGAGGGTCTAGGGCGTGGTGGACCTGTGGCCTCAGGTGGTGAAGCAGCAGCTGCTCCATGGTCTTCATCACATGTGATGTCAGAGCGACAGGCCTTTACATAGTAGATTGCTGAAGCAGCTGGAGTCTTCTTGGATATGACCTAACAAGGTTCATACAACTTTATCTGAGGATTTTCTGCCATTGTTCCCTGCAAATCCTCTCAGGCTCTGTCACATTGAACAGAGAGTGTCATTGGACAGTTTTCATGTCTTTCCAGAGATGTGTGACACACTGTAATCTTGAGACGTATTGGTGAAATAACTAAGAACTTGTAACCTTCTTGCTAAACCTTAGTTCTTAAAGAAAAGATATCATGGCACTCTGCATACCGCCTTCAAGTTCAATTTGACATTAACCTGACCTTTGCATCCAACATCTCTGGTGTAGGCAAAAACTTCATTTTATTATCTATTAAACTCTTTCAGAGTTCAAACATGCCTCTCTAAATTTGATGTTTCATTATTTTTTATCACTTCTTGGTTGGGCTTCTGCAATTATTAGTTTTCCTGTGTACCATACAAACAGGTTGCAAACTCTACTGTCAGAGACTTGACTCAAACCAAACACTATGACCACCTTACCCCTCACTTAGCTTGTCTACACTGACCTCCTTTCTGATATCAAAATGTTTTCACAATTCTGCTACTGATTTATATACTTGTTAGCTCCAGACACACCACAAAGTCAGTCCTTACTGCTTTGGCTGTATAAACATGTTAGACATTTGAGATCTTCAGATGCTGACCTTCTGCCTGCTCCAAATCAAATTACTCATCTCTTGGCAAAGGCCAATTCACACACACGTTTGAGGATTTTCTTTCCATTAGTCTTGCTGTAATATTTAAACTATTCTCCCTTATTTATTTAAGTAATATGCCTTCATTTATAAGTTGGAACATTTCTACTTTTCAAAAAATTATACTGCCACTGCCACACTCTATACTACACAAAGTTGAATGGCTATATCTTTGAAAATTCTAAAAATAAAATATTGATTCATTAACTGCTTTGTATTTTTACAGTGTAACTACATTTGATTTGTAAAGCTCCCTTTGAAACTTGCTGTTGAACTTTATCAGACATAATACCAAGTTGCCAATAGTGGTATGTTGTTATTTGTGTTTATTTTCTTGTACTGTTCAGTTTTTGTATTTGTATTGTAATGTTTACTCTTGTGCACTTTGTGAAGTGCCTTGTGATGATGTATGCTGTTAAAGGTCTCTTTGTAAATTAAATATTGATTAATCTGACAGATGAATTAAAGCCAAAGTTCAAAATTGCTTAATTATTTGTAAGATTTAAAGGCCTTTATGGAACTTCACAAAGCCTGGCAGGTATATTCGAGAAACACAAATTAGAAAAAAAAACCTCTGCGTGTACATTATTACAAAATGGCTAACAGAGTGAATTTTGAACACATTACTCAAAGCTGACTTGGCAGGTGACCCTTTCACGGGTTGTGCATGGCATGTTTCTTTTGTTTCTCCTACTAATTTGGAAATATAACACATATGCATCATACCATTATTGTGAATATAATTTTATTTTAATTCATTAATTTATTTTAATTCTTTAAAATTTTTTTGCAAAATTGCAATATTAGGAAAAAATTGAAATTACCTTACACATTATAGTGAGAAGTCAAGTACAATGACAACTTTTATTGGCTAACTAGAAAGATTACAATATGCACGCTTTTGAAGAAGGGGCCTGAGTTGCCTCGAAAGCTTGCATATTGTAATCTTTCTAGTTAGCCAATAAAAGGTGTCATTGTACTTGACTGCTCACTACATTCATAATGGTTAACATGGTACAACACCCTAGTACTACTTACACATATATATTGAAATGTTTTGCAATGACTCAGTTTACAGTTCCTCAGTTTTATTAGAATGCATTCAACGTGGAGGTGGGATTACATCAGGGATCGGCTCTGAGTCGTTTCTTATTTACAATGGTGATGGACATGTTGACAGATGAGATTAGACAGGAGTCCCCGTGGACTATGATGTTTGCTGATGACCTTGTGATCTGTAGCGAGAGTAGGGAGCAGGTTGAGGGACCCTGGAGAGGTGGAGATACTGTATGCACTAGAGAGGAGAGGAATGAAGATCAGTAGGAACAAGACAGAATACATGTGTGTAAATGAGAGGGAGGTCAGTGGAATGCTGAGGATGCAAGGAGTAGAGTTGGCAAAAGTGGATGAGTTTAAATACTTGGGATCAACAGTACAGAGTAATGGGGATTGTGGAAGAGGTGAAAAAGAGAGTACAGGCAGGGTGGAACGGGTGGAGAAGAGTGTCAGGAGTGATTTGTGACAGACGGGTATCAGCAAGAGTGAAAGGGAAGGTCTACAGGACGGTAGTGAGACCAGCTATGTTATATGGGTTGGAGACGGTGGCACTGACCAGAAAGCAGGAGACCGAGCTGAAGGTAGCAGAGTTAAAGATGCTAAGATTTGCATTGGGTGTGACAAGGATGGATAGGACTAGAAATGAGTAATGAGAAATGAAATTGGGGGAACTGTGCTAAGGATAGAGCTGCCAGGTAAGAGGAAAAGAGGAAGGCCTAAGAGAAGGTTTATGGATGTGGTGAGAGAGGACGTGCAGGTGGTGGGTGTAACAGAACAAGATGGAGAAGACAGGACGATATGGAACAAGATGATCTGCTGTGACAACGCCTAACGGGAGCAGCAGAAGGAAGAAGAAGTTTTATGTAATAATAAATTTATCAGATATGAGAAAAAATGGCACACAAAGCAGTATGACATAAAATGCATATGATCTATGTGCGTTTAATCTTCATAAACTCTTTGCCCACTTTTGCAATAGTCCTTGTACATTTACATTTATAAAAATTTTACCACCTTTCATAAACCAACCAGAACAAGTTACTAAACAAAAATACAAACAAATATCCACTAATTTTAAACATGATTAATCAAAATTAAGGGTAATGGGGGGTAGAAGGCTATGCTGGCAGAATCAGGCTTAGGGCAGGAACCAAATGTAATAAATCAAATGTGTGATGTAGAAAACTCATCTATGTTCATAGTTGCCAGATTTAGCCTGACTAGATAAGCTAACATGCACCTCTTTGGAATGTGGGAGGAAACCAGAGAAAAATTAATATAGCAAACACAGTAGGTGTCTATCACATCTGGCTCTATCTCCTTTAATCGTTTCTGTAGTATTTTAACATATGAACTTAATGTCTGCTCCAGAAAATGCTAGAAAGCCTGCATATATGCTTGATAACTTTTAACACAGAGTATGGAAAGGAGCTTTACAAATCACATTTTCAGGCTTACAAAACTGAAGGGAAGCATGTCTGTGTTATCAACTTGAGAAGAACTTGATATTGAGAGGGGCAGGCAAGATTTAAAGTACATATATTTAGGTGGGGTACATGACTGCATTAATGGAGTTACCACAAACAATGGTCATCACAATATAAAAGAAGCATGCCTAGTTTTTATGTGTTCAGTAGGTAAATGGTACAACTGGAAATGGTAAAATTACCAATTTTACAGATCATTTTTGCTAAGGTACTGAAGAGTCAATGCCTGACAGTGACTCCCAAATATTCAGCTTTGCTTAAAATCCCTAGCCAAGGCAAATTAATAACAAATGTGTATCATGAGGACAGTATGCCGGTACTCACATAATCTGCCCTTTAGAGATTTAACAACTTGCAATTTTATATTACGCAAAGCCACACACATATAGTTTGCAGTCATTAACAGTCTGCACATAAACAGGATTTTTAAATAATTATTTATTAGAAAAATATTAATGTAAAATATACTTTGTTAATCCCTAAGGGGAAATTGCCTTTTTCACATGACCTTTGTGAGTCCAAGTGCAGGGTCAGCCATTGTACAGCACCCTTATAGGAATTTTCAGGTTAAGGTCATTGTTCAACTTCCTAGGATTCCTTCCTTTGAACCAGCAACCTTAAAGATACCAGCACAGATCCTTAGCCATAACCTCCATTCCGCTTTACGTACCAGGAGGTCAAAACCTATAAATACAGCATTGCTGAAGCTGTCATACAAAAGCTGTGAATTAATTCACGACTTTCTGAATGAGACACACTTTAAAATAAATATTAATTTACTTGCATGGATTAATCTATCATGGAACACCTAAGCAAAAGTATTTTTTCTTTTGTATGTCATTCTCAGAAATGATGTTCTGCTTAGAGACAGGTTTCAAAAAGCATGGCCTCCATTTTCTTCATTTCTCTCGTCAAGGCTCACTGTTGGATATTTGAGTCCATTGCTTTTATATTGCTCATCAAACATTTGATTTTGGCTGCTTTCTTGGCCCTGTTCTCTCTAATCTATCCTCAAGTAAGTACTATGATCACTAGACTAAGATTCCTGGTAATATGTTTCTGTTACATATTGAGTTTCATGTGGCATTAACGACAAATCATACCAATTTAGTTACAGAATAAGTAAGCCAGCAAATATTTGGTACAAAGGTATGGAACATAAATTCAAGGAGAACTCTATACTATATATGAACAATAAAAAAGTCAAGTTGTACTTATCCATACGTTTATTTACAGGACTTACTTGGTTTAACTTCAGGGTAATATGGACCAGAAGCCTGTCTAAGCAGCATCACGTACAAGGTAAGAACCAAAGCGAGATAGTTGTCAGTCCATTACAGAAGACATACTTATTCAAACACTCACACTGTCCCATTATAGGCCAATTTTTGAGTCCCTCTTCAATGCCACCTCCACATATTCGAAGATAGTGGAGGAAAATTAGCATAAATACATGGAGAACATGAAAAATCCACTAAAGTAGTGATCAAGCTGTGTATCAGATCTAGAATCCTGGAGCTGTAAGGCAGGAGTGCCACCACACTGCCATTAATTTTATAATAATGTGTTCTGTCATTTTCTAACCCACTTAATGCAGACCAGAGCCGTTGGAGACCTTCTCAGCAAGCATAGGGCGTAAGGCAAGAACAAACCCTGAACAGAGTGCCAGTCCATTACTGGATGAACACACACACACACACACGCACACACGCACAAGCACACACATATACCAAACACACACTAGGGCAAATTTAAAATCACCAGTTCACCTAACTTACAAGTTTTTGGATAGTGGAAGGAAACCAGAGCACCCAGAAGAAACCCAAACAAGGGAAGAACATGCAAACTCCATGCAGGAAGGACCCAGAACATTAACCCATGTCTCCCTACTCCACGCTATCATATAGTAATCATCAATATATCAATGACAATGCGTTGCAAACCACTTACCATCTACATTCAGGTTTGTTAGTTCCAGTAGGTAAGTGGTCACAAACAGTGAAAGCTTTTAAAAATGCCTACTATGGATGCTACTTGTCGTTACAACAAATTGCATGTTTTTTTAGACACTGACAAGCAAGCATTTGTGTACATTAAAGGTAGTATTATTACAGAAAAGCCATCATGCCATTTTCTAACAGATTTAATCCAGACCAGGGTCGTGAGCACTGGAGCCTATCCGAGCTAGCAAGGAAAGAACAAACACAGGACAAGGTGCCAGTCCATTGCAGGGTAAAGACACACACATCCACACACCACACACACTTGGGCCAATTTAGTGTCGCCAATTCATCAATCCTGCATGTCTTTGCACAGTGGGAGAAAACTGGAGCAACAGGAGGAAACCCATGCAGACACAGGGAAAACATGCCAACTCCGGGCAGGGAGGACTTGGGACGCAAAACCCTGGCCTTCTTACTGCGAGGCAGCAGCGCTACTGCTCTGCCACCATGCCGCCCATCAACATAAATTGCTATTTTAAATCATTTAGATGAGGATGAGAAACCATAAATTATGGTGCTTTTGTTGTTGTAGGCATAGTCCTTTAAGGCTTCTACTGTAAATAAAGAATAGGTATTGACCAGGAAATCAATGTTGCTATCTTTACCATCTGATTATGCTTGATGCTAGTGTCCATATTATAATCAATGAAGCTCACTTTTCTTTCCACTGTAATTTAAGACTCACAAATTAATATTGCAAAGGTGGTGTCTCTTTTTTAAAATATCATAATTAAATTACAATCCCATAATTGACAATGGAATGTAAATTTTAATTATTATTTATTTGACACCTGTTGACACCTTTGGTAACATCCACTGCAGTAATAATTGTGTTTCTCTGTACTCCATCTCTATCTTCTTTTTCCACACTTGTCACTGCAATAATTATAGAATGCATGTTTCCTTCTCCCTTGTGGTGCTTATCTAGGCTTTCACATGCAGTCTTGTTTTTTTTTTTCTTTTCTAAGGGAATTTCACTGTTCCACTACTCCTGAACTGACCACTGAGTAAAGGAAATATAGGCATTGCAGCACAAAAGAAAAATCATTCTTTGAAATTGCTTGACTAATATCATTAGTTAATCTCTTAGTCTTTTTTCTACTTTAAAACAGAGTGGGATATACAAATAAATAGACTAAATTAATAAATTGATTAATGTAATCATCCAGCTTTTAAACTAAGGGCCAAAATGTTAAGTGGTAATTTAATCAAATTGAAAATAATGCAAATAGGAAATGGCAAATACTAAGAAACAGTTTCAGATTATGGTGTAACTGGGTGCGCTTTTGAAATCAAGTCAATATATACTAAAACATACAACACAGAAGTTATACTAATATCAAATGTACTGTTTTTAATGTAACACTGGAAGTGACTTTTAGTGTTTCCCTCTCTGTATACACTCTGATTTTGTTAAAGTGCCTTACTCTAGGTGTGTAGTACAGTATCTTACGAGTTACTGTATGCTTGGTATTGGAAGAAGTCTATTTAGGAAAATTTGGAGTATTACACTGTAGTGGCTAATCATTCATTTTGTTGTTATTGTAGCCAAGCTTCACCTTTTGTTTCAGCCTTTTATGTAATATTAATGTGAAAAAGAGCGCACAAATACTTAATGGAAGAACAGCTCCCATGATGTACTTCTAAAACCTTAGAAAGCATTTGCTAGGTGAAACTTTAAAAGTTTGAAGGCACCTGTAACACCTTTTTAGGTACAAGTGTAATTTCAAAGCCCAACATTTTACTACTACACCACCTTTCACCCTTCTTCCTGTTTACCAATACTTTGACCTCGTTGTGGTGTGATCTCTTACTGGACTTACAGAGATCATGGAACATGGTTTATTTAAGTTCCTATAATACCTGGAGTGACTTTGTTGCAGTTAGTGGTCTTCAGTAATATATTTCTAAAACAAATTTGCTTAGTTTCAGAATAAAAAGTCTTCTCTTTAAATATGGCATGTGCAAATTTATTAGCTTAAGAAGTCAAAGATTGGTCATCCTGCTTCATTGCGAGATTGTGAATCTTTGCCAGTGATGGAGTTTGAAAAGGAGAACTCTTTTTAAATGTAACTTAAACATAACTAAAGCATTTAACTTTCATCAATAAAAATTGTATTATAATCTTATATATAAACGTCAACGCGTGGAAGTGTGTGTGTCTGTCTGGCCCGGAAGTGAGAGGTGGAGTCGGGGTAAGGGCTCCACCTCCGAGGTAACAGAAAACTTGCTTAGCCACTAATAACACAAGCAGCACATCAGCAAAATGAAACCTCAGAAGAAAGGCAAAGTCACTTAGCCACTAACATCGGCAAAACGGTATCCTTTTACTTTTCCTCCCGCCGCTAATAAACAACCAATACGAACACATCGGCAAAACTAATCCTCCTAGGAGAGAGATGCCCACTGTACTTCCTTTCAATTACCTGACGTCTCTACATTTCAGTTTTTTTTGTGATAATTTCAATAGTTTCTAGGCTTTTTACAGCACAGGCTTACATAGCTAGTTTTATAATTTGGACTCATGGACATATAGTTTTGACTGTATTACATATACTCTTTCTTTCCATTAAATTGGTACAGGCAAATGGATGACCTCATTCTCTAGAAAGATCTTAGTGCTGGTTGTTCAATATTCTCATACAAATTTATAATAGCTTTCATATTTCCTTTCATTGAACAATTACTATGCTTGTTCTATTAAAATATATTCATAATTTCAAATTATATATTATTTTGTCTTGATAAGAAAACAATAATAATTTGCCCATAGGCAAAATCCTGTATATTGAAATCTCAACAAAAAAAAACATGAGTAAATAGCATTGAAGAAAAACATCTTTTCAGACAGCAGTCTGGTTCTGACTATCCAATATGATGGTCCTTCTGGTTATGATGTTTTCTAGCAGGAACAGGCAGGTCCTTTCAGACGGATATTGAAGTGACATAAGTGATGGAAAGGCCATTAATCTTCTGGTCTGCGGATTGAGGAGAAGAAAAGACGTTATCACAGAGTGCCAAACACTGGAGCAGTAGAGAACAACCATTACCAGAGCCCTTAAACTGTTCCTTATAAATAATAATAATAATACATTGTATTATTCATAGGCACCTTTCTAAACACTCAAGGACTTTGAACAGTAAATAAAACACACATTATAAACAAAATTAAAATGCAAAATTTAAAATCAGACAGAGCAATTGTAGTCAAAGAGAAAAAGCAGTCTTAAACAAATGAGTTTTAAGTTTAGATTTGAAAAGTAAGAATGAATCAATGTTTCTAAGCTCGGAAAGTAATGAGTTCCAGACCTGGGGAGCAGAGCAACTGTATGCTCTGCTCCCCATGGTGGTAAAACGGACAATGGGGACAGTCAAGTGGATGGAGGAAAAGGATCTAAGCATACGGGAGGGAATGGCAACATGGAGGAGGTCGGACAGATATGGTGGGGCAAGATTGTGGATAGCCTTAAAAGTTAACAGAAGAATTTTTAATTCAATGCAGAACTTAACTGGAAGCCAGTGAAGCTGCTGCAAGACGGGAGTGATATGGTGAATAGAGGGGGTTCTAGTAATGATGCGGGCACATGTGGGTGACACAGCACTGATAGGTGAAGTGACTTGTTCATGGTCACAGTGTCAGTACCAGGATTTGATCCCACATCCTCAGGGTTTTAGGTCCAAAGTCTTAAACACTACACCACACTGCCTGTACAAGAGCCCTTTTGAACATACATCTGTCAGAATTGAAAAAGTACTTCTGTCCTTTGTTTATAACTATGACCTTTATTCTTCCATATCAAAATTTGGCAACAAGTGTTAAAGGTACATTAGTGCATGTTTTCATTTTAATCTGTCTTGCGTGACATGTATTGTCTTTGAATGTTTGAATTTCCTGTCCTCTAATACAGAAATCATCCAGTGTAAGTGCAAGTACAATGTCACCAATACAAAGCTTTCTCTGTTTTTTTAGACCATTTTTGCCTTTCTTGCATTTCAGGCAGATACTCTCTCGTCCAACATTTACAAAATAAGTTTGTCATATATTGTACTTGCCTCTGCCAGTGTCTAGAGTAGATGTCGTTCTTATCAAAAAGTACTTGTGACCTTTGAGCCAGTTATTTAATTTAACAATAGGTGTTTATGGACAGACCTCTAGAAGAATAATAAGCATTGTTACTCAATATATTCACATGCTGCTATTGTAAAGTTTTTGATAATTCTCTAATTCTGGACGTCTATTTTGTCAAAAACGTACATCACTTTCTAATTTCATTCTTGATATATTTTAATACAGACATGCAAACAATTTGGAATATTGGCCTTTTTCATTTGGGTTTAAAGCTCAGTTTATCATATTGTTTATTTTTGCATCTACAGTGGCAGATGTTAGTTCTGACTGTGGTATAGTAGTTGAATTTACTGAAGTTACACTTGCTTCAGCCATAGTAAAGGAAGTATACATATCTTACCTTTTGGGTTTTATCACTAGGCAACTCACTGTATCATTGCCCTTTTCACTGGAATCTGTGAAATTATGAGATATAGAAGATATATGTCACAAAGTAGAGTGTTTTCACACACCAGCTCATGTCATACTGTTCTAACATGTGCAGATTTGTTAGCTATTGAATACCATTGTCTTTCAAAAGAATGTCATTTTTTCATGCCATCCCTGTTTGCTTCAACACAGGCTACGGATGTCTGGAAATATTTTTAGCACCCTTCAAATGGTCCTAATTTAAATTGCTACATCTTCAAACATTCATCTTTACAGTGATCTTCATACTGAGAATACTTTACTTTGCACCTTGTCATCAGATAGCAATATTTACTGTCTATAGGTTTTACACTTAAATTGTATAATTTGTTTTAAAAATAAATATGTCTCTAATGGAATGTTCAACACTTGACTTGGTGAGATGCCCAACTCTGTCACTTAGTTTTACTTAATGTATACAGTGCTGGTTTTTTAGACATTTCATTTTTTTTTTCTTTCATTGACGTTTCTTTTTTATTAAAAAAAAAAGTAAAATATCTGAATACTATAGGAAAAATACAAATGTTTCAGGCTTCAATCTTCTCTACATCAGTGTAGAGACAACCTCAGTTAATGTCTGCCATCAGAGCACAAAAGACATTTTAGATAGAAATAAATGAAGTGGATGTCGATTTTCTGAAAACTGTGACCTCCTTTAAAGTACATATTTGGGATTATTACACTGTCATTCTTACATGTTTGTTTCCAAACAATATTTATTTAAACTGTAAATTTCATATACTGATCAGAATGTAACATGTTGAAAAATAATCTTCCTGGCAATGGGGAGCTTACAGTGACCCAAAAAATATTTTCACGCATTGTCTTAACAGAAACGTAAGACGTGTAGAGCTTTTCAAATGGGTTAGCTAGGAAGCAGTTTTTTCTTTTATTTTGACTTATCTCCAAGGCCGGCAAAGCCCAATAGAGGACTGTATACACTTCTACAGAGTTAATTATAAAAATATACAACAAATATACCAAAACATGGAACCCTTTTTTCTTTCTCAATGTCCCTTTTCAGTTTAATAAGATTTAATTGATCTTTCATTTAATTTCAGTAGGAACTGCTCCTGTAGTAATTGTTTAATTTTTGAATACTGTTCATACATTTCAATTAATTAACAATTAATTTAGTTTTGTTAATTTTAATAGCAATTCCATTGACTTTTCCGTTAAAAATGCAAATTTGAATTATTAATTGACCTACAGTATACTGTAATAGTCCTAGTTATGTTAACTACATTATTCGAAATTGTGTTAAATCAATCCCAGAATGCTTTCTACTTTCAAATACTGTAAACAGATTCTTAAGCATTGAGATGTCCTAAATTATCTTGCATATTTTTACTTTTTTACTTTTTTATGAAGCAGTGGAAAAGCAAGTTTCTTAAAAATGAGCTGCAGTATCACTAGACATGCTTGATAAAAGTAATAGTAAAATAGATAATAGATAAAAGTAAAAATTGCCAAATTTCCCCCTGGGAACAAATAAAGTTCGATCTGTCTAGTAAAATGTTAGGCAGGGTTTTGTAAATAAAACAGTAAAATTTTTAAGTATCATGTTAACATCCTCTTACAGCCATATCATCAGAATAGTACATTGAAACGCTTCAGGGAAAATCTAAAAATGCAGTTTTCTTATAAGACAACACAGATCGCATTTTAAATTATGATAGTATGTAGGAAAACAGTTAATTTATGAGAAAGGATATAACAAATTCCTGACTTATTTCTTTATATATTATAGAAGTAGGTAACAGTAGACACTTCGCTTTAAATTCAGTTTTAACAACTTGATATTCTGGTAAACATCATAAAAAGAAGAATCTAAACCATTCATCCTTTGTCATGAAGGGTATTCAGAGCAGCACTGATATAAATCTTCAGTATTCTCCTTACACCAAATCCACACTGACTGTCTGAACTAAAAGTGAAGAATGCGTTATATGCTTGAAGGATCTTTTACCTTTTTATTTTTATCAATCTTGTAAGAAAAACATGACTATTACAATATAGCAAAGTACACAGAAGTGAATATATACAGCATAGTGGCTTATCCTGAATTAAGCCTGGCATTAAAACTATTTCAGATTTTCAAACCTGAACCTGCAAAATATAAATGTGATGCTTTAGATGACCACCCCTGCATGCAGTCTTCATGTAAAATTCATAAAATCTTAAAAAGATGGCATAACATTCAAAGCCTTTCAAAACTGTCAAACGGCTTAACAGATATGCAGATATTTATAGTACTCAACACTTTAAATGACATTCTTATTATATTCACGCTACAAAACATTTTCTAATAATTTGGGACAAAGCAGCAAAGGGAACAAGGAAACAAAAAGGGGGCTATTGGTAGATGAGCTGAAGTTTAAAATTTAAACTTGATATTCTTGAAACAATGTTAGTAGTAGCCCTAATTGTTGCTTCTCCAGAAGCTGTATTCTAAAGTTGGGAATTACATTAACCTCAATTCCGGTGTACTTTAGAAATAACTTATTTGCCACTAGAGGTCATTGATGGTGCGGCAGAGGGGTGTTTTTGCATAGACCTGAAATGGTACAGGTTTTGTGAAAAATCAGATTTTGTTATGAAAGCATAATTTAAATTCTCTTTAGTAATGATTGCATACATGACTCACTCCAGTAGCATCGTTTACAATGAAATTCTATAATAAGGCACAATCTTTTGTATTGGGCTTTTATCATTATTTGAGTATAGGATTTTAGAAGCAAAAGTTCAGATCACCAGTTCCATATGAAACACATGAGTAACATGATGCTACACAACTATTTCTTTTGTGCAGTGCAGTTTATTTTATATGTTGGCCTGATTTCTATCAGTAACAGCTAAAACAAATGATTAAAAAACATACAGCTCCCAAAATCACAAGATGACACAAGGTGTTTTTTTCGGGTAATATTTCATTAACATAATTTTAAACACAGAGAAGCTGAGAAAAATATAAATATGGTGCTCTTGCTGTTAAAAAAATTGAATTAAAAAATCCACCAGATTTGAACAGTTGAACCAAGATGATTTTTAAAAGATGCTGTGCAATTTACAGGCATTTACATTGCACAACTTTTTGCAGACAATGCAGTCCTGTTGGCTTCATAGAGCTGTGAACTCCAGCATGCACTGGAACAGTTTGTGGTTTAGTGTGAAGCGTCAGACATGAGGATCAGCACCTCCAAAATCTGTGTCCATGTTCCTCAGTAGGAAAAAGGTGGATTTTTTGGGAGATGGGAGGTGAGTCAAGTGAAGGAGCTTAAATATCTCAGGGTCTTGTTCAGGAGTGAAGGGAAAAGGGATGGTGAGATTGACAGATGAATCGAGGTATTAAGTACAGTAGTGGTGAAGAAGGAGCTGAGCCAGAAGGCAGTATTCCCGATACAACACACACTGCTATCAGAAGCTTTGTTTTACAATGGTTGTGTATTTGTTTTATACAATAACCATCTTCCTTGATGGCAAGCATGTCTGGGATGATTGTGTTTCAGGACATACTGTATTACAGCACTATTCCATAGCACCATGCACAATCCAACATTCACTTTCCTCTGTGGTTCTTTAACCTGGACATATTATAATTAAATTAAATTAAATTTTAGTTTCATTGTTTTGTTTGAAAGTGTTCCATCTCTGATCTGTTTCTGTTGCTACACCGTATACATAACAATATTGCCAGGAAGTTATTAAATATATTACATCTCTTTCATCTATTAGAGAGTACTGCTTCAAATATGCTAAATATCAAACATTTGCTAGACTTTGTGTGACTATGATCCACAATTTGACATATAAAGCACTTGGATCTAGGAACAACTTCACACTAGTTGTCATGCATAAGTTCATTGATGCTTTCACGGGAAGCAAATTTATATGCATATTAGTTCTATCTGTGAAATATTTACAAGGCTGATTAGGAGATGGGGGAGGCTTTCTCAAAATGTTGTAGGGAAAAGAGGCATGGTAGGCAAAATATTTTCAAATACTTGACAGCAAGTGGAATGGCAAAGAGTTTTAAAAGCCACAACATGCAGACGAATCACTGGAAAAATGGCCATGGAAGGCAGTGTGTGCCAATGCAACTTCTGATGAAAGGCTCAGTTGACCAGTTGACAACTAATTCAAAGGCTATATGTTTCACCAAGCTATGTGCAATCATTTCTTTAGACTTTAATAATCAGTATTAGCTGAATTATGCATTGGTTGAACGCATCCATAGCTGACTCTACACTAAATGCTATTATGTTAAATGAATCAGAAATCTTGCATATGTGCTAAAACCTAATCTGGTTCTATTGCACTAAGGGCAGCCAGGCTTTCTTTGTACAATATTGCTCTGCAAATGCCTAGAGATTTGTTTTACCCTCTTCATATTAACTCGCACTCTGCACATACCTTTTTCAATTGATAGGTAACATGCTCTGGATAAGATTTTCTCGTTCACTTCCAGTTTTCTGGAAGTGTCTGTGATAATCTATTAGAAGTACTATTTGAGCATGAGGGTTACCGAGACGCTCTGCAGTGCAGAGATTATCACTTATCCTGTTAAAAGAACAAATTGATTGTTAAAATACAAGACACACTTAGACAGTTATGATTAAATATTCACATATTCAGAAAAGGGTGAAACATTGATTTCAAATTTGGAGAGGATGTGTATTTCCTAAACACTGCTCATGCTAACTATGTATGTTCCTCCCCATTTGCAGCATCTAGGAAGGGAACTTGAGGGTTTTGCTGCATAAAAAGCAGTTTAAGGTTGACACTGACCTTACCTTTGAAGGAAAGCTAAAGGCTTATTCCAGCAAAATCAGTTTTACAAAAAAACAGTATTGGCACTTTCTTGTAAATGTATGTGCCATGTGAGTGCTCTTGATTCAAAGGAGAAGGATTTCCTGATGGAACTTTATACTTATTATCAGTGTCTAGGGGATAGATTAATAAATGTGATAGTGACAATAATTGCTATTTTCTAAAATTTGTGAAGACATGCTTTAGCTTGGTTGTAATGCGATTATATAACTCTGTTTTCTATCTTATTTTGAAATGAAAATGAAAATTTTCTAGCTTGGTGTTTTCTGACAGTTTAGTAGAAAATTCTGTAAAGCTGTTTAAGTTTTGATAAAACAATTATGTTTAATTTGATTTTCATTTTTGGTTTATAAATTGCCTTGTAATGCTACATTACGTGGTCTTAATGGGGTAATCACTTATAATAAGGACAGATTGAACTAATGTGATAAAAGTTAGGTGGGGACATAAAGAACATGTAGTCTCTATGGCTGTGAAAGTGCAACACTAAACACAGTGCTGCCTGGATTAGCAGGTACTTCCAGGGATAACATTAGATTAGATTAGATTGCCTGTGTTTTGCCTAATTTCCTTGTATTTTTTCACATCCCAAAGACATGTTAACAAGTTGTTGTAAATTGTCCAGTGTGTGAGTCATTGGGCCCTGTAATGGACAGCAGTGGTTCCTGGCTGGTGTATGTTGCTGTGATGATATGCTTTGGCAAAATGGTTTAAAATGTTATGTTTTTTTTTATTTTATTATATCCATTATAACCTTGTGCTTGTTTAACTTTGGATTTTTGTAAAAATGTGAATTTCAGTATTTCACTTTTAACAAGGCAATAAAGCTGTCATCTTGATTATTCTTTCTGTTTGTTATTGATTGCACATCCTTTCTCTTAGTCAAATTTTCCCTTACTAAAAATCTATCTATCTATCTATCTATCTATCTATCTATCTATCTATCTATCTATCTATCTATCTATCTATCTATCTATCTATCTATCTATCTATCTATCTATCTATCTATCTATCTATCTATCTATCTATCTATCTATCTAATACACTGCTCTTTTCGATCGCTTAGGAATGGTCCAATAAATAAGTAGGTGCACTAGCTATCTTACCAGTGATTTAAAGAGTAGTAAAGAGCACTCATGCACACTAATAGTGAGTTTGTCTTTTATGAAGTATAGCGGACAAGAGTATAATTTTGAATATTGCTCTTAAACTCATCATCAGCAGTTTTGAAGTGATCTGAAGCATTGCATTTACCAGAGGCTACACATTAAGGCAATTAGGTACCGCAAGAGAATGCCATTTTTAGGTATTTATCAATTAACTATCAAAAAATATACCTTCTGGCAGTTTGATTGTGATTTTTCGAAACAAAATATATATTTTTTGTTCTTTATTTCACTTTATACAATTTCTTGTATTAGGAATTTGTTAGTTTTCATGTATCCCTTGGGGTCAGAGTGCAGGGTCAGCCTTTATACATCACCCCTGAAGCAATTTCAGATTAAATGCCTTGCTCAAGGGCCCAACAGTAGCGTGGATTTGAACCAGCAGCCTTCTGGATACCAGCACAGATCCTTACCCTCAGGGGCCATCATTCCACCTTAATAGAAAGCAATTTTGACAGCAGATCAACACAACAAAACAATAAAGTTTCACACAATCTAAGATTAAGCCACAATAGGGCAAAACAAAAAAATTTAAATCAAAATTTGGTAAAGTCAAAGAATCTGTAATTCTTAAATTGGATTTATTTCTACCTAGCCTGTAGGCACATTACATGTCAAAGACAGGTAATAGAATAATCTGTTGCTCTCTCTCTCTCTCAGGTGCATTCCCGTAAGGCCTGCCTCCTAGACTCTGTCATTTCAAAGGTCCTTGCTTGACTCCTGTCTGCTTTTATACTACATGTCTTTGAAGGTGACTCTCAGTGTGCCTCCTACACCTTTACACCACCTCTTGTGTCTCACACTTGCACAGCCTCTTTTGATCACGTCAAAGTTAAATTGATCAGTCACACTAAAGCCTAACTGACCAATTAGATTTCTCATATGGACTGGACACACATGTGTAGACCATAGTGTTGTATTATATAATAGACAGAAATAGAATAGTCTTTACTTTTATTTTCTTTTGTTATTTTACATTTCAGACAAATTACAAATCTTACCCTCTTTCTTTTATAAGATTGTGTCAATTGCTTCATGAGCTGCCAAAAATGTGAGGCAAAAGTGTAACAAAAACCAAAAATGACCTGGAAATACGTGATATAAGCATACACGCAGACAAAAAGTAATGAAGGTAATAAAACAAAAACAGAACTGTGAAAAAAATATAAAAACAAACCAATATAAGTACAACAGACAAAAAAAAAAAATCTGAAACGTGGTGCAGAGCAAGCCGGGGTGGTAAACTAATCAATATCAAGGCACACTCATGCTGGGCCAATTTAAAGTCATCAATCAACCTAATCCACACTTCTTTCAAATACTGTGGAATTATATGATTGTATTGTATCTCTCAGACTAAAAGATCCATCCATCCATCCATTGTCTCCCGCTTATCCGAGGTCGGGTCGCGGGGGCAGCAGCTTGAGCAGAGATGCCCAGACTTCCCTCTCCCCGGCCACTTCTTCTAGCTCTTCCGGGAGAATCCCAAGGCGTTCCCAGGCCAGTCGAGAGACATAGTCCCTCCAGCGTGTCCTGGGTCTTCCCCGGGGCCTCCTCCCGGTTGGACGTGCCCGGAACACCTCACCAGGGAGGCGTCCAGGAGGCATCCTGATCAGATGCCTGAGCCACCTCATCTGACTCCTCTCGATGCGGAGGAGCAGCGGCTCTACTCTGAGCCCCTCCCGAATGACTGAGCTTCTCACCCTATCTTTAAGGGAAAGCCCAGACACCCTGCGGAGGAAACTCATTTCAGCCGCTTGTATTCGCGATCTCGTTCTTTCGGTCACTACCCATAGCTCATGACCATAGGTGAGGGTAGGAACATAGATCGACTGGTAAATTGAGAGCTTTGCCTTGCGGCTCAGCTCCTTTTTCACCACGACAGACCGATGCAGAGCCCGCATCACTGCGGACACCGCACCGATCCGCCTGTCGATCTCACGCTCCATTCTTCCCTCACTCGTGAACAAGACCCCGAGATACTTGAACTCCTCCACTTGGGGCAGGATCTCGCTACCAACCCTGAGAGGGCACTCCACCCTTTTCCGGCTGAGGACCATGGTCTCGGATTTGGAGGTGCTGATTATCAGACTAAAAGATAAAAAGATTAATATTCTGTTTTTTAATGAATTAGAGCAAACTGGTAATATTATTTTTTATTTTCCATTTTTGAAATTTGAGTGACTTCCTTACTTGTTGGCTTGATTTATAACATTTATGGCAAAATCTTTAAATTCTGTTCATAAAATAACAGGGCATAAAGGTAAAAAAATTACTGAACCGAAGTCTACACTTTTCCTATTGGCCCCGTTTCATTTATAACTTGTGAAACCTGGCCTCGACCGCAAACAGACACCAAGACAGCAAGTTCCAAAAACATACACGTTTATTGTGCTCTATACAAACACACAGCACAATGCACAGGTCATTCACAGTTCTTTTTCTTCTCTTCAGGCCGCCTCTACTCCTCTCTCGTAAAGCTCCATCACACTACCTTGCAATTCTGGCTTCTGGAATGGAGTGAGGTGGCACCTTTTATACAATACCCGGATGTGCTCCAGGTGCTTCCTGACGAACTTTCTGTAGCACCTCCGGGTGTGGCGGAAGTGCTGCATGAGCACCCGGAAGCACCCAAGGTGTATCTGTCTTTTTGTTTGGCAGCACTTCCTATTGTGGTGGAAGTGTTGAAGTCCATGTTTCCTGGAACATTCGGGTGCACCCTGGTGGTGGCAATGTGCCCTAACAGGGTGGAGCATCCCAGCTCTGATCTTGTGGCTCCCCTGCACCCCAGGGCGGCAGCCCTCTCACTTCCCGGGGGAGGTATTGGCACTCTCCTGGTCCTTCCACGTCCCAGGCATCCAGACTATGCAGCCGTCTATCACACTTGCCCTCCCCCAGCTGAGGCACATAGTGCAAAGCAGCCCGCCCCACTAGGGCTGGTCCATTCCACGGTGGGGTGCCAGCATGCTGTCGTTCATGGCTTTGTCCTGTAATAGAAAAGCAGTAAAAGGGTGGGGAGACATTGTGCAGATGCCATTCCCTGGCACCCTACGTATTACAATATGGACAACGTCTCCACAGGTGATCAAAACCGTGGCACTTATAACACCGGTGTCCCCCTGCCTGTGTCCGTGCCCTCAGAACATATAATCAGTGTGGGTACCTTCGTGCTGTCGTTACATCAGCTAGGTTCCATGCCTCTCTCCGCTCGTATGTAGACCGGCCTTTAGACGCACGGGAGAACACTGCCCCCCGTCTCTCACTGTCGGAAGCCCTGGCTTTTTTCTTCCTGTTTCTCTTCCTTTTAATCTGGGGTGCCTCGACGGTCTGGGTCTACCTATGGGAGAAAAAGAGACCCCAGGCCGCCTGCGCCCCTGTAGAGACGCGTGAGGCTGTCATTGGCTCATGGAGCTGGGTGCTTTGACAATTGGCACTCAGCAGCAGACGTCTTGCATGTGCTCTTGACGTTACCGCTCCCCCAGCACAGTCAGCACTCATGGCTGCATCCACTGTTGGAGGCGTGGCTACTTGGTTACCAAAACGATACAACACCGGAACCCCTTCGCTCAGCCCTCCTTTATCATGCACAGTACAGGCAACACTCACCTGCACCGCGGCATTCCTTTGGCTGGAGAATCCAGCATTGCACCACTGCAGCCATTCCTGGATCTCCTTCAGGGGTATGCCTGCCTTCTCCTTCAGCTGCTCAATCATCTTCCGGAGGGTACCTAAAGCCTGTACAAGCGACTGGACTGTATAGGTGGAAGGTTCTCCTCCAGCCTAGATACAGCCGCACTAAATTTCTCAGAACCAGCCGGAGGTGGACTCGCGAATTGGTCTTCCTTATTTTCCGGCTGGGAGCCGCAGAGCCTCTCCATTGGCTCAGTTGGGACCTCATGAGGCTTAGGATGGATGTTTGTGAGCCCCGCCTGCAACCAATCAGTGGCGGGGACACCACACACGCAGTCCAATCCCTTGCCCGCTCCACGGAGGGTCATGCGATCCTTGCAGCTCCCCTCCTCTGTCTAGAGACTTGAGCTAGGATAGGAGTCCAGGCGCTCATCCTTCTGCGTCCATCCTCTGAGAAGCGGCGACCGCCATTCTTTGTCGTTGTTTCCCTCTGCCACCGACTCATTATCGCTCCACGGGTTGGTGTGCTTTGGCTAGAGAAGCACAGTCCCGACAGTTCCCTTCCAGAAGGCATGAATAGGGTTAGGGTTAGGCAAGGTAATCCGTCCAGGAAGGCTATGCCGACCCAGACGTTTTCGACGACAGTGCAAGCCTGGGAAACTGCTGCTTTCGGGTTGTCCACAAAATAATTTTGTAATGGGTCCCCTGCCCTTTAACAGGCAGGCAGTCCCATCTGGGATGCCATGTAGAAGATTAGCCCTGGACACAGACAGACACGGACTCGGAATGTCCAAAAACACTCACGTTTATTCGTCTTTAAATCCTGCACACAACACAGTGCACCAAACAGCCACACTAACTCAATTCCTTTTCTTCTGTCGTCTCTACTCCTTTCCTTCTAAGCTTCGTCCACCTTCCAGCTGACTCTGGCCACCCAAATAGAGTGAGGCTCCAGGTGCTCCAGGTGTCTCCCGATTGATATCCGGCAGCACTTCCGGGTGTGGCAGAAGTGCTGCATAGGATCTCCGCTCCTCTTCTGGCAGCACTTCCGGGTGTGGCAGAAGTGCTGCATGCCCAGACTCTGGAGCTGTCCAGGCGCCCCCTGGTAGTGGCCACGGACCCACACCGGGTTGAGCTTCTGAGCTCCAATTCTGTGGCCTCAATGTAAACCAAGAGGGCTGCCCTCTCATGTTCCAGGAGAGGTACTGCTGGTAGCATGTCCATTCCCCCGGTCTTCTCTTCAAAAGGGAATCCCATCCGCGAAAGATCCCCTGCCATCTATCACAATTTCTAAACACTTAATTTATGAAAACCCATATTCATCACCTCTAATAGTTTCCTAAATACCACAGGAATCCTAATTTTTCCTTCTCCTCTACTGATATCAGGCAAACTCACTCCTGTGATATTTCTTCATCAATTTTGAAGCCCCTAAAATAATTAATTTTTTCTGTGTCCATAGCATGATTGTGGGAATCACTGTTTTAGCTCATGATTGTTCTGTTAATATGCTCTTAATTCGATTTTCTTTTAATTATTTTTTATTATGTTGTCTTTGAATGAGTACAGAGCATAGGACCATTAATGGGACTAAAATTAAACGTTATTAAAAAAAACTGAAAAATGGGTAGCACTTTATCATACAGTTTAATAATTTTCTGAGTGTGACATACTTTTATATTATTAAAAAGCATTCCAGATTTATATTTTATGACCATAGGGGCTTCTGAAGAAGCTAAGATAACATGCTTTAATAACACTTTAAGCTCCCCTTTCTGGGGGTTGGGTCTTCGGATGTGGCATGATTGTTGGTGCCAGACAGGCTGGTCTGAGTATTTCAGAAACTGCTGATTTTCACATACATCCTTCTCTAGAGTTTACACAGAATGGTCTGAAAAAGAGAGTGGCAGTTCTCTGGGCAAAAATGTCTTGTTAATGATAAATGTCAGAGGAGACTGGTTCAAGCTGACAGAAAGGCAACAGTAACTCAAATAACCACTTGTTTCAACTAGGATATCCAGAAGAGCATCTCTGAATGCACAACACATCAAACCTTGAAGCAGATGGCCTACAGCAGCAGGAGACCACACTGGATGCCACTTCTGTCAGCTAAGAACAGGTAACTGAGGCTACAATTCATACAGGGTCACCAAGACTGGACAATAGAAGATTGGAAAAACATTGCCTGGTTTGATGAATCTCAATTTCTGCTATGATATTCAGATGATAGGGTCAGAATTTGGCATCAATAACATGAAAGCAAAGCATGGATCCGTCCTTCCTTATATCAATGGTTCAGGCTGGTGGTGGAGGTGTATCGATGTGGCAGGATGTTTTCTTGGCACATTTTGGGCCCTTAGTACCAATTTAGTATCGTTTAAATGCCACATCCTACCCAAGTATTGTTGTTGACCATGTCCATCCCTTTATGATCACAGTGTACCTATCTTCTGATGGCTACTTCCAGAAGGATATGGATGCCATGTCACAAAGCGCAAATCATCTCAGATTGTTTTTTTGAACATAACATTGAGTTCACTGTACTCAAATGGCCCCCACAGCCACCAGATCTCAATCCAATAGTGCACCTTTGAGATGTGATGGAGCGGGAGTGTTGCATCATGGATGTACAGCCAACATATTTGCAGCAAATGCGTGATGTTATCTTGTCAATAAGGAACAAAATCAATGAGGAATGTTTCCAGCACCTTGTTGAATCTATGCCACAAAGAATTACAGAAGTTCTGAAGGAAAAAAGGGTTCCAACCACGTATAAGCAGAGTGTACCTAATAAATTAGCCGGTGAGTGTGTATAGGGCTTGGCCAAAAAAAAAACTCACCACCTGGATTTATTTAAGCAAATAGGTGAGAGTCTAAAAATGGATACTGGATTGTTTCAATGTATTAAAGGTACAGCATTAAAACACATTACAAAGAAGCAGATACAGAGGGTTGAGTGAAAGTATTAATATAAAGTGGCTTATGCACTCATTGTGTAAATGGGCATTGAAATAACAACCTTAAAATCATCAAAAGGTACTGAACAGTCCTTTAGGTGGGAAACAGCAGACATACCACAGTGAAATTAAAAATATATATATATTCAAAAAGTTTTTTCCTTTTTTTTTTACGTCCTACTAAGATTTTAAACAATAACCAACAGAGCAACACCAGACAGGAAAATGCAAATAAAAGAAAAAGAAAACTAAAATGTATTATATTTGAAATGGACTTGATGGTAAAAATTCTTTTTATGCTCTCCGTGAGATGTCCTCTGTACTCATTTCAAAAAGGGAGAATCATTTCATTGTTGTGTGCCATGCCTTCAGCAATAGAAAGCTTTTCAAGAGTTCAGTAGGAGGTAATTTTTGTTCTCATTGTACATTTTTAGAGTGGATGAAGCACATACAAAAGTCTGAACTGAACGTGGCATGTCTAGCATGTAAAGAGGAACTGCCAAATAAAAGAAATGAACGCTTACACAGAACACTTCTAAAGAAGCAAACATACAGCAATTTATAGAGCACACAAGTGAAAGAAAATTATTCTACCGCTAGTCATCCACTATCAAGGTAAATAGGGTGCTACAGGTGAGATACTTGAAAATTAGTATTAAATGATGTTAAAACTTATCATTGTAAAAATGTAGCTATCAACCAGTCTAGTCTATGCATGAGCCAGTGTCCTTGTCTGCAACTCTGAAAGTGGGTAATGAAAATGGAAAATGGAGAGGGGTGGCACAGTGGCACATAGATTTGAGTTGTTTTCTCACAGTGACCATAGTTTGATTTCCTGGAATTTTACTGTATGTGTAGTTTTCAAGCATTTTCCTATGTTCACAATGATAAATTTTGTTTACTCTGGATTTCATTCACCACCTAAAGTTGTCTGAATTAAGTGATAACTCTAAATTGGTCCAGGGTTGTTTCCTGCCTTGCACCTGACACTTCTTGGATAGCATGTTGCTCCCTGCAACCCAGCAAAGGAGAAAGCTGGTTAAGAAAAATTACGAATGAATTGATGAAGGTCCCAACATTTTAAAGGCATAGAAAGAAGGAAGAAGAAGAATGGATGAAGAGTAACATCACCAATCGATTTTAATATATAGCAATTCTCAACATTATATTTCAGCCCAGCAACTTTATAAACCAAAAGGCATGCTGTTGCAGATTTTTTTTTATTAAACTGCAATTCATTTTGCCAAATAAAAGAAATAAAGAAATCTCCAGCATTGTCACACTGTGTGATCCTATGTCAGTTCCAAAGTGCTTTAGTTGTTATACTATTAATTTGTGCTTTTTTCAATATAGAAATGGAATGTGGAAATAAAATAAAGGCATTTTTAGTAACAAGTAGTCAGCATGAAAGTTAAATAAGATCGTTAATGGTTTTCAAATGTGGTATTTTTTCTACTAGTCGCAGGAGTTTATGAACCTTTTCTTTTCATTTTTGGACCACATGCTAAACAATACAGCTTTTTACTTCTTGCCTTCTTCTTAGCTACTTGTATTGACATTTCTGTAACAAAGAATAATTAAGTGTTGAGCTGTCAAACTTTTCTAAATGACTTTATGTCTCTCTACTAAAAAGCTACAGTAGTCTACAGTACATTTTGGTACATAACACAATTGTTTTATTTAGGAAAATGATAAAGAATACTTTTTTTATTGTTACAGAAAATGAAATAGTGGGTTTAGAAAATTAATTACATATAGATTAGATATGTTAAAATGCAAAATGTTGGGTCTGGATGAATATGTGGTGTGTTTTAATTGTGTGGATTGTATGAAAACAAATGGCATTAACTAATAAAATCAATGAATCAGTTGACTGCCATTGTCTCTTAGTGATTTTTTCCCAAAATCCAAGTTTTCAGATTTATGAACTGCATCATTACCCTTTATAGTCAAACATTAAACTCATTTAATGTGGCTAAAACTTTCAAGAAATGAAAACTAATAAAAATAAACACTAACTAGCATCCCGGAAGAGTGTAACAGGACGTAATAATAATGTAAGTGGATGTGACAGGCATTTTTTAAGCAGAAGTATGTCATGTTTTGATCACAATGAGTGAAGTTCAACTCAGTTTGATTCATGGTCTGTGCATCATGGCATATTTCAAAACATCTTCCAATATTCAGTATCTGTACAATGTATTGTGTACCATCTAAACGATTAGCCCTGTATTGCAAAGGATTTACTGTAAACATGTCTACTTTTCATATATATTTGTTGTGATCAATTTTTTTTATTTTAAGTTCAATAGGCAGGAAACAACAACCTGCAATCACTGAAAAAGAAATTGTAATGACAGTGACCAACAATAACTCTCTGCACACTCGTACACAGCACCCTAAAAAAATTCCCTGCAAAAGTGGTCTATATTGGATTAAAATTTTACTGATGCCCGTGTAGACTGGTGGAAGAAGTAAGCCAGACACAGCAAGCAACTGAGGAGAGAGAGGAGAACAATTAAGGATTAAGATTTGTGACATGGTGTGGACCCCCGTTCATCCAACTCCAAACCAAATGCACAGCAGCTTACCACATCTCTATACTGGAGTCAGATGATCCATTGATCTGCTCTGCCAGAAGTTCAAGTAAGATTAGATTAAAGAAAGAGAAGTTTACAGGGAATGAGTCAGGAAAATTCCAGCAAAAGGCTAGCATTAGTTCAGTAGAGATGGTGAAACTAGACAGAGTAAATCTGTGGGACAGAAGTTAAGGTAAGAGAGGAGAAATCCAAGAGAAGAAATATATGAGGCAAAAAGGGAATATTAACAGTGAAAATACTTAACAGGTAATCACAAACATTCATCCAAAAAGCAGAAACTACAGGACAGTTCTAAAACAGAAGAGACAGATGGGATCAGCAGCCAAATGCATAACATCCACCTTAATAAAAGGATATGTGTCTGTGTGTCTTTTTGCATGTCTATTCAATTATTATATCTCTTTTCATTCCAAATGATAGCACATCACTTATATTTTTAGTAATAAAAGGTATTGCATTTGTCATTCCAATAGAGAGCACATCATAAACATTAACATTGCTTTTACGAATTCCATACCATATGGCATATAACAGAGACATACATGTATGTACAGTATTGAATGTTAATGCTGAGGTCTATGTTAATTATTTAGATTTCAACCCATCTTAGACAGGTAACACAGCTAGTCAAGGATACAAGGGGTGAGGTACAGGTGATGTACAAATCGCTATTGTTAAGGACAGCTTTCCATGAGATGGGGAGAAAAGAAAGAAGGTCATGCTGCCAGATTGAAAATAAAGGTGGAGGGCTTACATATAGGGATGATACTGGTTTAAAGTTTGGAGATAATAAGCAGGAAAATGTATAAAGAGTGTAACAAGAGAGTACAGAGGGTATTGGGACACAATCTGCTCTAAGGACTGATCTGATTTGATGATAGAAAAAAGAAGAAGGAGGAGAAATAGAAAACTTGGATCTGAGTAACTGGAACATTCAGAGTCCAAAGTCATTATAAATGTCACCAAGCATCAAAATGCCTCGATCAACCCATTGCTAAAAAGAGAAGGCCCTGCCACCAATACAAAGATCAGAAGACAGGGGTATCCCTGTGCCAAACTAAAGATGCACCAAGATGTTTCTCAACTTTCTGTCAAATATGCAGAGGATATAAGACAAAGACTTAAAGTGGGGTGGCGTGACTTTAATTTAAAGGCAGTGAAGGAACGAGCCGAGAGGAATCTAGGGGACACCATGTTGGGTTCAATAGGAAACATGGACAGTAGATGTGTGGGAGGATATATACTGGTCGAAGGATAAATGCACAATGATATACCTCTAGGTCTGACAGAGGCACACCACCCTCAGGTTTAGCACGAATCAAAGTGGAGTACTTAATGGAAGGTCTCTTACCATTCCACAGAAAGGCAAAAAAAAAAGAGATCTAACTTCTGACCAATATTGATACACTTAATATTAAATAATATCTATGATATGGAGCTGGACTGTGGTATATTGGAGAATGCTAGGTATGGGCTAGGATCCTATGGTCCTATTGTCCTAGGTCCTGTTACAACCACTTGCCTGTTTTTGAATTTGTCTTTTTGTGGGGGTTAATACAATTATCTACAATACTTATTTTCTGTGTATGGCTTCTTGGTTGTTCTTAGACTAGATTTTTTTTCACCAAGCAACCATGCAGATTTGCAAGAGATAATGAAGATCATGTTTTTCAACATTGACGGACTTGTTCATAAAGATTTTCTTCTCTGATGACAAACTGTTAATCAGTGACATTACATTGAGATGCTGAGGCATCTTTGGGAAAGCATCTGGAAACAACATCCGGAAACGTAGTGCATTATGACATACCACCTGAACAAACCAAGTTGTCAGTCTTAGAGATTTTGACCAAAGACAATGTTGTTGTTCCTTTGTACCATCCCAGCCTCCCCAATTTTCCACATCTTACTCCCTGTGACTTATTTTTGTTCTCCAAAATTAAAATTGAGTTTGAAGGGAGGTGTGCTACTGTCTTAGAGATTCAGGAAAAAAACACACAGAAGGCTCTAGACGTGGTAACAAAAGTACAGGAAATATTTTCAAGAATGAGAGAAATGCTAGGACAAGTGTATTTCATCTCAAGGTTACTATTTTGAAAGAGACTAAAAGGAATTGCTGTAAGTTTTTTTAATTGTTTTTTTTTTTTGTTTTTTTTTAACAATCCTGAGAATGTTTGGGTCCTGTCTCATTTTACTGGAACACAAAATTGTTGCAATGGGCAGACCACTTAGGGCAATAACATAAGGTGATATGGGCTCTTCTTGTTATGAATGGACTTAATTTGTTTTTCTATTTTGATCTTTTATTTCTTTAGACCATCTAGAACTTAGTTTGACTTTCATTTTTATATTCATTTTGCTTTTGGACTAGTTATTTTTCCTCATATCTTTATCTTACTGTGACACTATCTCATTTTTTAGTAGGCATTGCCATTTTGATTATTGGCTACAATGACAGCTCATTGATAGTAGACATCCTGGTAAATTGCCATGTGTATATCCTTGTTTAATTCTGTGCTTATTCTAAAAAAACATTAGTGAGCAGTTATTCTGATTCTACAGTTTTGTGGACTTCTAGCTATTTTTGAGACTTCGATTTTGGTTAGCATATTGAGTTCTGTCACACAACTCTTCTATCCTTCTGCTTATGAGCCTCACTTGTGTTTTGTTTAACATTTTTATCTCCTAGTTTTTCTTTGTTTCTAAACTGCTTGCCCAATTCTATCCTCTGGCAGAAAACTTCTAATGCATTTGTCTCTTCATTTATTAGTGTGCAGCTCTAAACAGAATTCCATATTTGCAATTATCTGTACTTCTTGGTAAAATGTATGGGTTATTCTTTAAGAAATTAACATTTCTATAAATCCTTTTGCAATCATGTGTACTGTTTCAAGTTTTTGTTTTTTTTTGTAAAAAAGGGAGCACAGCCTGAAGTTAGTTAACCCACAATCATTTAAACGTGTGTAAAGGTTCAACCAGGGATGCTATGTTTCATGATTCAGAAGCTTTCTCTTTAAAAGTGAGCACCTAATGGGCAGTAATATTCCACTGGAGAAGGAGAAATCTAAATATAAATGGGAAAATGGCTTTAAGCAGTCTTAGATGACAGTCAGAATATTTTCCTTTATACTTTGCCATTTGTGTGAAAGCCTACAACTGTTAATAAAACATAGGAATCATAGTCACTGACTACACGCTGATACTGCCACAAGCATAAATTGTAGCTTTGACAATGTGGCAAATCCCCAGCATATTCTGTTAGTACTTCTTGAGATTATAACTCTGGTCCAATCATCACCTTAGAAGTAGCACTCTCTTGGAAAAAAAGTGAATTTCTCTTGTTGGCTATTCTAACCTTCTTTGTAAAGACAGAGATTTCCTTAAAAAAAGACCTTTACAGTATATCCAACTTCTCTCTAACCAACATTTGTTTTTTTTATCATTTAAGCTCCTGTTTTTTGAAAATCTGAATGATTCTCTTGGTGCAAGACACACATTTTCAATGTTTCTGCCTCTTTTCTTCACATGGATTATAGTATGTCCTGAAATTCATAACTATGCTTCCATAAATTCTCACCTGTTCCAAAACAGAAAATTATCAAATAACATCCGTCACCTTCCTTATTTTCTGAGCCAGCATTATCAAGCAGAGGTTTGTGAAGAGTGAGAGACTATCCATACAGCATCCAAGACCAAATCTGCACGTGATGTCAATCAGCAATTCAACTCATACTTTACACTAAACAATCAAACTGACATCTTCCTTGGCATGTGATTTGATTGTAGATACAGATTAGAAATAATGACAGATTATTTTACAATATTTTTAATATTATTAGGCAATTAACACATAAGCAGTTTTTCATAATTCATTAAACTGTAGGTGTAGGGCTCCAGTTACAGTATACACATCTCACATCAGTATCCATTTAAGGAACAGTGGTCCAAATCCATACCCAAATGGATTATCACCACTACCAAGCATCTTTTTCAGACTATTAGAGCAGGTCAGAGGCAATGTAAAATAAACTATTATACATTTTAACTATTACCATATTATTGTGTTCATAAGAATTAGTTATCGACACTGTGAAATCACTTCAGATTTTTTGTCTTGTGCATCCTGATTCACTGGTAGAAGAAAACCCCCACATATTATATACTGTACGACGTGTCATGATGTCAAGTTATGCAATGCATTGAACTTCTTGGTGTGTTTCTCCCTATATTTGGCACTCCAGACTCCAAACCCCTAATTTTTAGTTCATTTTGGACCATATGTTTTGCAGGAAATAACACTTATGATAAAGTGTAAACCAATAGGTGTCATCAGCAAAAATGATCAGAAGAACTTGAAGTTGTGCATGCTTCATCACCTGACACAAAGATTCGCCCCCTAATAGGGAGCGATATAATTGGCATATGCAGAGATGTTTTATTCTATCTTGAGAATGCTGATCATGACTATGATAATACTTTTGATATTCAATTCTTTAGTGATGGTCAGAGAGCCACTCCCAAAAGGTTAAAAATGTTAAATATCAAACATATGCACGCAATCTTCAAGGTTGAATATTTCAACTATGATTTTATTTTTGATTTTGTACACTGATCTTTGAATTTGTACAAATAAAGAAAATGTTCTGACAGGCTGTAAGAATGTCTTACTGTACTTGTATCAAAATGTCTGAAAATACTGTGTTTTGAACAAATAAGTTACATCAGAAGAAGCCACCAAAACACACACACACACAAAGGCCAATCTTGCCTTATTTTTAGGAATGGTCCCACTGGATTACTCACACCCAGGGCATCCAAGTCCCAACTGAAAAGATTCAAAATAGGAAACTGACTTTAGAAAGTCAAAAGTACCTGAAAATATTTTTTTGGAAAGTTAGGAGGATCAGAGTCAAACCTCAGAACCACAATAACAGAGCAAAGTTTCTTTGTAATTAAATAATATACTGTATTTCAAGAATTAAAGTAAAGGAGTACAACAAGCACAACAGAGAAGAAGAAACAAAACCATCCAATATACACTTAAGAAAGTCAGTATCTTTGATACAAGTAGGGTCAAAATCCAAGAAATCCCCAGATCAAAACCAAAAGCACAAGACTGGAAATTAAAATCAAAATACAATGCTGAAACATTAGAAGAAACTGAAGCTTCTCCTTTTATTCAGCTAGGACAATTCCCTAAATGCATTACCAGGTCACGTCATCTCCTTGGACTGAACTTAAGGAGACAAGTTGAATAACTCAAACTAAAACATGCAATATCAACATTACACAAAATGGCAAAGTAATTAATAAATTACATATTAATAAAAAGCATAATATGGCAAGGGCGGCACGGTGGCGCAGTGGGTAGCGCTGCTGCCTCGCAGTTGGGAGATTACTTCCCGGGCCCTCCCTGCGTGGAGTTTGCATGTTCTCCCCGTGTCTGCGTGGGTTTCCTCCGGGCACTCTGGTTTCCTCCCACAGTCCAAAGACATGCAGGTTAGGTGGATTGGCGATTCTAAATTGGCCCTAGTGTGTGCTTGGTGTGTGGGTGTGTTTGTGTGTGTCCTGCGGTGGGTTGGCACCCTGCCCGGGATTGGTTCCCTGCCTTGTGCCCTGTGTTGGCTGGGATTGGCTCCAGCAGACCCCCGTGACCCTGTGTTTGGATTCAGCGGGTTGGAAAATGGATGGATGGATGGAAAATGAAAATTTGAAAAAGAAAATACAATTTCTCTTTTGCAATTTCATTTTCAAAGTCTGCATGCAAGAATGTTGCAAAAATTAAAATAAAAATAAAAATGTTTGCAGCATTTTTGCATGTGGACTTTGAATGTGAAATTACAAATGTTTTTTTTCCATTTTCATTAATATTTTGCAGTATTCTTGTGCATTAACTTTGAAAATGAAATTGCAAATGGGGTTATTTCATTTTGATTTAAATTTTTGCATCATTCTTTTTGCACAGACTTTGAAAATGAAATTGCAAAAGAGAGACTGCATTTTCATTTTATTACTTTAATGTTCATTTTCTTTTTTTTTCCAGAAAATAACTCTCATATGTTTACTAGTAAATTAAGCAAATCAGTAGCACAGATTTATAGTTACACCCGAAGACCTTGTCTAATGACGACCCCTGGCGTTCGGACCATGGTTTTATACTGTGAGCCCTTTTGCCTATCCAATCCCCATTTACTTTACTCGCGGTCTCCCAATAAACCGTCACTTCGGGATGTGCACTGGACGTCAACACCTGCTCAGGTGCAGTCCGCTCTATTTAAACCTTCCCGCTCTCGTGCTCGTCTGTTTTGATGACGTGAGTGGCTACTCGGTTAACCTCTGGTTAGTAAGTGTTGTGTACTTTCACTCACTTTTATACCATTCTCTACCACATGTATGAATTTCATTTGTTGGCTACTGTGAAACCGACCTCTCTATCCTTTCTGACCTGTTTCTCTGAATTTAAATATACCATTTTTCATTCTATCCTGCAGTGGTTAAAGGCGCGTGCCTCCACATTCGGCCGCCAGAAACCGTGAGCGCGCTCGAAAGATGGCATTAGACGCGTGTCTCGGTGTCGGCTAGTTAGAGCCCCACAGCTTGCTCTCATAGTGCCTGTAGGCCTACTTGGAGTCCTTTGAGCAACCTTTTGCCCAAATGGAGGTGAAACTTTGTGCCGTTACCGTATTAATCTGGGAAGGCGGTGCTAAAACAGGTAAATTAAAACTATTTCTCCAAAATTTTTACCCATGCCCGTGATAAGCTGAGCGGCTGTTTATATTTTCTTTATTTTCACAGCCACTGAACTTGGCTTATCATACTTATTTACAAAATAAACAAAGTAATATTCAAAAGACAACAAAAATATTAAATAAACAAAAAACATACTTGAGCCAAGGAAGAGACCCTCGCTAGAACATAATAGCAGTGGTGTTCAGAGCTGTAAAGCAATAAACATCTTTAACACAATGCCACTAAATAGTCATATTTTGTGCACTTTTTGTGTGGGACACATCAAACTTTTATTGCTAGCTTTCTCTTGGTTGAATCTTGTATAGAAATTTAATCTGGAAAATGAGATGACACTTTTTTGTCTGACCAACCTTATACACTGGCCAGGCACTTTTGAGGACTCTGTATGGAATTTGATTGTGTTGTAGATAAGTTCAGTGAACTGAACATGCCTAATACCACTGACTTGTTTAGCAGAAACGGAGCCTATGCAGGAAAAGCCAGTCGATGGAATGAGCGAGTCAGAAATAAATTCACAATGCTCTTTGTGCTCATCAGACTTTAATGATGGAGAGGAAGAGGCGACTGTTATTTCTTAGCTACTATGCAGCCAACTCGCTGTACCTGCCAGTCATTTCAGTGAGATGGAAAATAAATTGAAAATGGACAAAGATTGGATCACAGATCAGTTTTCAAATGCATATAGCCTGTCTCACAGTTTACTTATGTCAGAGAGAGAACAAATTGATTGATCTCAGTAATGTGACATTTTGAGTCAGACCTACCAGAGCTGTGAACGGAACATTACATCATTATGGTTACACCTAGCAGTTTCAGCCAAGTACACCTCACCCTGTGAAAAAGCAGTGAGAATGCATTTGCTAATCTCAATCACCTATTTGACTAGTAAAAACAAAATTAAACAAAGCTTATTGTGAAGGATGTATTCTAAAAACACACCATAGGACAGATGACCCACTGGATCCAAGTTTCTTACTGAAAAGTTTGCACTAAGTTAGGTGTGAGAGTTTTAATTGAAGTAATATGTTGTGAACAATAAATATTAAGGTAGATGTTAAGACAAATATTGATGTTATCATCAGAAAGAGGGCAATTATTTACTTTAGACGTTCAATTGGTAAAAAGTTTGGCATCTAGTAAACATTGGCATAAGGGGCATAACATGGTGTAGTGTTTTAATGACAGATGAAATGTGAATGTTCTTTAATATTTTTTTGATGCAAAGATAATATGACAATTTAATACTCATATGTGCAATGGGAAAATATTCAAATATAAATTTCTTACAATGTATCTATATTATAAATCATTTTATCATTTGGGACATGTAGAAATGTCACGAATACACGAAAATCATCTCTTTTATTATATTACATAATTCATAGCACTTATTGTAAAAAATATGCATTGTGTATCAAGTATGAATTATGCAATGCAACAATGCTCTCCTATACATTTTCTGCACAGGGACATCGGTATTTATTTGCTGTCACAGAAACCTTTACTTCCTGGTTACTAGGGCAGTTTTTAGACTCATCATAGGAACCAGTATGTTGTCTGACATTGGACTTTAGAAATTGTAACTGGACTGTTGCTATAAAATGATACAAGGAAAGAGAAGTATCTATGAACTGGTTTAACAAAAAGCTCATGACAAGTTTTAAATTGGAGAGCTCAAGCAGAACAGTGGATAACAAGCTGCCCCGTTCTCTGAAAACAATACTGTTTTTTCCTGGGCTTTGGTCTGCTTAATGGTTTTGTTCTGTGTCAATAAACAGAAAGAGCAGGGAGCTAATGGACGAACAAGTAAATATGTCTCTCTATTATAAAAAAAAATCTTGGGAGGGAGACTAGGGAGGCGAGACGTGATCTTTTCAGAAGACAATTTGACGTCCCGGGAGAGACACTTTAATGTCATGCGAGACAAGGCAGTGAGACAACATTTAAAACAAGTTCACAGACATCTAACCTAGCAGTTGTTGGAATGCTTTTGGCAGACACACTTCATGTGCTCCCAGCTCGTAAAGCAACGACAAGCAGAACACGCAGCTCGCCAGCAGATGATCTGACTGTTTCTCCTTAGTGTGCGTTCAGTCCCCCCAGCCCACCTTTTCCACAATGCGAGCGGCATAGATGCAAAATGGCAAAAGGACAGCTGCTGTACAGGCTTTTAAATGATCAACGTGCAGCGCGACAAACAGAACACGCAACTCGCCAGCAGCAGCAGCAGAAAGACAGCAGCTGAACGAACGGCATCTCTTTAGCTTGCGTTCAGCAGGCCCCCTTTCACAGCACGGCAGCATTATACATCATGCGAGAAAGAGATTTAACGTCCGGGGCTGGAAGTAAAGGACAAGTGTTGCTTTTACAAAAGTTTTAAAATAAAAGTGAAATTAATGCATATGTAACAATTCCCATGAAAATAACAATCTCTTTAAATTGTATATCCAGTAAACCAAACCTGGGGGTGAGCTAGCGAAGTGAGCAGGGGCGGAGCCCCTTAGTGTTAATTACAAATCAGAAAGAAAAATGTATAAAAACCATGGACAAGTATAAAATTGAACAAAGAAATGGGAAATAAAACTGAAAATGTAAACAACGGTAAACTTCTGCAAAGAGAACATACACTATTATCAACTTAGAATCTTTAAAAACAATCATAAATATAATATAGAAAAAATATATAAATACTTCAAAAGTAGCAGTGAGTCCATACACTGAGAAAGTGATATCCAGAAAGAGGGTAATAAAGATAAATAAGAACATGTCTGCAAGGTCAGAATAAAAAATTAAATAAATAAAGTTTTCTCGTTATATGTCAAGTGTCAATTCAACAACACTAACACGGATGAAACAGCCAGCCAAAGCATTTCAAGGAACTAAAGGCATCTCTCATTAAGGTAATAAGACTTGATAAACAGAATGTATTGTAACAATTGGAAACAATTATGATTTAAATTACAGATAATAAAAACATAACATACAATGAGGGATCAAATACTGTACTGTACACTATAAAAAATAAGTGGCAAATTAACAAACAATAATTACAACTCCTCTGCTGAAAAGGTCATGAGAAACTTATGGAAAAATAAACTATATTTCTAACTATATTATTTAACTAATAAACTGTATTTTTAAGTAAATAATGAAACATACACAGGTAGCTAATACCAATCTAAAATGCCTTCTCATTGATGTATTTTAATAATAATAATTTACCAATTTTATATTAAGTATTCAAGGTGTAGTGTTAACTTTAGCCTTATGTGCATTTCTACCATAACCCATCATCTGTGTGGGAGGAGCAAAAGCTTTAATTTAGTCAAAAATTTTGATCTCCAGTTTTTGACAGATCTAAACATTTTAGGGTTTGGTTTACAGAATATTCATGAGTCATTTTTTGAGTTTATACATTTTATGCAGCTTGCCTGCTTATCCAGGGTAGTGTTCAAGGACGTTTGAGACTTCCAACAAGCATAGGAAGCAAGGCAGGAGCAATTCCTTGACACAGCACCAATATTTCAAATAAAATAATTAATATTACCTCTTATTTTCTTGCTAGTGTTTAGTGATGAGCAGAACTTTTGTTTTATACCAAATCCAGGTTTTCAAATTCTCAAAGACATACAATAGTTAATTCATTGCCAAATTTTTTTTTCAAATTAAAAAAAAATGCTCAAAAACACAGGTGGAAACTGAAAAAATTTGAGCCAACAATGTGTCAAGATCAAGAGTCCTGTTGTTTGTTTGAATTGCTTTACATGTTAGTCATAATTTTTATTGTTAACGTTTTTGACATTATCACATTGCTATTGCATTTAATGGGTACTGGCAATGGTGCCATTATTTTCCAAGGACACCACCATATTGTTGATAGCAATGGCAGGCATTGCAGATGATGTGATAGGAAAGTCCTAAAATCTGCTGATGCCCACAAGGAAGTATGTTTGCTAAGGAAAGGCATAAGGTAGTAGAAGCTAAATGGACTTCCAAATCAATCAGCGTTGGACATATCTTGTTTTGTCCTGACTTTGCATTTCTGAATTGTCGTTTCTGTTTTTGTATTTTGGCTTTTGTCCTTTTTGTGAATTGATTCTGGTTTGGATTTGACAAATGCTTTGAATGTCCCCTTAGTGCTGACACTAATTGTCTAACTACTATATCCTAACCTCCCTAAATTCAGCCTTTTGGTTTTTTTTTCTTCTGATGGGATCATTGTGCAGTAGAATGTTGAAAAATCTATTTAAAACAATTCAGTAAGAGCTTGATTTTTTAGTTCAGAAACATAATTTATCATGATTCTCTTTTGTAATTCAAATATTTATTTGATTTGATTAAACAAGTAATGTTACTAAGCACTGAATACAATCTATTTTAATAATATGTACAACCCTTTAGCTACAAGAGGAAATAGGACAAATACTGTATATATGGTACTGGAAACTTGTAGATTCTATCTCAACATGCAGACTGGGTATAGAGACTAAAGGAGGGCTTGCAAAAATTCAAATAGGAAAAGATGGGTTCATCAGCCTTATATGCTTAAGGTGCTATTAACATAACTTAATAAAGTTGTATAAATAATAACTTGCTAAAGAATATTGCAGTTCCGGGAAAAAAAAAATCTCATGGCTCACTTACTACACTTCTGTATACAACTTTAATAAACTGAACTGCCAAAAATAACAGTGCCTCCTCATTCCGCTAGCTAATCTGTTTGTTATCCATCCACTAAATGGATGTGGTCTGATACCACAGAAGAACCAGGAAATGAAATGTAGTCTAAATAAAGCACAGGTGAAAGCCAAATTAATGAAGCCAATACTTTGTCCTGTCTAAAAAATTAACATCATAGAAGAGACCTGAAAGTCGATTGTCAGAAAACAAAAGAGATTCAGCTGGAAAGAGTAGTCACTATATCCAGAAAAGTTGGACAAACCAGGAAGTGTCCGATACAGACCTTTATACCCGTGACCCTGTGATGTCTTGAATTACACAGTTCCTATTGATTTCACCTACCAACTGCCTAGCAACCAAGATGAAAAAGAGCACAAAATGACGGCACCCATAACAAAAGTACACCAGTTGAGAGTAAAATGTTTCTCATCTTAAACATAATAAAATACTTCAAATTCATAAATAAATGTAATTACTGTATTCTTTGACCTGTAAAACATAAGTTAACACTAAAGGAAATTAACAGAAAAATGTATAAAGCACAGGAAAAATTAAAATTGTAGTTAAATAATAACAGAATGTTGTCAGTGATTGTCACCCCAAAGGAAAGTGTCTTTAGACTGACAGAAAAGCCTACAGGAAGTGCATATCAGGAATTTAACATAAACTTTCTTGTTCATTAAGAATCATTATGCATTTATAAAAGTATAAATGTTATTGTTTGTTAATGCTTGTAGGGAAATACACAATAAAGCATATTCCAGCCCTAAACTTAATCTTTTTTTAAGAAGCGTATTTAAGAAAAGTATATTTATGTGAACTCAGAAAACTCTGAAATATTTTTGACAGGCAGTTTAGTCCATCTTGAGCACTAGAATGGAATTTCCCTTCTGTTTAAAGATAACTTAACAGTTATGCTATGGAAACATGCCATGTGAAATAAAATGGGTTTTTACAGTGCTTTAATTTTTGTATTGCTCTTAGAAAGCCATACATCATCAAAAATATTCTTAAGGACTAACTCTAACAGCTTTGGAAAAGATAGAAAAGAAAGGAATGTTTCTCGTGAAGTAGAAGGTTATGAGTTTAATTTATGTTACTTGTGAACTGAATATGTTGTGCTCCAGGATGCAAGTAGGAGGACAATAAAGACTCTTTCTATAACTCACTACATAACTCATAAAAAGGATTTACTAGATAATTAATATACAAGTAATAAATACTGATAACATCCATTTACTGAACCGAAAAACACACTAACTAGGTGTTTCTGGTATGCACTTGTGGGCTCCAACTTAAATTTCTTGAATGAAATCCTGGAAAAGCTCATAACATGTATTAACTTATGAAGTGAAAATGATGCACAGATTGTTTTCTAATTCCATCTAAGTTCTATTTGTTTAACTTATATCTATATATCCATTTTAGAAGGGTTCTCTAAATGGAGTTTTGAAAGGACGGTATTTTATTGTACTATATAAATGTAAAGGGCATTTGCTAAATATCTTTAATTCTTATATGCCCCATTTAGTGACCAATAGATATTTTTTCTGACTAGATAAGAAGTATGGAGGGCAATTAGTATCAAATATCCCTCTGTTTTCCCAACACTTTTAGTCCATGACATGGTCATGGACAGCTGTAGATTATCCCAAATTAACCAGGCCTGCATTCTGAATATTACCAAAGTAGTAAGAAAAAATATCAAACCAGGCCACACAAAAATTTTAAGTATTTAAATTATAAATTAAATGAAAAAGTTTTACAAATGAGGAAAGAGCTCAAAACAAGAAATACATTTTTTAAAAATAAACAAGAATCAAAATACCAAAGAAAAAAGGAAAACAAGAAAGACACAAAGCAGACATAAAAAAAAGATGTGAAATTTAAAAAAATACTTAAAAATAGCAAACAAACAAATGAAACACAAAAGTCAAAATTTAAAAAAAGAAACAGTTCACTTATATCATTTAGATAATTAACAAAAAACTAAAAGAATATAGTTAATAATGAGAAAATTAAACAAAGTAAAGCTAGAACACAACAATATAAGAAAAACGGAAGAAAGAATATACAAGCAAAGTAAAAAACAAAACCACATTGTGAAATTCCAACATAACATTACAATCGGAATGAAAGACATTTCATCACAAGATACTGTCTTATATGTTTCCACACCCACTCACGATCTCCATCTACATGTTTACAGGCATCACAAAAGACCCTGGGTCCTATGAGGCAATAGGGAGTTGTTATTATTATTATCATTTTTTTCTTTCCTTTTTCACAGCTTATGCTGGTTGTTTTTTACTGAGAACTAACCAGGTTACTTAGGTCTTATTGTATGTGGGCAGTTCTGAGGAGAGGATCACTTATGTAGCACTTGCTTTACCTGGCAGTTCATAAAGATATTTTTGACACCTAGTTGTGCCAAAGTGCTCTGATTACAACTGGGATATTGCAATCTAATATTAGTATTATTGTTGATGTTAGTTGTACAATTTATTGCTAAATTGGCATAATTCTGTTTTTTAAGTCCTAGGAAGCTGGAGACTATTCTAGTAGCATTTTATCACTATTCGATTATTATAATTATTGATTTTCTTCTGTTGTTCTTAATAATCATAGTAATTCAATGTATTTTTACACTGCACACTTCAGAATGGACATTTATTTTAATACAGGAAAGAAAAAAACATATATTGCAGATACATAATTATTTTTCATTGTTTTCTTTTTTCACCTTATGCTGCCAGTAATCTCGGGGAAAATAACACCAAATGTATGATTAGGATATTTTGTTATGGAACCACAATTTTTAATAAAATAATACTGATGGATTACAGGGTTTGATCCCTATTTGCCACTTGCTTTAGTGCATGTATATAATTTGGAGAAATTCTTACGCAAGTCACCAGGACTAGGGAGTTTATTGTTACTACACAAAAGCAATGTAATGAACTTAATTTACATCTGAAATGGTTTGATGCAATTGTGTAATAAAATAATGGCAAACTATGAACAAAGAAACTTTTTCAAAAACATCTAAAAAATAGTGATTATATGGAAACATAAAAGTGTTAATAAAAAATATTCTCAGGAAAGCTGTCACAGATTAGTTACAATGTATACTATGAATTTGGAAGAAGAGTTGAAATTTACACAGTGTAATAGAACTTTATCAGATTAAATCAAATATAATGTGATTAGTTAGCATACTACTTTAAACAGATTACTTTATTTACTGAATATAAATGCCACTTCAGAAGCCTTTACTTTCTTATTATGCATACACTTAATGGCAAAATAGCACAAATAAAGACTAAAGACATAAATGCTGTTACACAACATTTGCAGATGTTGTTCATTGTTTTTGTATTCATCATGAAGGCCTAAGCAATGAAGCTGCCTTGTAACTTCCTCATTTCTTTTTTTTTTTAATACATTTGCCGCCAGCTTTTTTCAAAGACTAACAGACATCTGTTATTGTATTTTCTTTTTGTTTAACATTTTAATGAGAAGCAGAACAGTTTACTTATATTCCTCATATGGGTATGTAAAATGCAAAGCACCTGAGAGTTCATGGTTGTCCACTTCTTTGACCTTTTAAGTGTACAATATGAAATGACTGCCCACGAGAGTGCATGTCAGACGAAGGTGATTTTTTTCAGCAATAAACTAAAACATGCAGTTTGATTCCTTGGTATCCATAGGCATCTGAGAAGATCAAAATAACTTGCAGTGCAACTTTTTTTAAATTAAATTGTTTTTTCATCTAAAAAACACCACTTGGTTCATCCAGACTAACTTTCACTGTAGTACTTTTTGAGTTGTCATTGTGTTGTCACGGTGCCTTTTTTGTTGCATAATAAAGAAAATAATAGAACCATCTGTGCTTAGTGTAGTAAACAGCAACATGAACCGGTCAAGTGCATTCTACAGTGTTCGCATCTGCAAAATACTACAGGAATCTGAGAATATTAACATTCTGCTCATTTATTGTCTCTGATTATGCAATAAAGATTTTAATTTTCTAAAGAACTGGAAACAAATATCCACCAGGAAATCAATTAAATCAACACATAATGTTTCATTTTCTCAAAGAATTCAAGTTTACAGTAGCATGACAGTGGTGCATGTGCAGGCTTCAAATTTATGCAATAATTCAAAACTGAAAGGGTATATGCAAAACAGTGCAATGTATTAAATATTCAGTAATTCTTTGCCCATTTGTAATTAGCATGTTTCAGCTTTCTATGGTGAGAAAGCTGTATTACAAAGTAAGAAGTGGCAGCTGGACTAGTGTTGCTGCATATGCTGACCTGTATTCCATTCATGTTTTTGTGCACATAGAAAAACTACCATTTATGTGTATTAGCCATTGCTTTGCTTAATTTGAACACCTGTATCACAAGAAATGCTTTTAATATCTACATAGTTCTTACATCTGTAAAACACTGAGTTAGCCAGTTTGTTATAGACTCCATCCTCCATGTTTTTATAGTACACATTAAAAGAGCAATGACAGCAATAATTAGAAAATATCTGCAACATTCACCTCATAGTGCTGAATGTCACACAAAATGAGTCAGACATTTTAGTACTTATAATTATACCTCAATAGGGATACTGACTGTAATCAAAATAGTGCTAAAGTTAAAAAGTTATTTTTTTCATTTAGACCCTCTTTTAATGCACACCAAATATAGTGACACTTTTTCTGTTGTGTCAGTAAAATGTAATAAAACTATTTATGCAATCAGACTTACTCTATTAAGTTGCAAGTTTACCTGACTATAGCTTCCCATGTATGCCAACATTTCTACAAGATAGAACATCTAAGAATGTGATTAATATATTGCTTTATTCAAGGCTCTTGCCATGTACATAGTTAAATCATTTTTTTATTTAGAAGGCATATAAGATATGCACTGAATATAAGCAGCTCACATAAGAGATAAAGAAATGGACTCTGAAGACAGTAGCAGCCTGCACAATATGGGGTTCTTTCCAAGACCATACCTCTGGCAAATAAGGATTAATGACCTTTGAAACATGTTGTGAATGACTGTTTTTCCCATTTCTTAACGGTTTAGTCTGCCTGTGGTCTGATAAGACATTCTCTTAAACAAAGAAAATTCAAACAAAACGATTAAACAACTGCATTGCCTGTATAAAAAACACTCAACACGGTGATATATCTATCTGATAGACAGATCTGTAAATTCATCTGTAAATAAAGATTGACCTATCTATCTATCTATCTATCTATCTATCTATCTATCTATCTATCTATCTATCTATCTATCTATCTATCTATCTATCTATCTATCTATCTATCTATCTATCTATCTATCTATCTATCAGCAAAATATATTTTATTTCTTATTAATATAAAATTCTCTAACGTGGACAGAAGCAAAGTGTTTATAGAGTCAAAAGATTTTAACGAAATGTGTGACATTTTCTGTAAACACACAAAAGCTCAAGACACTGTTTTCCACTGTTTCATATATATATGTGAAAGTGGAAAAATAAGCGTATAGTAAAAATAAATGAACAATTAATGATTCTTTGTGTCTCAGGCAGACACGTATCCATCTTGTAGGCTATACTTATAGAATGGTATAAACAACTGCCCGTTAGGGGGGGCTTTTCCCTTAGTGTTTGCTTCATTAAGGGCGTATTATCTTAATACACAGTATAAAAACTTTAGAAACCTCCATGGTTCACCGACTGTGGTATTCAATTGTGATATACACATGTAATGATATACTTTTTTTCAGAAAACAGACCAATTTTTAAACCATTTCTTCACACTGCGATGTGTACACAAATATAAACGCACCTATCCTGTTGTGCTCCTGTGTTTGTTAGGCATACATCTGGTTTAAAACAACTTTTTCTCCACAGGCTACGGGTATTACTTCCACAGGCAGATGAGGTGAATAATTAATTTTCTGTTAGACATGGAAGACTGACTGTAATTAAAGAATGCAGTCCGAGCCAATTTGTCTGCAAGTCATACCAACAATTGCAGGGGCTCAGTGGCGCATCTATACTCTCTTGTTCCTGACCCACACTGGACTCATTGACTATTTATTTACTAATCACAAATAGATGTTTGTTTCATTTAACCGTAGTAGAGCTCACAAAAAAGAGCCCTTTCATGATGAATCACAAGCGCGACATTCCTACAACGCTGAGCTCTGAAATGTAGTATTTTACATATTTAAAAGGGAACGATCATCTAACTTGCTTAGTAAAGGTGACAGCCGTCATTCAGTTTTGTTTTTTTTTTTCTTGTCAGTCTGTGAGTAAATTCCATGAAAGCCCTATACGGTGATTCACAAATTCCACCTCCATGAATCCTGCACCGAAACACTTTAATAAAGATCTCTTCCTTAGATTAAAGGAAACTATATAGACGTTTACAGTTTTCGGGGGGGAAAAAAGACTGAACAGGTATAATCCGTGCGGAGTCACTTTACCGATAGATCAGATTAACTAACCACAACATCTGGGGTTCACCTTTCCTATTGATGCAATTAGGCAAAACCTTTTCATAATGTGGTGTTCGCGCTGAAACATTACTGCACGTAACGACTGTTAATATGAACACATTGCGTTCTGCACAGATATATAACAGCAATATATATCATAGATCTGGGTCCATTAAGTTAAAGTTGGAACCTTTGTGTGTAACGGACCCGGCAGCGTAAGGTAAAAACGTATTTTGGAATTAGCTTTGTTATACAAATAACTTGAAGCACACGCATTAATTAAATTCTCTGTGCCTTCTAGTTACCCCTCTAAAAATCCTAATAGATTAATAAATTAGGAAAGTCAAAGCACACTGTGAAGACGGATTGTTTGCCCATTGTTGTGTTTCCAGGTGTGGATGTAAAGAAATGAACTCAATATTGTCTCTCAGCATTTGAGCATCAGTGCACAGAGGGCTGTGTAGTGTTTAATTACAGCTCTCCCCTCGCCTTCCCCTTTCCTCCGCCCTCCCCCGTTCTCAAACCCTTCATTTCCTTTAACACTTTTTTTTTCAGCTTCAAAAGACAATTGCGTTCACTATTCTTAAACAGAATGTCTAAGAATTGACATATAAGCGGGTAATTCCATTTAAAAACTTGATCGCAATTAACATTCAGTTGTGTTTTCGTTTCAAAGAATGTGCACAACAAATGCAAATCACACGGTGGCAAATACCTTTTATCGCTTTATTTCTTTTAGATGTTAATGCTCTTTGCATTAAATCAGTAGATAATTATTTGAAAACACTTCCAATCTCTTCTTTCTAAACCAAGCTGTATCTTTAAGCAGCGAGCTTCTTGACCGGCAGGAGGCGTGTCTTGTCCGTAGCCCGAACACAGCGAGCTTACAGTTGCTACAGGACTGATTTCTCTCAGCTATTGGAACAAATGAACTACTTTCTGTGGTTCTTCTAACACTCCGGCAGCTGATTTTGCTTCGCTATATACAAAGGTAAGAAACACCTTAAGGTTTTTGCATTTTCTTACTAAACAATTTAGCATTAACTACTATATCGTTAAGCATAACTTTTTCTCATTTTTGATTCTAAAGGTATTGATTCTGGGCCGCTTTCTTACACGTTACACTGTAGAGATTTCTAAGATGCAGAGTTTTTTCTCATAATGTAACTACCACTACTTTTCATCTACACACTGTACGTGCATTCCCTTACCATTCCCTCGGGCTGCTCTCGAACCTATATAAGACTATTTCAGTTCGAATTAAAATAAAAGAAAATATAAATAAAGACAGGCATATTGAGCGATTCAATTATATAAATAATAAAGAGTCCCCCTTTTGTATAGTATAATGGGAATGGTGACGGTACGTGATTTGGTGGCAATGTGCAGACGTCTAAAAGGTTGCAGTTGTTAGTTAATAAACCGTGGAGAAATGTGACCTCCTGCTTCTTCATTTGACCCCCATTTAAAATGCATGTCTCTTCTACTTTCTGCTTCTGAGCTAATGCATTTCTTATTGTTAGAATTTAAAAGGCATTTGGTGTCGTTATGTGACTTCAATATGATGGTTTAAATATGTTTACTTTCATTCTCTTTCGGGGCCGAGGGTGGGGGTTGGTGGTAGAGTTTAATATCCATTATATTTTCTGAAACATATAAAAATGAGTTCCATTTCATTTGGCTGTGTAGAGTTGCATGGAATATTGAAATTGGGTGATGCTGCCTAAACTGTCTGATTTTTTTCATCGTCCTCATATACACGTTTCAGTTATATTTTCATATTTAAAACAAACCCTTAAAAGTTGGCCCCAGAGAGGCAGTTGCTGAGTGGTTAATGCTTTCCATTTATAACACACTTTCAGATACTCTTAAAAAGCGTTTAAAGTGACAATGAAAATGTATGTACCATCTCTTAAGCACTCTTTGCCGTTTCTCCGTTTCCTTCGTACACAGGCAATCATACGAAGCTCTCATTTTTCAAACACTCTGAGTTTTAAACTGAAAGCTGATATATATCGTTAATACAACATAAATAGACAATCCTTTAAAAAGTAACCTAAGCTTGAAATTTTATTTAAATAAAGGTAAACGTCATTCAGTCTAGCTTTTAATATCTATGATTTGGCTAAAAAGCATCTTCGATCAATTTACTCTATAATAAGGCTGTGCTTGCTAAAATACCAGTTTAGTGACTTGAGAAAATAAACAGGAGAGCACAAACACCAGAAAGGAATTCACGTGCAGGAGCAGCATCTTTCCCACCCATATTTTAAAAGATATGATCAAAAAAGTCTTTATTTATGACTCGTTGACTTAAATTGTTTTAAACGTATTTGTATTATAAATTTGGAACTGGTAAGTACAGCACATAAGGATAGTTTAACGAAAGCTATGTAAATTAAAACATTATGTGCCATAATATAACAGCTCATAACTTTTAAATAAAAATGAAAAAATCATCTTTCTTGCACTGCACTACAATACATGCATTATTCATTGAAACGGGAAATGTTTACCCTGAGCTATTGATTGGAAGGTAGAGATTTGCCTACTTCTAGGCATACCGATATAGTTTGGAATTTTTCTTGTATGATACATTGTGACATTTTAGACTGTGATACCAGCGTGAATGAAGCATGTATAATGCATTTTAACAAGGATACCCTTTGTGACATTAATATTCCACATTGGAGCTGGGGGTTTCTTTGATTATCAGAACACATCAAGATTAAAGACTCAATTGAAGACCTGAAATGCCACATAAAAATATGATCTGCATATAAGAGAAAAAAACGAATACAAACTACAGTATAATGAGTAGGTCCTTTTGAGATTAAAATATTTATGAGAGTGTATACAGGTACTAAAAACAAGAAATCATAAAAATAATGGCCAACATATAGGTGCTGTCCGTGGTACTGAAGCAATGCTGCCCACGTTCTCTACAGTGTGCCCCGCAGTTAAGGCAAAAAAGGACCCTCTGAAACAACGAAAGTTTTAAGGACATCTCATTACTTTATTTAGCACAGAGTTTCTACATCAATACTAAATGGATTTTGAAGTGTTTGGGTTGACGGTTAGTCTATACAGCAGTAGATGCTAACCACGAAATGCCTTTTTTAGAAGATAAATGATTAATCTTGGATGACACGTGCAACAGATATAGAAACAAATGTACTGTATACACATTATACACACATATATACAGGTCCACCAATTAATAAATCCAGCAGAGGATCGAAGGGATACTGGAAGTAAATCTCGATATCTTTGGGCGCAAGGCTTGAACTAATCCTGGACGGGATACCAGCGTATTGAAACGTTCACACATGCGCGTTCATTAATACTGTGGCAGTTAAGAGTCCAGGGTTGTCATTCGATATGCACATTTTATTTTGAGATGTGGTGATGGTAAACGAGACTATCCGGAAACCACAGCGAAAACGTGCAAATTCTAAATTGACAGTGACCAGGCCAAGAACATAGACTTGTCGCACACCAGTCTACCCGGACTTTACACAAGCACTTAATTAATAGCAGTTGAGCCTTACACTTTTAACTGCAAAGGAATGAAGAGTGCCATCCATTAATGTGTTCAGATTCTAATTTGGAGAAGACTGTCAGCCATGGAATCCTAGGTGTTTGACATTTTCAAACCGCTAGGTGTTCTTTTCAGCTTCATGTTATCACTATATACTATTGGTTAAGGCGGTTACATTTTAAAGATTTTGACACGTCTATAGCATGGCATTTAAACTTTTCTGTCGTCTGTCAATCTTCTCGTTGTACCTAGGCATTCAGTTTCATGTAAAAGCTGAATGTGTTGCCTTTCATAAATCAGCTTTCCATATAAAAGTCTAACTTCTGCACCGAGGTATAAACTATCTTAGGAGCTAAGCCGTTTAATCTCCCGATGCTTGCACAAAGAGAAATCTAAAGTCCCTCACACCCACACAAGCACTCGCAGGCGAGCAGCACAAATACACTTGTTCACTCACACAGATACCAGTGCGCGTGCGCGTACCCGCTAGAATTCGGCTTTACACCGGCATTCGCTAACCCGCATTGACAAGCATTCTCACCCACATCTATGGCATATATAAGCATCATTCACTGGCACAATCAAGGGTATATTTACTGCTAACTTGATTTTTTGACAAATAAATGAGTAGATATCTGTCGGGAATGTAAATTAGCTACGCGCTATGTACAAAATGAAAACCCATGTAATTCAGCTAGACACATGATAAACTAAAAACTTTAATGCTTTAGCTTCTACTTTTAGAAACACTAGTATTACTAAAGAACAGACACAGTCATTTTGAAGGAAAACAAATAATTATAACCTAATGTCTAACATGAACACCTTGTGTTGTGCAATGACAAAACATTTATTGAATCTAAATAAAGATTTAAACTCTTCAAAGAAATCCGCTAACTCGTTGACTTAATATTTTGAAATATCGCATATGAAAAACTTCCTACACGTGCCCATGTTTTATTGAATAAATAAATAAATGAAAGTTTAAGGTGGCTAGTCTAACACGCAAACAATATTGCTTTTATAACGAAAGAACCGGCAGTCTGTTGTCTATTTTTGGGAAGCAAATATCTATTCCTAAGCCTTAAATTGGGAATTCCTCCTGAAATCGCTTGATGTGCCCCCTTCTCAACACCAAGGCTAAGTGATTTCGACCTCGCAAACCGTGTATTAAAATGCATGCATTGATTTCTGCACTGAAGCATACTATATTCCCACCGGTAGGGACGTCTAATGATAGAGACAAAGCACATGAAAACGTAAATGAACGAAACCCTCAGCTCCATCACAAGAGGCAGGGAAAGATGTAGGATCATTTGAATGGCACATAGAAAATCGGGAAGTATATCTGGTCAGCAGTACTGTAATAAGCTATCGTTTTTCCTCAGCCTAATCTTGGCTCCACGTCAGAAGCTGTGCAGCAGTGCAGTAGAAGGATAGCCTAGTACACCGCTGCTTATAGAGCTTGCGAATTGCTTCCCGTTTCCCTTTAATCATCAGAGTCGCCTGCCTGGATACATACCGATTGTCTTTTCGTTGCAGGCTACTCGTGTATGGATTTCTGCGGGATTTGCACAGCCTAACATGGATGTCCCACCATTCCTTGCATCGGAAGGTTGCTTCTTGGCGCAGTGAGAGAAGAACATGCAGGGATTGCTAATGGATTTGGGAAGCGTTTGCTTTCTTCTTTAAGTGACCATGCCGTGATCCTCACTGAGGGCCATCACCCTGCAAAACGTCAATAGAAGTATTCCGGGGAATCTAACAACAGAGGGGGAATAAACGCTGTGCATTACAGAAACAACATGAAGATTATCTCCCCAGTTCTAACTAAACTGATCTTCAGGTGCACCGCTGGGCTTCTCCTGCTGCTATTGCTATGTGTGGGATATTCACAAAGCATGCCGCACGTTTTACGATTTGGTAAGGTATTTTTAATTGCATTTCCATTACTTTGTAATTGTGCTGCTGTTCGAAATTGTATGGAAGAATAGCAGTAACCTTACATCTCATTTCTTTTGGACGCCATCACTAGGCTGTTCTTCACAGTTTACTTGTATCCATTGACCCCGTTCATGCCCTTTTCTTTTTAATGACAGCACTGTCTAGATTGCAGCGGCTTCTTTAAACGCCCCATGAAGGTTTGCACCCGAAAGTTGTCCGACTGTAGACCAGAAGAGCCTAGTTCTTAAAAAACAACGCGAGGGGAAGCACGGCTCTGTGGAGGTTCCTAATTAATTTTATTAAATTTAAAAATCACATCCGTCTTACATTTTATTCTGGTTGCTCTTGCTATTCTAGGTATACCAAAGTAATTAGGCTGTTGGTTTCTAGTATGCTGAAACGCATGTTTTTGACATATAGGCACATTTGGAAGAGTTGGAAAGAAGTAGAACTCGCGTGTGCCTGCCCAAAACTTTTAGCACACCAGAGTAATGTGTACCTCGGGTATGTACACGGCCAGAAACAAACATTGGCAGTCCAAGAACTTACTGATTATACTTTTCAGTAAAATAATATGAATGGCAGGCAATCAGATGGTGAGAAAAGATTGTGGTAGCAGAGTTTTGGAAGATTACAGTGTGGGGGGATGGTTAATGAATCATTTCATGCGTTTACTGTGAGTCATACTGTGAACAAACGCAACGGTTTCTTAAACATGAAGGAGAAATTGTGATTTAACGACAAGCTTTCATGTGTTTTATATATAAAGAGAGAATATACATTTTAAAATGACTTGTTTAATGGTTTGAAATATGTTGCTTTCATACAATTCTTGGTTTCTTTTGTGAACGGTGCCAAGTTTCAGGCAAGCAGCAGGTGTGTTTTAAAGACTTCAGTCGGTTTGTTCCTTTTGTCGGGCGATGCTCTTGTGGGTGACCCATGTCAACAAAGGAAATGCACCCCTTACCAACATAAATATTATGGAAAAATCTAAGAAAAAGACGACACAAAACCAGTCATAGCTATGAAATGCACAGTTACTAAAAGAATGGCGACAAAGCAAGGCTCATTTTCACTGAATTTTCCGAACTCTATTTTTTTTCAGACCCTTTTTCAGTATGTAGTTTTCTGCCCGTTGCCAATAGCAACCATGCTAAGGAATAAATTGTTTTAAGTACGTGGTGTCTAGCATTCAGTTTAAACACCAGAGCCCTCGCCTCACTGCACATTTTTGCGCACACGTTTTTTCTTTTGTTTTTTTTTTTAACATGGACCCGGCAAATAGCTTGAAGGATGGGCAAAATGCTTTGTGTTGGAACGCCTGAAACACGTTTAACACAAAATGTCTGGAGTAAGGACATGTGCGATTGTGTACAGCGGGTTATGTCTCTATCACCTAATAGGTTTTTGTGGCTGCGATGCCGGTGATTCACTCGTGCTTTCTCGCCCTTCCTTTATGCCTCAGTTGGAAGACAGCGTCTACTGTGCGGGTGTCACCTACACGTACTGACAGTAATAGCTTCTGGAGGCCCTGCTTAAAAAGCAGACCGCATCCGCAATCAGCTGCCACTATGGCAACGGGCTGGAGCGCCTGTCGATGAAACCTTTTGCTCACAACTACACATTCATTCTCGTAGCCAGGCCCAGGCTACTACGCGGGGCAGTCCCCTGTGAGCAAGTGTGTGTGTGTGTCTGTCTCAGTCCCTCGGAGAGCCTGATAACTCCCGATCGCGGTTGACGAAGTTTATTGCAAACCTCAGACATCTACACGATACTCACTCTGAAGCTTCCCCCAGCCCCCATCGAGCGCTGGACGTAATTTGGGGATAGGCTGCTGCTCAACTCTTAAATGAACGAGCCGGTGATTCCGAAACAGCCTGATGCGGAATTATAACATAAAATGTAAACAGTTTCATTCATGAATAGACTTCTTATCTAAACGTATTTAATATTGAAACCGTCATTTTTTTCATATATCACTTGTTGGTTTGTTGGCAACATAAAAACATTTTTAATCCTTTAAATATTTACACATATTTTTCGATCGTTTCACGGTTGTGGAAGTGTGTCGCTATGTCACGCATTAATTTTTGCTTTACGAATTATTATTCATATATTCTGGCTCTTCTTTCTCTATAGCGATTTCAATCACACGTAGTAGTCGAACTTACATTTTACAGCCTGTTCAATTCAGGTGGAATTTATGCAGAAGCTTTGAACTAATTACATTTTATGAACACCGTTGAGAATGCATAGCGATAAGATTAAGTAATAGTTACCTGTATTGTAGCAAACTGGACAGAAACAATAACGATATTTACTGAGTAAAATTCTAATATATTCATACCGACATAAACGTTTGGAAAAAACAGATTAAAAGCACAGTGTTTATAGTGGCATATACCCAGCTTTTCATTGGTTGTATTTTAATACCTGTCGCCCAAAGCATAAATGCCTCATACATAAATGTGGTGTGCATGTGCACGTGTGTATAATATTTACTATACATACATATATTTGAACATACATATTATATAGTATTGTATATCGATCTTTTATTTTATATATAATATACTCACAAACACAAATGGAAAAAAAAACATTTTAAAAATATATATAAACACACGTAATAAAAAAGCGTCTGAAGTCTTTCGAATAAACAGTGTAATGATGATGGTTAAAATGATGGAGAGTCTCCATTTTTGGTCAGATATTTTAATTCTTGCTATATAAATAACTATGCAATATTTTATTCCACCATAGGCGTTAACGTATAACACACAGCATACAATATTTTATTTCACTCCTGTGTATAAAAGTATTCAACATGCCAGGTCCCTTAAATGTGTTCTCAACAGCCAAAGGCCATATCCTTCATTTATCACCACACAGTTGGTAAAGTTTCAAGACTAAACGTAACTGGAAATCTCAAAGCATCAAAGTATTTTTTTGCAAACGTCCTGCTGAATAATTAAATGAGTGGCCCACTTTGAAATAAGCTTTGTTTTGTAAATGGAAATTAGGATGTATTTATTTGTTTTGGTTTAATATTTTAGCCAGGCGGTTTGCATTTTCATCGATGAGCATGAGAGGAACAGATGTGATAAATTCATGGAGAAGTACAAGAATGTGTTTACTAATATCTGAAATGGGGTTCATCTTCAGATTGTCACATTGAATATAGGCTGGTGTGAAGTGTAACTAAGTTTAAATTAATTATATGAGAGAAAAATTCAAAGAACAATAATTAGAATACTAATGGTAGTAATAATAATAATAAAAAATAAATTAGCTACCAATAATGTTTCATCTCACTTTCAAAGTGCATTTAATAAATTATACAGCTTTATTATACATGTTAAGGCAACTGCGTTCATGTATCACTCCTACAAAAGTCTGTCAAAACACAGTTTCTCTGCTCAAATGTCAGAGCTGAACAAAGTCGACATATATTTTCGCCCTAGGTAATGCTCATCACAGTGGTGTATATATTTATCCGCTGACCATGGAAAAGCTTGACATGCTCTACACAAAACATAATGTTGCTTTCTAAAGAGCTACATGCTAAAGCACAAAGAATATTTCCATGTCTCTGCAAACTGAAATCTGTCCTTGCTGGACTTACTCTATGCTATTTCTGGACCAGAGAATTTGAATTCTTTATTTCATGTCATTTGGCATGTGCTTATCTAATTTACTCACTTGCTTAGTAATAGTTAGATGTATTTAATTTGTCTTAAAATAAATTAGCAAAAGTTAGAATACTATGTAAGGGGCATGTTAATTATGTTAGATTATTTCTTTCAGCATCCTTCCGTTTCCTAAACCAGGTAGTCTGGTTCATGGAGGCATGGGGAAGCTGGAACTGCTTTGAAAAGGACAGAACAAGAACTGAAACTTGAAGTGCCATCATAGGGATCATACACTGATTTACAGTTTAGCGTTAACCTAAAACATACAGTATATGTTTAGGATGCAGAAAAATAATTCGGAGTAAAAGAAAAAACCCTCGGACACATAGGGAGAATGCGTGAAGTTGTTATTTGGATCCAGTGTTTGGGAGCTGTGATTCAGCAGCACTAATCTCTGCATCATTTTTTTTCATAATAAGTACTTTAATCAACCAAAATGAGCAGAATTCCAAGTGAATATTTTAGTGATTGTCTTTTTGTTGACATTTTTCTGATGTTGAATAAACTGTTAATAGTCAGTTTCAAAAGAAATGTTATTGAAGGAAGTTGGCACTGCTTCATTGTGGTTACGCGGATATAAAAAATCAGGTTAAAAATCAGGTTCTTAAATCAGTTTTTACAATTAAAGATCTGTCTATGCTCATAGGCAAAAGTGGCTTGATAAGAGTTAAACACTTATAATATTCATTCATTTTGTTGAACATTTTGCCTAATTTCTTTTTCCAGTTGTTGCCTTTAGTTCAGTGTATTGTGGCTACTTTATTCTTCACAACTAAGATAAGCTGAGCTAACCTGACCTGTTGGACAAGCAACTTGATATTTCCTGTGTTTCTGTTTGTGAAAAGCGTGTTTAAACAGTTTCAATTTATCCTGATTTTATACATTATCTTGAGTAAAGACTTCTGATAATTATACAGTAACAATAATCCATAATTTATAAATCAGCTTTAAGTTTATGTCCTGTTTAGTGTTCAAACAACTTTAGCTATGATTTAGTGCTACAAGATTTTATAAAATAAGCAGTAAGATTGGTTATATCTTATAAGTATAGTTTAATTGGCACTGCTTCTTGTTTCAAGGCACTTAGGTTGAGTCTCCATACCTGTCTGCTGTCTATTTTCTCCAGTTCCTCCTGCTTCCTTTAGTCTTTTAAACACATGCATACTAAGTCAGTTGGCTAGTCTAAATTGACCTGATGTAAGTGAGTGTGAGGATGTGCTTTTTGATGACCTGATAATTACAGTATCAACAGTTGATTCTTGCCTTATGACTTGTGCTTCTGGTATAGGGAAAAAGAGATAAAAGCTGAGATAATGAATGTTGTCTTAAGTTGTTATTAAAACTTACACCCTTCCCAATTTGTTTTCTGCTCTACACCCATTACTGGCAAAATAGGTTTTGGCACCTGCAATCCTGTAACTGGATTAAGTAGTTTAAAAAATGATGGAGGAATGAATTAAAGCTGGAAGAACAGTATGGTAGACTTGCTATCTTATAACAGTACAATTTTATTTTAAGTATTTCTAAATTAGCATTCATTCATTTTCTAACCTGTTGTTTTTCTGTTTAAAACCCAACAGCTTATCTAAGCAGTAACAAATATGAGAGGGAACCAGCCCTAGACGGTACATGCATGCGTTTACCCTCACTAGGTAAATTTAGCGCTGTCACCCAACTTAACAGCATGTTTTAAGGAATCTAGGAGGAATTTGAAGGCCCCAAAGGAAACCCACACATACACATGCTGAGCAGGCAAATTACTCAAGCAAGTTTGAGTGACTGAATTGTATCCTCTCAATTGTCATTTTTCTTAAATCCCATACAGCAGGCACCACACCCAGAGTCAAACCAGATTGAAAGCACCATGAAGTGACCACATTTTCCAGGGTCTCCTCATTTCTGATTTAAGAAAAACTTATACTTTTTGTTAAATGCATGGCACTATTTGAACTGCAAATCAATAATTACAAGTGTCTCACAAAAGTAGCAATGGAATTGCAGTGTTAAGATGTAGAATAAAAGAGTAAGGGGTTTATGACTAAAGATTTATTCTTGTAAGCCTTGTTCTCTAAATTATTCCAGGCAATGGCAAAAAAGACAGTCTCTTGTTGTGGCTTCAACAAAATTATGCATGATGTCTGGCTATGTTCTCCTAACCTTTAAATTTTGCCTTCTATATGTCTGATGTTAGCATCAGTCTTTAAACCTTGTCAAATTCTGACTCTCTGACTCTTAAACCTCTTGAAGTATGCCCAGAATTATCTATTTTCTATCTTCTTTTCTGTCATCATCTCTTTCTTGGATTATCAGTGGTGTCCCTAAATTAAATAGTATCTGCATGCAGTTAGTATAAAGTAATGCTACTAAACAATGTCGCCGTAGCCTTCAAGCTATTTCTGTGGAACAGTTTAATGCATCACTTCTGGCAAGCATTATTTAATTGTAAGACGCTGATCCTGTGGACTTACTTCTTTAGGGTGTGTCATAATGTTTCTTTGATGTCAGTCTTGAAATTGAAAGCGAAGTAACTCTGCTACATAAAAATATGGGTTGTTCTTTCATGAGTACTGTTTATGATTTTTTTAGTACTTTCTTTAATCCTTTGGAATGTAATAGGTAATTTATTAAAACAACACTGTACTTTGTTTTAATGTAAAGACAATTGATTGTATTTATTGCATTGTATTAATTTACTACTATGGAGCTTGAATCCAAGTTTTCAATGGAAGTCTGTCTGTCTGTCTGTCTGTGTGTCTGTACTTAAAAAGGAATTTCTATATGAAGCAGTTACATTTCTTTTAAAACACTGTGTTAATAAAGGTCTATCACAAGAGTGCTAATGAAAACTAAGTATATAAATGTATTTTGTTATAGTATAGTTTTATAATTATTTAGTAAATGTTAATAAATTGCAAATCTGTAAGAAGAATTTCCATTATACACAGTATCAGATACACAGTAAACAGTTTGTGAAGTGAAGAGATTATTGCTGCTGTCCCCAGCACTAGATTAATTGGTCACCATCTTTATGGAGTTGCCTGTCTTCCACATGTCCACTTCAGGTTTTCTCAGGTTCCTTTAGTTTTCTTCCAATATCCAAAAAATGACTATATTGGGTAAATTGACAAATCTAAATTGGCCCAGCATGAGGATTGTGAGTGTGTGATTCCGGCGATGGACTGAAACTATAGCTCTGGTTAGTGCCTGCCTTAAACCTGATCCTTCTCTGCCCTTGGCTCTGCATGACTCAGAGATTTGATTAAAATGGTTCAGTAAATAGATGGATGAATGGTAAAATTCAAAGTGAAATAGTGAAGGTTTCTTGGAAAAGTCAATGTTATATACTCATGCTGATCTATTTATTTGTTACCAGTTTTGTGAAACATAATGTATTACATTTATGTATGGGGCCCAGCTTGGCAGTATGAGATACAAGACAGGACACAATTCTGGTCTTGATGTCAGAACATTGCAAATAAAACAAGATATAAATTTAAAAATTAATAACACAATTCTCAATTTGTTTTGAAGTAATGGTTCTTGCTGTAGCTTGAACAGGCTATTGAAAGCACTATTTAAAATAATGATACAACTAAGTGATAGCATTCATTAGATGTGGGAAAAATAATTTTTATTTTAGTTACAACCTTCCTTCACTCTCTGGTATACATAATCCTAAAAACTATGTTAAGAGTGATATCTCAGAAATACACAGAATAACTGTGTTTAAAATAATGATAATAATAAAAGCTGAACTTTCTGTTTGCTTTGAGTGGAGCCAAGAAACTTTTTTGTCCTTCTGTCACTTTTCAACAGCCTTCTAGTTCAATGAAATAACAGGCAGATGAATCTGTTTGGCAGTCCACAAAGACGTGATTTGGAAAGGACCGGGAGAAAACTTCAGTCAAAAAAACCTATTAAAGGACCATACTAGCGAGGAGGTCATAATGTAGGATGACAAAAGAAAAACAATAAGCTAAATTCAAAGTAAAAAAAAAAAACAAAGCAGATGATGAGAAAGCCATGAATTACTAACAAAAACTCTGAATACAAATTTTTAGAGGTGGTTTACAATCTTGACTGCTTCTTTCTTTGACAATGGCTTTTATACCATGACATCTGCAATATAATGCCATGTGACTTCTAAAGCCATGTCCCTAGTAAAGGACTGTCATGTCTGTTGGTGCCTACAGAAAAAAACAAGCAAGTGATGTGGTAAACATCAATTGCAATAAAAATAAAAATGAGTTTGTTAAATACAGTAATCCCTCGCTATATCGCGCTTCGCCTTTCGCGGCTTCACTCCATCGCGGATTTTATATGTAAGCATATTTAAATATATATCACGGATTTTTCGCTGCTTCGCGGGTTTCTGCGGACAATGGGTCTTTTAATTTCTGGTACATGCTTCCTCATTTGGTTTGCCCAGTTGATTTCATACAAGGGACGCTATTGGCAGATGGCTGAGAAGCTACCCAGCTTACTTTTCTCTTTCTCTTGCGCTGACTTTCTCTGATCCTGACGTAGGGGGATTGAGCAGGGGGGCTGTTCGCACACCTAGATGATACGGACGCTCGTCTAAAAATGCTGAAAGATTATCTTCACGTTTCTATCTTTTGTGCAGCTGCTTCCTGAAACGACATGCTGCACGGTGCTTCGCATACTTAAAAGCTCGAAGGGCACATATTGATTTGTGCTTGAAAAACAAACTCTGTCTCTCTCTCTCTCTCTCTCTCTCTTTGTCTGCTCCTGACGGAGGGGGTGTGAGCTGCCGCCTTCAACAGTTTTGTGCCGCGGTGCTTCGCATACTTAAGCCAAACAGCCCTATTGATTTGTTTGCTTTTCTCTCTATCTCTGTGACAGTCACTGCTCCTGACACGCACTCCTTTGAAGAGGAAGATATGTTTGCATTCTTTTAATTGTGAGACGGAACTGTCATCTCTGTCTTGTCATGGAGCACAGTTTAAACTTTTGAAAAAGAGACAAATGTTTGTTTGCAGTGTTTGAATAACGTTCCTGTCTCTTTACAACCTCCTGTGTTTCTGCGCAAATCTGTGACCCAAGCATGACAATATAAAAATAACCATATAAACATATGGTTTCTACTTCGCGGATTTTCTTATTTCGCGGGTGGCTCTGGAACGCAACCCCCGCGATGGAGGAGGGATTACTGTACACATACTAGGAAGGTAATAAAGATGAAGCTTAAATCTCCATAATTCAGAACACTCATAATCACTTTTAAATGTTGGAAGACAGAGGCAGAGAAATACATTTTTTCAGTGCTACATGTCATAACAATTGTGTGTCGAGTAGGGTCTGGGACCCCTTAATTATTCTTTGAATCCCTGAAATTCTCAAATAAGAATTGTGAGGGATCCCTTAAAATACATTTTCAAAACGTGATGGTGTATGAAATCACACATTGCTGGGTTTGTAAGAAATTATCATAGCAATGGTCAGTCATCAGTCTTTGCAGAAAGGTGGCAATATGTAACGGTTTTACAGGATGGGTGTAGCTACATTCTCAAGTGGTAGCAGCCTGCCTGGGGAAGCCTTTCATAGGAAGTGAATCAAATGGAGGAGTTAGTGCTTTCCTTGGTTTCAGTGATACCGAAGAGCGTGACAGTGGATAGCAAAAAGAAATACGATCTGGACCACCCTATAGTGATTTTTGATAGTAACAGTGTTTCATCACAGGGGAAGAGCACTTTACCTTTGAAATGACATGATTCTACAATATTTGCTGATACCTAACTAGAGCTGTAGCACTAGTCTGTGTCACATTGGTGAATTGATTCATAGCATTCAACTACCTTAATACACATGATGAAATAACGATTTTAGAATTGTGTAAACAGCATCTTAGTGTGTAGGTCTTATAAAACTTCTCTGAGAGATGCTAGTCAGAAATATAAGGTTTGGTTATTGCATATTCAAAGGTGGATGTTATGATGATCTGATGATTGTATATTTGTAAATGATGTGGTTTGACCACTTGAGATAGTCACATACATTGTACATACCTAATTTATTGTATATTCCATAATACCAGAGTAAAATGTCAGTCTTCAGCAAATAGTGGAGCATAAACGGGACCTCCTTTGATTGCCATGACACATTTTGCATACTGGTTTGCAATTCCCAGAGAACCAAACCACACTTTTCTCCAAACTGCATTTTTCATGTTGTTTGTAGATATTCTGATTGGATACAAAATTTCAGTACAGAATTTATTTTCAAATCACCTTTCCCATCCTCCTCCTATCCATATGAGCAGAATGGATCATAACATTTTTGCAAAATCATCAGTTGATGCAACTACAAAAAAAACTTTGATCCAAGAGTAAGGTGTCTTGTTGCTACAAATAAAGAAAAATGAAAACACACAATTACATGAAACAAAAGCACAAGAAAAACACAATCACAAAACACAAAAACGAATATATCCAAAAACACCATATAATGTAGACATATAAATACAGTAATATATACATATAATGAATGTACTGATTTTTTAACTATACTTTAACTAACTTCCTCCAAACAGACATCAACCATACATTTTAAGTTAAATAAGAACCTGAAATTAAGCTTGTATGAGTTTGGGTGTTCTCATAAGTGGGCCCTGTTATGGACTTGCACAGTGTCCAAGGTTGGTTCATGCATTGTATCCAATTCTTTCTCATTGGGTTCCAGTATCACCCAAGACCCTCAAATAGATTAAGTAGGTTTAAGAATGTAGCATTACATAATGTTCTTAAAGCATTCAAGAAATGAATCAAATGTATATTCCAGGATTCAGATCTTTTGTCAGCCAAGCATTCAGAAAATCTTTAGTGCAAATGCTGATGATCACTGAATACAAGGAAGGTCGTATATTGAGTCAGTCACCTCTAGGTTTAATGCCACATATGTCTTCCTTAAAGGGAGGACACCAGTTTGAGAAAAAAATTTAAGTGAGGGAGGCTGGCACACATTGTACAGTCTGAATATTTTTCTTAGTAGAAAGACATCTGAAATCACTGGTATAAAGTTCAGAATAACTGCTGCAGCCTTCTTCCACCTGCATACTTATTGTGAAGTGTTCACATTGTATAACCATCACCTTGTGCCTCAGGATATTACATGTACCATGCTTTTTTGGCATTTTTCTGCGGCCTTACCTCATACTGCCATTGGAGATCTTAATGCAAGATTTTTAGGCTGTAGATTGCATTCCTCTAAGGCTCTTAACAGTTCATGAGCCTAGTGATTGTTTGTTTTATTTCTCAGTTTTTGGCATAATTTCACAAATACTAAGTAAAAAGTAAATGCAAAAAATGCCCTCCTAAAATTAATTATTCATACAGTCATTCCCAGTTGTTCTTACTTACTTGACTGTCTCTATATAATTCTCATCAGAATTAATAAAACTAAAAGTAATGTACAACTTCGTAGCCTTGATATAACCGATCATACCAAATGCCTTAAGCAAAAATAAAAGAACAACAGTTGTTTCATTTGCAATATGATTTGTAACCTTTAGTGAGGTTAAAGCATTTTACTGTAAGATAACTAACTCAAGAATATGTCCCCTGAGTCCTGTTACTTCAGACTCTTTTAGAAGAACTACTTTAATTCTGCTTGATCCTGTGAAGATGTATAACTGCATTTAAGTTGTTTTGCTTTATTTGCACTTGCCATCAAGGATGTGTGTACCATTTAAGGTCCTTGCAAAAATGAATCACAAAGACACAAAAGCATTACTCTTGCTAACAGCATATAGTGTGCAAAATTCAAATGATGACACTGGCAGCTTGTTAGTGCATAGGCTATCCTCACTAAATTCATGTGATACATGAGAATTTGTATTCTATCGAGTATATAACTTGGACCAATACATTTTTATATATAGAATTACCAAGAGAGCTGTGTTTGTTGTGACTGCTAAAACAAGACAGAACATTTTCATAGACATATCTGACATTGCATTGTTTTCTTCTCTTGTCAAAAAAGATAATAAAGAATGTTGATCTAGTTACTCTTTCAAAATAGGTTCCTATCCATCCACTGATACATAACTCTTTAGGAGTTGAATTTGGTGTTACAGAGTTGCACATAGCAAGTATGAAAATAAACACATACAAAAGATGAGAAATTTGGTGTTCCAAGGTAGAAAAACTCCATTGGTTGCAGGCATTGAGTTGTGATTTGGGCTTGACTAGTACAGCATTGATCTTGTAGTGGAGCAAGTTAGTCCACGCATGAGTATATGAGCTGTGAGGTAAATGAATGTATAGAGTAGGGAGAGAATGGGATAATCATGCAGTACTATCCTACTACTACTACTACTGTTACTTTTAATATTATTGCAGTAAGCAATAATGGTAATAGTAAAAATGGGCAACCTTGTGACCAAATACTAGTTTAATTTTCTGCATTCTTTTTTCTTTGGTGTTCGTTCACTCTTGGTGCTTCCCATATTTCAAAGACATGCTTATAGATAGATAGATAGATAGATAGATAGATAGATAGATAGATAGATAGATAGATAGATAGATAGATAGATAGATAGATAGATAGATAGATAGATAGATAGATAGATAGATACTTTATTAATCCCAAGGGGAAATTCATATACTCCTGCAGCAGCATACTGATACAAAAAACAATATTAAATTAAAGAGTGATAAAAATGCAGGTAAAAAAACAGACAATACCTTTGAATAATGTTAACGTTTACCCCCCGGTAATTTATTATTATTATTGACCTAGTATAAGCAAGTCTGTGTATGTATGTGTGAATTTACCCAGAAATAGACTGGATCCAATTCAGCTTTGGCTCCAACTCTCCATAAACTTGAATTTGAATATACTGTACTGAGTGAAGCAAAGAATTTGTGTAGAACTGTGAAAACCCATGGTGTAGACATTAATTAGATTGCAAAAAATGCATTTATTTATTATTTATCTATTTCATAATCATCTTGATCAAATTTTAGGACAGCAGAGACCACTCCGGAGGCAATGAGTGAATGTCAAGAGCCATTACTAGATGACAGGCCAGGCCAACAGTTAAAGAATACAAATAACATTGTTAAGCAAATGATCTAATCACGTCTTTTTATCTCTGCCATCCACATCATTGAGCAGCTTCAGCGACAGACTGCTGTCATTGTCCTGCTCCACTGACAGACTGAGAAGATCGTTCCTCCCCCAAACTATGCGACTCTTCAATTCCACCTGGGGGGGTAAACGTTAACATTATATCTATCTATTGGTCAGGCCCATGACACAATCTTATCCACATTGTGGTACCCAGTGCTTTTTGACAAATTTCTGTGAGATGTATCTTAAGAATAAGTGCTGTCTGCTAAAAGTAGGTGTGTTGGCCATTTTCCATATGGACTAGGCATATTGATTGAAATCAGTTATTTGCATACAACTATCAAAACCAGAAAACACAGTGGATAACAGACAGTTAAGACTTTAATTAAAGTGTTACTTTTGAAATATTTAAACAAGCCTTTTATTAACTCCTCTGAGGAATTACTTTATGTATTTCTGAAGGGTGAAATGGCTTTATAGGGTACTCTTAAATAACATTAACAAATTGTCTAACCTACAATATTCAGTTAATAGAGAAAAGCAAAGAATTGAGTTGCTAATGCAAGCATTTACAGAATATTATGGGTTTAGAAAAAATGTGGGGAAAGACTGTACATTACAAAGCAATTCCTACAGATCATTTAGAGGCAGCAGGGGCTGAAAAGCAGTATTATGCATGGGTGGAATTTAAAATAAAGTACAGTACTCTTAACACCTGAAATAGCCCAGAACAATGAAGTGGCCTTCTGATATTTTATTATATGCGATAATTACATGTTAGCAAGAGTTCATATTGATGATAATTCCATCCTCTTATTTAAAGATAAAATTACATAACAACACTGTAATGTACAAATAGTTTCAATCAAACCCTGCTACACTGCTATAATGTGAAACATAGTTTTAATCATAGCTTATTGGAAGAATACCTACTTTAAACCTGAAAATTTATTTCATTTGCAAAATTGCCACAGTATTAAAAATATTAATCATTTGCTTGATTTTTAATACACTTTTTAAGCATTATACACATAAAAAATGAAACTGCTGTCTGAGGAATATCGCTCCTATTACATTTAAAGCACTCTCATTATGGCTTTCAGATTTCTTCTTGTATTCATTGTAGAGGGAGACCTAGTCAAGGTGGAAATTGCAGGCAGGAATGGGTATATGCAGCAATATTAATAATAAAAGAATAAGTACTGCCATTGGCAACATTTGGGACCATGCCAGCACAAAAAGTCAGATGCAGCTACAGGTCATTATAAATTTTTCAACTTTTGTAATTGCCCAGAGATGTAAAAAACAAGACCACAAGGTCATCAGCACTAAATTGGCAATCTGGGATGAAACTTAATTGCCCCACCAAAATGGTAGAAGGCAAATAGGCTGAAGATGGAATCAGTTGAAGACATGCCATTCCTCTGGAATAGCAAACAGCTGAAGAAGTGCCTTCTAAAGCCTCCAGGACTTAACCAAAATACTAGAGGGCAAATAGGCAGAAAGGAAGTGAGTTGGAGTCATGCCATTCCAGTGGGATGGAAGACAGCTTCAGAAATGTCATGAATGCTTAATGTTGCAAAGCATACTAAAGGCTTGGGGTGCACAGATGCTAGGAGTTTCAAGAGATAGCTCTGATCTGCTCTCCCTGTTGCATGTATAGATCTATCCGAGACCCTGGAGGTGATTCTCAGATATGGTGAGAAGTGACCCCAGGATGTAAAGGGGTTTAAAGCTGCCATGATTTTGGGTTCTTGAAGACTTTTGTTGCTATGAGCTTGACTGGAAAGTTGACAAAATGTTGAGAGTGAGAGGGAAAAGGGAGCATCAGCCAAAAAAAATATTTGAGGTGTGTTACTGGGAGAGCCTTCTCATTTATTCAATAGGGGTATGACAGTCTTACAGAAAGGCATAGAAATACTTAGGTTTGTAAGAAATACTTGTAAATATTTGTCATTTTTTCTCTGTGTTTTTATTTCTTGTTTTAATTCATCTCCCTTTGTTTTTTCTTGTCCCTATTTTTCTAATAAAACTCATTCTTTTTAACAACTCTGCCCACCATAACATTATTAGAGCTTGGGGATATTATAAAAGTGCTCCACATCTTTAAAATCAGTTCAATGAAAAAAATACCCACATCTAATGCATTTATAAGTTTTTGTTGGTTGGTATCAATCATATTTTTTTATCAGAAAGACTATTGAATTCTAACCCACTAGTACATGGGGTGTATTGATGTCTTGTTGAATTTATACCTCAAATACTTTAAATGCAAGTTGTTTTTCAGTCAGATTCAATGAAAAGAATCAATTTTCTTGTTATAGAATAACTTATGCTGAAAATATGAGGGAACAGCATTAGAGTGGCCAAATCTATTTGGTCAAAGAGTGTCTTTCATTTCATATAAATAAACAAACAAATACCTCTGTTTTGGTTTGTATTTTCAACTTGATATTTTTTCCCACTCATACATATATCCATGTCATACAATAGATATTCTCCAGAACATGGAGCATGCAATAAGTCATACAATATTTGAACTTCAAATACAGCTTCAATATCATCTCCAGTCCATAGGCAGAGCAATGAAATAACTCAATGTGCAGTTATCAGTGAAAGGGACTGAATCATCTAAAGGGTTAACAGAAGACTAGCACATTTCAAATTCTAAACAAGCTGTGGACAGCTACTGGAATGGAAGATTAATTTTTGTCTATTTGTAAATAGAATAAGACATCCTTTTGCCACTGTTGCAATGGACTGATTGGGATTTTTCCAATTGAATAAGACAATGAACGAGCAACATACTTTAAAGTACCAGAACAGATTTATCACTATGCAATATTATTCCATCCTGTAATACTCCAGTCCTAATTAATAGTTGCTGCAATACTGTTTGAAAAGTAGGCAAAGATTTTTTTATTCCCTGTATACAGTAAATGAGGAACAGTCCCAAATCATAATGTTGAACATGTCATTTGCCAAACAACATACAGTAGCTTCCAAGTTGGGTGCTGATTCTAGGTATTCTAGGTTTTTAAACATTTTCAATGGTTGTAAAGTACAAAGTGCATACAAACCCTTCACTTTGAACTTTACCGTTAAAAGACACTCCTTGACATTTTTAATCCATGCTTGATGGATGCAGTATTCCACGTTTTCTATCCATTCACTCATTTCTGTACCCTCTTATTGTCACAGGCACAAGACAGGGACCAGTGCTGGATAGAACACACCCCCAGAGCACGCCGGTTTTGACTCATTAATCAACATGACACCATGCCCTTTGACTATGAGAGGAAACCGGAGTCCCTGGAGGAAACCCATGCGAACACGCAGAGAATAAGTCACTTCCAGCTGGACTGAACCTGCAACTCACTTTGTCAACATGTCATCCTAATTTTATTCTGGCACATTAGCATCTTTACAAATTAGTGTATTATTAATAACTTTTATTTTTTTCATTTACAGGCAGATACACAGTTGCTACTTCATACTGATTGATTTTATTTTTAATTGAGAACTTTTTTTGTTTTATGCTGTATTTTCAAAAAAGAAAGAATCTGTACCTTATTGTTTTTAACTATAATACACCATCCCTACTACTGTCCTAAGTTGTGGCCCCAAAGGTACTTAAACTGCCTGTGTCCAATCAGCAATTGTTTATTTACCAACATGATTTATTACATGTAATAGTAAGAAGGACAGCGGTCTAATCTGCCTGAGAGGACATATCACAAATGGAAAGTTACTACCTGGATGGGATGCCTCATCAGTTTGTTCATTCTTGATTGTAAAGTATAAAACAATGCAAATGCCTCCAAGATGATAAGTAGAAATACTAGCTACAGTAAATGATCTTCTCACAGTGGCTCTTGGGAAGTGTAGTCTTTGCATGATCTTCTGTAGGAAGAGGGCTGACATGAAAGGGCTTCCTGGGGGGTTTAAAATGTTCCTTAAAGGCCCTCTGCCTCCTTATTTGGAGGAAGCTGGAATTAGGAGAGTAACAGTGGCACTAAAACATACTGTGTGTGTGTGTGTGTATGCGCGCATATATATTTACATATTTATAGTTATATATACAGTATATATATATTTATATATATGTATATATGTATGTACGAGGGACGGTTTCTGCACTTTTATATTTTCGTTGGAAACGGTGAAGGTGGAAGGAGTAGTAATTGGGCATTAATAAGTTATATATGTATATATACGTATGTATATGTATGTATATGTTGTGATATTTGCCCGGACACCACCAGTCACAGACCACATCTTTATCAAACTGCTTCTTTATTTTCTTCCAGTTAACACAACACACAGTCTCGCACAACAACACAGTGCCTCTAGCCCCAGTCTCCCTTCTCCTGGGCCTTCTCTCTCCTTGTCCCTGGGCCACCTGCACTCTCTCTCTAGGAGCTTTGTCCTGCTACTGCTCCCGACTCCAGCTCATTGATTGGAGGGAGGCGGCCCCTCTTATCCTCACCCGGATGAGCTCCAGCTGTTCTACCTGACGTCATGTCCTGGTGTGGCGGAAGCACTCCGGGTGACCCTGGAAGGATCGTCCTCCATATGTGTGGTGGAAGTAAATAAGTCCCGGGCTCCATGAGGCTCGGGGCGCCCCCTGGCGGTGACCAGAGGCCCCAACGGTCTTGAGCCTCCCTGCTCTCCTTCCGTGGGCCTCTTCTACTCCAGGGCGGTTGCCCCCTCATGGCCCGGAGGACAAATATGCCACAACTCCGTCCTTCCAGGCGTCCCGGCCGGGTCTGACCCCCAGCCATGTATGACAATGTATATGTATATGTTGTAACAAGACTGACCAAGAGACATCGGGAAGGTTTGGGGCAGCCACCCATATATTTCCCGGCTGCAAAATTGATTAAACAGAACAGAAATGTTCACACTTCTGAGTCCAAAACAGAACTGACTATTGTCTTAAGATGGTGGCTTTTAAATGCCCACAGAGGCTGTGATGCCATCAGGACCGTGACTGGAAGTGACATCGTTGGTTGTCCCAGAATCAGGCGGGATTTCCTGAGAATGGTCTGCAAGGAATTGAAAGAGACAATCAGTGCACTTCGCCACCCCCTGGTCTGGTGTGGAATTACATCTATTCAGGCCCTTTATTTGTCCCCTAATCACGCGTGTGTGACAATGTATATATTGCATTCCATTACCTGCGGCTGGGACACCTGCAAATGTGTGAATTTCCCCTTGGGATTAATAAAGTATCTATCTATCTATCTATCTATCTATCTATCTATCTATCTATCTATCTATCTATCTATCTATCTATCTATCTATCTATCTATCTATCTATCTATCTATCTATCTATCTATCTATCTATCTATCTAAAGGACACATAGTACTACATTATAATAAATAGATAATTGACGCTAAAAAATGTATGTACTGGGGAAGTGTAATGAAGGGTGGCCTTGACTCTTGTCTTGTTTTCTCAAAAATGTTAATGAAATTGTAAATAGCTGAAAACTTAAAAATAGTCCTTTTTTCCTTACTATACTGTGAATCATTTAATGCTTTTATCATTCATATACATCCTTGGTTACTATATGAAAAATACTTTATACTTTAGCACATATCTGGAATTACTCATATTTCCTTATTTTTTGAACATATATTTAGTCAATATTTTTTGTGTTGTCTAATACATTTTTTGTGTATGCTATTTATTGCAAAAACTAATTTCAGTAATATAATCTTAAATACTTTAAGCTAATATCCATTTTAAGTTTCAGTTGCTATAGTATCACTGTCATATTGTACTTAAACTAAATAGAAGCGACATAGACAAAGTAAAGGGTCAGCAAAAGATTGATTAAATGATGAAGTTAATGAATAAACAATAATTACTTTCAAGAGAGCAGAGAAAAGGCAGTTTAAAAGGAATTATTTTGCAAGCTGTTTAAAAAAATGATAGGTATACTATTGGCAGTTCAGCCCAGCAGCTAAGGTAAGGTTAAGCTAAGGTACTGGCCTGTAATCCATGAGGCTGCTGCTTTCATTCCCTCCATGGGTTCATTAGGTTACCCTGAGGAACTCATTTCACCTACCTTGGATCAGAACACAGAAACAGAGATATCATGTTGATTTGTGAGTTGCTTTGTTTAAAATCATCTAACATAGGGCCATATAATTATGCTATCTAGTACTTAAACTGTAACAAGGGATAGGCTAGGAAATTTTAATTGATTTTTCATTCTTGCAGATTCTTCAGACTTTTAAAATAAATCCTAGCAGAAGATGGAAAAGTTAAGTACAATAGAAGCACAAAAAACAGCTCTTTGTATAGCTAAGCAATCATAACCAGTGCAGACCTGAAATGAATAATTTCAGTGTGGGTGTTTTTTTTTTAATTCATCTTCATTTTTTATCATTTTAATAAAACATGGAAGTGCCTTTTTTATATAATTCATGGATAAGCACCTATCTTATTTTGATTGATAGCAATTTAAGCTGTCCATAGCCACAGTTCTCCTGATGAGCCTTACTCTTATAAAAGCATTATTTCATGTAAAAATAGGTTATGCAGTTATTAGATTCCATTATGTGCCTTTTTAAACTGATTTCAATCAGGCATGTATTTAAGTAGTTAACATAAAACAGATTTAAAAATTTAAAAGTAATATTATGTACAGTAAAGTGTTCGTGTCTGTTTAGATAATCGAGCAACTCAGCTAACACTTGTTTGATTTACATTGGTTTCAGTTACTTAACATAAAACAGTTCAGTGTATGTTCAATTTTAAAAGCATTTATTTATTATTATATTTCTAATCTAACAATTTACTGTAGCTTAAAGTGACAAAAAGGTTACATGTCAGTTTTTTTAAATTTATGATTTTGCTAAAATCTGTCCAATATTTTATGTAGAGGATACGTACTTTCCTGCAGGTTCAATAAATGATGTTTCCTCAAAAGCATGCTTTCTTTCTAATTATTCCTTAATTACTGTAAATGTATTGAATTGGGTTATAAATGGACAGTTACAATATTAGAACTATGAAAAGGAGAATAAAATAGTGCAGTTTTATTACCCAACAGTGTATTTACTGAGCTTCTCCTTTAGCATAGCTTTTCACATAGCTTTTTCCAACTTCAAAATACTCAGAAAATTAATTCAAATATTTTAGTTAGTTGACTTTATTTGCTATACTACTGCCAATCTGAATTATCAGTGTCTGGGTCTGATGATATTATGGGAATTACACTGTTTTGGACTATTTCCAGCATATTCAAAGTAAATGTATTGAAATTATTGCTAAGCTACTTAAAGTATCCCTATTTCACTCAGTGTGATTTAAAGAAATAGAAACTATAATATTTATGCCTTCAGAAACACTCTGTAAAAAATCTTGCCTAAGATGTCGAAAAAGAAGATTTGCCATTTTTTCGCTTGTCATACAAAAGCACCACTCAAATAGACAAATAGTCCAGGGAAATTATTTTGGGAACACAATAACAAATTCGATTTTAATTAAACAATTGTGGGATTTATAAATGTGAGTTGGGAAATTCAGAGGTTTCAAGTTATTTCTTGTTTTAATTTCATTATTAATTGAATCACTGTATCATGATATGATAGATTTTTTTTTAAAGGAAGCCTATTCAGAAGCTTGGACTCTGGGAAAAAAAAAAATTAGGTTTTGCTCTGCTGTCCGTGTTACCTTCAGATTTTAGCACTGCTTGGATTTGACTTTGCAATATTGAAATAATAATAATTATCATTTTTAAATGTTGTAAATTTCTGGGTAAAACAAGTGGAAGTATTATACTTAGTAACCTGTAGAAAAGAATTTAATATTCTTTGTTCTTTTCCACGACCTTACACAGCTGCAATTAGCTATAGGGTTAGAACCATACATTTTAGTGTAAAATAATCAGATATGTACATTACAGATTTAAGTTTCATTCAGGTGCACAAAAGAAAAATTCTACTCTTCAATAAAGACAATCATTGATTAGTCAATGAGATTATTAAAAAAATATATATATCTTCATTTGTATTCTGATTAACAGAACAGAAATGTATGTTCCATTACTGTATCCAGTGTCACTTATTTTAAAATTAATGCTGTAAGCTCAATACTCATTATTATCATTATTCTGTCCTGCGTTTTCTGGTGTTAGTTGTGTTGGCATGGCCTTTGTTCCCCTAGTAAATTCCTCCAGTCTTTCTTGGGAAGTAACTAGATGCTCTGGGAACAGCTGAGAAATACATTCCCCCACAGCATGTCCTGGGTCTACTACTGAGTCTTCTCAACATAGGCTATGCCTAGTACACCTTTCATTGGGCATACTGGGGATCAGACTACACATGACAATACTATCTGTACTACTTCTACTATTAGTACTAACTATATACCCAAAATACCTGGTTCCTCTCTATCCAGAGAAGCAGTGATTCTACTCCAAGGTTATCAAGTATTGCTGAACACCTCACCCTGCAATTGAGAGTGAATTCGACAATCCCCCAGGCACCTCATTTTGGCCACATGTGCATGTGATTTCATTCATTCACTCATTACTTAGAGCTCATGACCATAGGTGAGGACAGACTTGTATTCATATTGGCAATTCAATGCTTTGTCAATTGAGAGTTACTGTAGCTCCTGTTTCATCACCACAGACCAATTCAGCTTTCATAAAATTGCTGGTCAATCTCACAATCACCTCAACCATTACCTGTACATATGACTCCATGTTTCTTGAAGTCCTCTGCTTGTGATAGCTGCTTAGTACTTACCTGTAGGAAATAAGCCAAATGCAACTCTTGCTCTGCAAATATAAACCAAATGGTGCACAGCAGCTGCCCCAGAATTCTACACTCTTGCAGAACATTGCTGAAGATGCTGCAAAATATAGTCTAACAGTAATTTTTTCCCAATTCACCAAGTACATAAGTCCTCAAATGCCTGTACAAACATGAAGATTTGGTCCATTGTTTCACAGTCAAGATTGCATCCGCATTATTTTTCTGGAATATTAGAGCTCCTTCCAATTCTCAATAATATCTTTAGTTAAATTCAATGCTTCTCCATGCTTACTGGGGACAGCCTGGGTAATGTTTAGTCTGCCCTTTCTCAGTCATCAAATAGTTTGACATAGCTTCTTCAAAATTGTCTAAAGATCACTCTCCTTGTCCAAACATTTCACCATCTACACACGTGTCTTTACTTTATCCACTGGCTTAACTGTCACCTTTTAGGCATGCCAGTGCCACTCAGTCATATTTAGCAACCCTCTTCCTCTTGCTAACATTGTATGGACATTTTTTAAATTACCACTGTTGTCCACCAGTTAGTTCTTGGGTTGTCACAGTAAAGGGTAACCACTCCTTGCAGTTGTCTGTGTTACTAAGTTTTTGAATGTGGTCAGTTCATACTGCATGCCCCTGACGTCTACCAAGGTGTAAAAGAAACTCTTCTGGAGAAGAGAGTCGCAGTTAATCTGAACATAAGCATTTGCTAGTCATTCCCAGGAAACTTGCACTACCAATTTGGGACTTCCAGCTCTGTCCTGCAAGGGCTACATCAATCTAAGCCAATTTACCACCAGGTGGTAATCAGATGACAACTTGGCACCTCTCATTACCCAAGTGACTAAATGAAATGGCATCAAATACTAGGACACTGCTCCAAAGTCTGGTACCAGGCATTCTTATGACCATCCTTGTGTTCAAATTTGGTAATTCTTATGAAAAATTCATGGCTATCAGGCAGCTAATAACTCCCCTCCAAGTATCTCCTCCATTGCCATTGTCTCCTAATAGAAATACACAGTCAATACATGGTACCTGCCCGAGTACCAAATTTGTTATGAACTCCTTGAAAAAGGCAAAATAATAATTGAGAAATTAGGACTAGCAAATAAATAATTTATTAATGGGAATAGACTCATGAGGATTCAAAGGACAGGCAAGTGTCAATGTAGTTAGAAGAGACAAAACAACAATCCTCAATACGAAAACAAAATCCAAAAATAAGATGTCAGGAAAAATTATGAAAAAAGGTCTTTACCAAAAATTTAAATCCTTTATCCAAATAATATACTGTATTATTTGAGAAAGAAAATAAAAATGCATTGTTGCCTTTGTTACACCTCCACCATCTTATATAGTAATTGTTTAATAATGCCACACTTTGAGATGCCAGCAATCATTTGGGTGGTGGAGAGCATTGTATTTATGAAGAGAATGGCTGCAGCCATACAAATGGATATTAAAATTACTTTACACACAGTGCAGTTTTGATCGAAAATGGTGCTGTACAATATCAAAAAAATGATATCAGCACATAAATGTGCCAAATATAATTCAAAAGAGCCAAAATCATAAATAACACAATCTAATGTCTCTAAAAGGCCAAATATTCGGAATAGTTGTTCAATGTGTACTTTTAAACAAGAGTCAAAATCTTCCTCTCTGCAACTCAAAGCTGTATTGAGGTGACTCTCCCATTCACAAAGTCAAGCTGCACAGCACTCAGTGTTGAGAGCGCAGCACCTTGAGAGTATCCCCACAACTGACCAGGGGCAAACACCAAATTAGGAGAAAGACCACTCTTGATTAAGAAGGAGAGGTGAGTCTAACTTTGTCTAACCAGTATTTTCCAACCAGTCACATGAGTTCCAACTCCTTTGCTATCAAAAAAGTTATGTTCCACTTCCCAAGAACTGACTTCTATTGCCAAAGTCTATTATGCCTTAGTAAGTTGCACTTTTGCTTATTGTACCTGACACTCAACTTTTGTCTTGTGGGTTGTAAGCCTACATTGCTGGTCCATGCATCTTTTTCAGTTTGAGCTAAACTCAGCTACCAGGCTCTAACCAGGGAACACTCAGTCCCACATCTGGTTCAGGAGTGGGTCCCACTATGACTGTTTCTGGCAAAGTTCTCTGTAATTTAATTAGAGCATTTATAGTGTTAGTTTATGGATTATTATTAGACCAAAATTATTGAGTGACCTTTAGAGAAAAATGTTTGGTATTCTCTAAATTGACTCAGATACTGTATATAGGTGAATATACATTGGTTTAGATTGATCTTCCTGGATATACAGTATTTGCAGAATTGGTTAAAATAAATACATTGCTTTAAAAAGATTGGTTTGGATTTACAGACAGGCACTGTGTTGGTTACTTAAGTTTAGTATGTTACAATTGTTTCATTGTTGCTTAAATATCATTGTCAGTATTGTACATATTTTATACGAGAATTGCAAACCTGTTAGGAACATTAAAATTATTATACTGATTCTTGTTTTTAGTTTTAAACTAAACCAGGTAAAACAATGGATTGTGCAATCATTATGTATATATAAGTTGTCGTGTTATACCTTCTACTAATTAAAATATTTCAGTATAATAGTGGTTCTGTATTATTTCTAGATTTATGTCTTTTCTATATGACAATGCCTACTACAAGGAAGTTTAGTTTCTTAAAGGATGGAAAGTCCAGAAAAAAAGGATTAATACAGAAGTAAAACAAACACACTGACAACTCTTATTTAATTATGTGTTTGGAAAAGGACTGAGAAAGCTAAAAAAAAACAGTAAATGGAGGGCTATGTACTCTTTCAGTTATTGCAATACTAGTGGACACTAGCATATTGTTACAGTGTTAGTTACATAGCAGAATCCTTCAAAAAACAGCTAACAATACGATAGGCTAATCACTGAATAAAATAGCAGATACCATGTTTTCAGACGTTCTTATGCAATAATCACTGTTTAAGTGCTCCTCGCTACAATCAGCAGGCAATCATTGCCGCACAAGTGTTGTGTGACTCCTAGCAGAAGGTGATCAACTGCATGTAAATTCAAATATGCATTTACACTATTGCTACAAACCCACTGCTGCCACTAAAAAAATCATCTAATGCTAGAAAACTAAAATCAGCCTTGAAGCTAATAATCTGAAAAATCTTAACAAATGCACACCACGAATAAGTATATTTTAAATGAACTTTACCAAGGCACTATATATGAGAACGAGGGTGATTTAAATGGAAACATGATGTCCAGTTTACAGTGCAGTATACTCATACTTAAGCACTAAATTTTGTTTTTGGGTTCTTTCAAAAAAAGTTTCCAAATGAAAAAAACAAAAACTGTTAAAAGGGCCTGTGATGGCACAGTGATATCCCATGTTTTAATGAGAAAGAGTGGCTAGCTGAAAGCACTGAAGGACTGGAATAGGTAAGGTACTTTCAAACAATGTCAGGCCCTTTAAAATTGAAATTACTGTAGAAACGGATTAAAGCAGGCATGACTCGAGAGCACACACATTCACATACTTGAGATCTTTAATTAATGTATCCTTTTGGCTTTACAGATACTGCCCATCTCCAGTTCCTGGTCTAGAAATTAGTAATTGGCGCTGTTGTTAAGAGATCCTATTGAAGGTCACTAACAAATCAAAGCTGATGAAGTCCTTTTATTTTCAACATGTATCTCTCCCTCATTAATGTGTTTATATTATCAATCCTGCTATCATTTTATATCGAGCTTCACAAAGACTGTGATATACCCTAATGCCTATCTCTGGAGATCATAGGTTTAATGTCACAAGGTAATTTTAAAAGAGTGGGATTCAACGTCGACAGCATGTAGTGTAACCAATTACTGTTTTTCCTGCATTCTTTTTTAGGTAAAAAGTCATCCTAGAATCAAAAATATTGTGCCATTGATTTTGTGACATCCTATTTTCAGTGTGTCGATGGACCAAATTGGACTTCTTCTGACAACCGCCATTTAGTACTGCAGTCATTAATATTGTTCTGCTGCAGCTCATTTTCTTTTCTGCTGCCGATTTCATGCTGTACATTGTCCTTGACATGTTATACCTGATTTTCTTGTATAACAGAGAGATGTACATATAGCTTATTTTATCAAATCAATTCCAAAAAATGCAAAGAAGACTTTTGATTTGAGATTTTTTTTCTAATCTGTTCTTAATGAAGCAGTTCATCAGTCAATAATATTAAGGCAAGCTTGTCTCTTTTCAAGGGTGGGTTACAAGCTTTCTGTTTTGTAGATGGTATTTATAATCAGCTAATACTAAATAGTACCTTAAGGAGGTTTAGAGGGTAACATATGTAACAAAGGCGATCTTTATATATTTAAGTATGTCAGTATTTTAAGGCTGCATTTAGATGTGGTCCATTTGAGTCAGCATTATGTAGTGGATAACCCTTGACATTTAAAGTTTTGCCTTTCTTCATTGAAATACAGGTTGGTAAGTGAGAAATACTACTTTGGATGTGTGCTTAATATTTGTGAAAAATAATAGACCAGAAAATTATATTTTAGCAGAAGGGACATACAAAGGCATATTATTACTAAAAGGCAACAGTCAGAACCGATAAGTGCTATATCATTCATCAAAACCAGGGGCCAAAAACAAGTAAAACTCAAAAAACCTAACAGGTATATGAAAAAAAATGACTAGAGCTTCTGCTAAGTACAGTATGTTAACAAATTGTTTGATTTGTATGTGTCATTGATCGAAAAAAAGGATTAAAGGCATAAGCGCCATATCTAAATAGTCTATAACCCTTTTATGTCACACAGTCTGATACTATCAGTCATGAGGTAGCAATGAGGCCGTGAGTTCTAAAAATAATATGGCAATAACCATGAAAGGCTTCCAAAACAAATAGTGAAAGAAAATGACGTTGTAACACCCAAAATATGTGTCATGTCAGTCTCTAATTTGCTGGATCATAGTATTGACACCACACGCTTATCTTTATAATTTCAGCAGACCCTGCAGAACTGTCTCATAGGAAGAGGAAATGTGGCTAGCCTTTAAAAAGGAGTTAACCCAACCAGGAGATGTATGTTTGATTAGAAAACTGCAGCAAGGATTGATACCAAAAATCAGACAAACTACTGCCAAAACCAAAGTGCTAAACTGTAAATGGTGTCAAAAGGATAACATCCAGAAGTTGTTATTTAAAAGACGTACTATCAGCAAAACTGAGACACAAAACTGTTAATAAAGTCAAAAGGAAAATTGCTGAGTCAATAACACAATGTGGTTCACTACTCACAGCCTACAGTATACACTGAAGTCGTTTGAAATCAGAATTCTTAATCTTGGACACTACACTGAATGTGGTTGTGTGTTTAGAAAATTGTCAGTCTTCAAGAATGTTTCAGGACCTTAGGTTTCCTTAATTAGGCTGTGGTGCTTCTTTGTGTCTCTTATTGTACTTACTGTACATTGCCTCTTTTTGAACATTGCACATTTAAATGTTTATTTAAATCTGCTATATTCAGAAATAAATATGAGTTTTGCATTAAAATATGCATAAATATGTTAGATGTAATCTTACCATACAGATATTGAATGAACTTGTTTTCAGTTAAATTTATTAAAATATGCAATTTGAGCTGTGCTTTCCAGACTTTTCTTATACAACCTTTATCACCAAGTGACCAAACTTATTCAATGTTGTTAGAATTAAAAAAAAAAATTAAGGAACAGTCAATTGTATTATGAATAGATAAAACATATCTGAGCAGTTAATAAATGAATATACAGAAGCTGGTGTATTCCTGGAATACATACAGAGCACGCCATGGGAATATGATCAGTTAATGGCTGATAGTATTCAAAGTGTGAACTCAAAGTCAATGGCAAGCTTTGAGGTTGTGAGTCTAAAAGAAGGGACCAAGTGTCACCTACTTGTCATGCATATCAACTAATAGTAAAGCAGAGGAAAAACATTATGTAGCTCTTTAAAGCTTCATTATAAAAATAGGTTTGATAAAGATCAGAGTGGTAGCAATTTCTTTTATGCGGTAATAAAGCAGTATCTAATGTGTTTTAGATGGGCTTAGTGATTAACATAGCTGGAATGTGCAATGATAACTTGATATGTAATATAAAGGGTGGAGAAGATTGTTGCCTTGTGAAAGTTGAAAGTTAAAATATCCCACAAATACTAAAATAGAGTGGTACATGCCTTATGGTTTTTGAAATTATATTATCTAAGTTCATTGCTAAAAAAAGTGGCAGTAGTACAAATATTTACACACACAAATTGCAAAATTTCACCTTGGAAGCTCTCAAAAAGTGCAAGTGATTGGGCTACACGAAAAGCTTTTAGGATGCTTCTGAAAAACTGATTGTACAATATAGCAGCATTTGAGTATAAATACTAATGATTATAGCCTTACACTTTGGAATATACTACAACATTCAGCAAAAAATAGGCATCAGTGTAAAATAATTGTTATACACTGAGTTGTACAATAAATTTGTCACATCCTAAAACTGAAAACATATAAGTTGATATTTTTATTATGTTTTGCTTACTGTTATACAAGACAAAATACATAGTCAGGATTTGGTGCATTTGCTTACAGTACATTTTTTTTTATATTTGGAGTACAGTATAGGCAGCTTAAGAGACTTCTTCTTGGTCATGCTCCATGCAGGAATGGAACACTAAAACTTTGAAGTTCAAAGCCGACGCTTTACCCATTGCATCTCTCTGACTGCCTAAAATGCTTGCAAAAATTTAATTGTCTGATAGCAGTTCCTAGTGTGTCATTTTCTTTTCTATATTAGTAAATCACTTGTAATTTTCCTGACTGAGGGCCAACCTTACCTGTTTTGCATTTTTGAACCACTACTCCAGCATCTACTTCTTTGAATCTGGCTGTAATGTATTTCACAGTATTATAGTCTGACTGGCTGTGAAAACTGACCTTGCCTACTTCATAAGTTCTCCCTAATTTATTTTACAGTTATTTTTATTATTATCATTATTACTTCCATCATCTGAGATGGACTTGTTTTATAATATTGTTTGCTTTGTATAATGTCTTATGAGTGTTTTTCTCATCCAAATGCTTGTCCACACTGTTGACAGCACAATTTTAGACATCATGTCTCATTATTACTTAAGAGCTGTGAAATCCTGAATGCCTACCACCATTTCATTTCCAGATCTACTTAGTCCAATTTATGAGCAAAAAATGGAACTTACCAGTCCTGGGAACTCTGAGTGGAAGGTAGAGATTGATTTTGGGCAAGTCACCCACAGGGAGTGATAGGGTTGGGATTTAAACACATCTTTGGAGCTGTGAGGTAACAACACCATCTTCCTGCCCTCCATATCCTGCAAACACCTTCACTTACTGAACAGCTTAAACTCATCATTATGCCAATTTTCATGTTTTTTGGTTATGGGAGGAAAAGCAAAGTACAAATAGGAAACCCCACACAAACGAGAAAAGAGCTTGGATCCTTCATGAAGATAGTTATAAGGCAGGGATTCAAAGCCATAATTCAAGAACGGTTTTCATGACTGAGGTTTATATTTATTTTTTCTGTCTTTATTATGTCTGTCAGTCATTTTCTAGCATACTTAGACCTGAAAAGGGTCACGGGGGGTGCTAAAACCTATCCTAGCCAGCAAAGGGCACAACACAGTAACAAACACTGGACATGGTGCCCATCCATCACAGTCTTTGTTATGTCTCTTTTTCAAATTTTCTTTTTTCCCATTAGTGGATTTGAACAAGTAGAATTAATTTTGCTACTTTAATTTCATGTGAGGTTAATATTTGGAAATGTTGGTTTTGGCTTGTCGTTTCCAACGCCATTTTGTTTTGCAAGGGAGATGCCATTTCCTAGAAATTTTGCATACTGTTGCTAAAGTTGGCTGCCACCATGGGATAAGTCGCAACCTGTAATGTTATTGGGTCAAATGGTATAACAGTCAGCTCTACTAAGTTCCTGTTATCCAAGTTTGGATAAAAACAAACAAAAGATTTAATTCTTGGTACAGTATGTACTTTTGTTAGATTTTCTAGTACAAAAAATTCTTACTTTGTTTTCTGACTTCAATTTTTTTGATTATGAGTCTTGCATTTGTTAAAAAATAGGACATACTTTTGGTTATCAATTTAGGCTTGGCTCACATTTACTGTTTTCATCTTTTGGTTGCTATTTTCCTCTGTGCCTATTTAATTAAATACATAATATCTGTGATGCAACATTGCCACCTTGCTGCCCCCTCCCCCATATCACACCAAATTCTTTAGTTAAAGATCATGTTTATTATCACAAGTACATAGTGTAGTGAAATGCTTAATTGCATGTCTAAGTAACATGTAACAGGTCAGCACTTTCTGCCACTATGATCAGCAAATATTATTAGTCAAACATGAATTTTACCCTTAAACCTTTGTTTTTGTTTTGCTTCCTTTACATATCCACTAAGTGAACAAAAATAATTTAATTGATGAATAATTTTTACTAAAAAGTGGATCATTATCCTGTCGCAATATTCGTCTTCAGGCTGCATAGCTCATGCAGACGTCATCTGTTTAGGCTTTATGGTAGGGATGACATTCTCAGACTGAAATGTGTCATTAGTCTTGAACTAGAGGCAATCTGTCAGGTTTGGTAATCTCTTTACCCAGATTCTCAGTTTTTCAGTATTCTAAGTGTTATACAGTTCTATTGCATCTATTTGTTTTAATGTGCTTCTAAGAATTTTCAGTGAATTGTGGTTGGTTCTTTTTGATACATTTATCTGGGATTTGTTTTGCATGATCTTTTGTCTATCTGAGACTTCCAGAAATTCATGTCAAACATTTTAAGTGAAGTATGAAATAACTGGATTTTTATGTAACTTTTTTATTTGCAATAAAATTTTCAGTTTGATAGTAAGTTAAATAAATTGATTAAATTTGATCAATAAATACAGTATTTTTTTTGTCGACTTAATCCCAATTAAACACATAAAGATTCTACTTTGTAACACATTGAATGCAGAACAAGTCAAAGAGGTGAATTAGCTATGTGGAGTATATGTACAGTAATGCAGTATACTGTGTAAGATTAAGGAGTGCATAGTTCTTACCTTGGTCTTTTGTGGGATATATCTGAGAATTTTGTATCTTTTTTTGTTTGTATATTAATTTCACTAATTTCCTGGGAATGTCCTAATTTAGCCTGCTTAATGGTTTGTTAATTGAGAATAATTTGTTTGGTGTCTTGGTTCATATTAAGATTTTCTTTTTTTTTCCCCGATAATAATTTTATTGCATTTAAATGTGGTGATAGATTAGACCCCTAATTCAGTAACAGACCTCTGGTGTTGGTGTTAATTCCTATAAAGTTTGACTGAGGTTGGAGTGGTGTTTTCTTTTCTTTTTGGTCTGTGCTTTTCTTTCATCTTCTTTGTCAATTATGTTATGTTGTGTGGTCTTTTTGACCTCTTCATTGGGTATTTTTGGTTTCTGACATTTCTGATTTTGCTTGTGGGTTTTATGTTTAAGATTTGTGGATGCTGATATAGTTTATATGAAAAATATAGTCCTTGGTTGCTGCAGAAGCTTTTGGAATTTTGTATTTCTCCTGTATCTTTTGAGAAAGAGGTTAGGAGCACTTGTTGATACAGCGCATTGCCATACTCACCACATGACAAACCAGCTCAGGATCCCAGTTAAGGACCCAAATGCAACCATGCGACAGGTGACACCACAGCACTACACTAGTTCAGATGGAATGGGACAGTGTGAGGTTTTTTACGGTGGCTAGAGTGCCAGTTCTTACTTTGATGTTGTTACTTAAGTTATGTAATTTACAGAAAGGCAAAAAAGATTTTAGAAAACCCAAGTACAGTCCATTTGAGTTAAGGTAGCAATTTAAGGAAGTCAGAGGTTCTGAGGCAAGGCTGTTATACTTGCCAATCATGCTGCTGGGGAGTGGCAACCTGTTGTATGTTGATTAGCGCAAGAAAGTAAAACTTTTACTGTACTTTTTGTAATAATGATCCTATAAACCCATAGCTGTTTCTCTAAAGCTTGGGCAGATTTGTGGCAGATGAAATGTAATGTAAGTAAATGGAAAATATTACACATAGAAAATAAAAATGTTAGGCTTAAATACACAGTGGGAGATCTGAAAATTGAAAGTGTACCTCTTAAGAAGGATTTAGGAGTCGTAGTGAACTCAACACTATCAACTGCCAGACAGTGTTCAGACACTGCCAAGAAAACAAACAGAATGTTAGGTTATATTGCACAATGTATGGAGTACAAACCCAAGGAGATTATGCACAAGTTTTCTAATGCACTGCCGAGGCCTCATATGAAGTACTGTGTGCAATTTTGGTCTCCAGGCTACAAAAAGGACATAACAGTGCTAGAAAAAGTCCAAAGAAAATCGACTAGGTTGATTCCAGGGCTACATGGAATGAGTTATGAGGAAAAATTAAATGAGCCTGGCTTTTTCTGTTTATGCAAAAGAAGATCAAGAGGAGACATGATTGAAGTGTTTAAAATTATAAAGGGAATTAGTATGGTGGTTTGAGACTGTTATTTTAAAATGAGTTCATCAAGATCACAGAGACAAAATTTGAAACTTGTTAACGGTAAATTTCACACAGATTTTAGGAAGTTTTTATTTACACAAATAACCATAGACACATAGAATAAGCTACCAAGTAATGTGGTAGACAGTAGGACTTTTAAAACTAAAATTGATGTCATTTTGAAAGAATTAAGTGCACAGGATTGGTGAGCTTTGTTGGGCTGAATGGCCTGTTCTTGTCTAGATTGTTTTAATGTTCTAAAAGAGCTAAATTACTACATAAATATAATTTTACTAATGTTCCCAATTTTAGAGCTTGTCAGGTATATGGAAAGTACAATAAATCCATGTGACATTAATCCCTTAAATCACACCATGTCTGGTAATTACATTTCTTGCGGAACACATACTGTTTTATTTTCACATAAAATATATATCCTTTATGTGGTGTAAAAAATGAGTAAATCTGAAATGTACACATTAAAATCTGATAAGTAAAACTTGTTTTCTTCACTTATTTTAAGAGAAATTAGTTCATTTATAATGCAGATCCCAAGCTCTACCTCTGTAGCTGCTTTTAGAGATGGTGAATGGAACATATAGATACTTACCTTTCAGCCCACTGTTTGGACTTTTGTGCATGCTTGCCATTAAAAGTAAATGTGTATACCATCACAGAAACATTCAGTAAAGTACAAAGTCCAGTGAGCACGTTGTTTCACACAGTTAATAACACTGGAAATGCATGACTTGGTACAAAAATCCATCAACAGTCATCATTTTGCTATTCATTTATTGCGCTTGGATTGTAAGGATGCTGACTTAAGTGATTTCTATAAATAGAAGCTTGAGGAAACTTCATTTTATAATGTTTCAGGCCTCAAATAAAATATCTAGCTATGTATTCTGCAGAGAACAAAACTGCTTAAAATTGGCTTGTAATAACAGATACAGTATATATTAAGTGTGTCCACTCTGGCTATTTTACAAATGTGTGATGTAAATGGAAGCATTAAGAGAAAACATCATTATCGTTATAACAAACTAACAGCATGTTTTCACAATGCAATAATGAACTTATCTGTGGCGTGTTGCAACTAAGGTAGCCATTTATTTAATGACTGGATCCCACCATCACTAATTGTTTTCTCTTATGTTGTAATGGTTAAACTTGAAAAGAACAGCACATCACAATAATGAAATCAATGCCCAGTATTAGTGATTGCTAACAGGTAAAACAAAATCAGAATAACCTCACATTTACATTGATATGGCCTTGACTCCCAGTCTGGTTACTGTCTATGTGGACTTTTCCACAGTCTCCAACCATCCATCCATTTTCCAACCCACTGAATCCGAACACAGGGTCACGGGGGTCTGCTGGAGCCAATCCCAGCCAACACAGGGCACAAGGCAGGAACCAATCCTGGGCAGGGTGCCAACCCACCGCAGTTTTCCACAGTCTCTATTAGTCCATATATTTTTTTTCTTTGTTCTCCTAGGTTTACTCTGGTTTTTCTCCCCACATCATAAAGATGTGCGTTAGGTTAAAAGGTGACCCTAAATTTGCCCTGTATGAGTAAGTATACCCTTTAATGGACTCGTAAGTCATTCAGGGTTGGACTTTGCCTTTTGTCTGATGCTGTCAAGATTGGTCCTGACAAACTTAAACTGGATTATATGGTTTTGTAATGTGTGTACAGATAATGATGCAGATTCTAATAATATAAACCCATGAACTTAAATGAGCACATTTTATAGACAGACTCATTTTTCGCCTTAAACTTATACTTCCACTTTACAGTTTCATGTTACATTACACAAAAACATAATCATAAAAACAACAGCATGGCAGTGAATACATTAAACTGGGGCACAAAAGAAAAGAAGAACCAGCTACCTATCTCAGCTCCTAAAGCTTTAGATGTGAGCATTTAAAGTTCAGTCCTTCACCTACAGGAAAGCCAAAGTGCAAACAATAGAAGAGCTGAAATGTGGCTACATGATGCAGTGTGTGTCAAACCTCCTGTGGCACACCATAGTTTCTTAAGATTGGCTGTCACAGAGATCTGCCAAAATATATGCAGTAACAGTTTGTAGAGACAGTGCAAACAATAGAGATCCCCAAAGAAAAGAAAATATCAGGATCAATCTAGGAGACAAATTACCTTAAAAGGGAAGCACTTCTTAACTGATCGAATTATGATGTACTTGTCAAATGAATACATATTCTTCAAGACTAAACCTCCTGTCGTGTACATTTTTTCCAGCCATTCTTTCTGTGGAAATCAATCTCCTGCATTTTCTTTCACTCAGACACTTTTAATTGTAGGATGAAATGGGCAGTCCCTGCTATTAGCTCCAATACAGCCGTAATCAAGGATGAAGTTTTTCATTAATACTCAGCGAATGTGCGTTTGCTGAACATGTACATACACAAGGGAGAAAAAAACTAAGAAAGTTCTCACTCAGTTTACTGAATTCTTTTTAAGCCTTATATCCCACCACCAAAAAGCAACATTTGTCCACTATTTATTGTTCCTTTCAAGCAAATCACCGAGCTGATTTAGTTTAGTGGGTTGTCTCCTTTTTAACTAGATTGCATTTTCAAAAGTCATACAATGCTGCTTTATGATTTCTGTAGTAATATTTAAACCTTTGTAAATCAGGACATTCATAGCAGAAGGAAGGCAACAGTCAAGCAGCAGGATGTATGCAACCACCAGCCCACTAGAGTCTTTTCCTGGAAAGTAATACTGGGCTGGCTTCATCTTGCACAAGCTTTAAAATGGGAACTGGCTTTTATCAAAAACTCGTAATCCCGGCCCACCTTAAATCCCTTCGCACCTCTCCATCAGCATCTTATGTATTGTAATTGTGTTGATCGACACAAGCAGCCTGCTATCTCATCCTCCCCTTGACATAGCTCAGCTTGGTCAAAATGTTCTCCCAGCTCAAGCCAAGGCGCCTTATCTGCATGTGAGGTTCCTAGAGTTGCATAGGGTAAATAATACAGTATATCATTATTTGGAATATATGCATTTCATGTGTGTTCCGCAACTACAAAGATCTGGGTAAGTGTAGGATGAAAGGAAATGAGAGGCAAATGCTGAACACATACATAAAGCAGAAACATTTTTGATGTTATATTAATAATGACGTGAAGTGTATAATGTGTGAAGACTTTAGTCCAAATATCAAATAAACACGTGCACTTTTATTTCAGAATATAACCAAAGTAAAAAAAAATTGATTTACATGTTGCTGTCAATGAGTTAAAAACCCAAGCTCAAATGTCAAGCTGATGTCTATTCTTGAATGGTGTAGAGGTAAGAACTGCTGATTTACAACTCAAAGGTACCGGGTTTGAGACTGGGTGCTCCACGTTTTGACACGGAGCATACACCGTCATCATGGCACTGCCAGATCTAAACAGCAGCGTGGTGAATTACTTGCATACTGAAGTGAATTTAGCTGCAGGTGGAAGTCACATTTTACTTTTACTTTATGGTGCCAAGCAGAGTGCAGCAGTCTATTAGCCAGCGAAAGTGTTGTGAAGAAGCTGTCTGTCCAGTCTGATAGCGGTCACAGGACATCGTATTTTTGATTGCTGGTACAACAAATAGATCTGAACCTCACACACAGATAAGGAGCCCTGGCGTGAGCTGAGCTCCGTCAAGGTGGGGGATGGGACAGCAGGCTGCTTGCTGCTTGTGCTGATCAACGCATTTACAACACAGAAGATGCTGATGGAGAGGTGTGAAGGGATTTAAGATGGGCCGGGATTACAAGTTTTTTCGTAGGCTTCAGGGATTTTAGTGTTAAAGTTTAAAAAGTACTTAAAATGTTTAAAATATACTAAAATAACCTTCTAGTGGACCCTATGGCAAGATGAGACAAGTTCAAACCTAAAACTTGAATCTTTATAAATTGAAGAATTTGCTCAAGCAACAAATCAAAAAGAACAAAAATAGCAAAAAGGCTAAAAATATATAAAAAAAGATTTGTCAAGGTAAAAAAGCCCCAATATGAAATCCAAATCAACAAACCAATAACAGAAATGAAAAATCTCCAAAACCAGAAGAACTGTAAGAAGACCAATGCTCATCATAAAAACCCCAACAACAGTCAATGATCCACTGCTGGGACCATCTCTCTGACCCCACTATAAAAGCAGAGCTATAACCTATCATCAGTGTGCACATTCTGCGTAGAGTGTGTCAAGGCTGAGATTTAAACCCAGGGCTTTAAAATTATCCATGGTGCCACTCATCTGCTTTCTCCTAACTTACTCTTTAAAAACAGCTCAATTAACACATTGAGTTTTGGAAAAATGTAGCTGTCTTAAAGCTCAAAAACCGGAGTTTTATCCCTAGCCCTGTGTCAAGCTGTATCTGCTCTCTGTGCCTGCCTTCTTTTATCTGACTAATCAAGTTTCCTCTCATTTGTCAAAGATATTTGTATTAGATCGCTCAGCTACTCCAAACTGGTGTGAGTGTATATGGATTTGTATTCTGTTGTACCCTGTGATAGACTGACATTTTATTCTGGGATTGGTTCCCACCTTGCTGCCTCAACAGGCCCTGGCTCCATGAAATTCCAGTAATGGGTTGAGAAGATGGATACATTTCTCTTTACAGTGTCTTTCAAATCACCTTTTCCCTTAATACTTTTTTGTTCTGCTAAAAGATTTAAAAGATTCCAGAGGGCACTTTTGGCCTTTGACACCCTGATTCATTGTAAAAGACATCCTTTGGATTATGAGATTACAAAGACACATCACTATTGTTTTCTAGGACAATCAAATCAGACTTAGTATTTGTAAAGAATAAATTGAAGAGAAATACAAAGCCACTTCTCAGATATTTTGTATCATACCAACACAGAATGTAGAAGCTGGCATGAGTAATTTTTTATAGTTAGACTCCTCTACTGTGTCTAATTCAACAGACTTTCCTAATGTACGATCTGGGCTGAACAACTGATATGATCTATGGCCTCCTAGTCCTGTAGTGCTTGGCAAATTATCTCAGACAATAGGCCAGCTGAAAGTCATTAAAAAGGGACACCAAACTCCTTTGCCATGAGATACTGCAAATCCATTAGCAAGTTGTCAGCTTAAAGGTGAGGCTGACCATTTAGGTGTTGTCTTTCTCTCTCTGCTTTGTGTGTTTTGATTTGTCTTTTATGTGGAACACTTAAGAATTTAGTTTTGCGCTGAAATAGAATACCAAGTAAACCTGACATGAAGTGGCGTCCGGCTGGCAAGAGGGTACTGCGGGTGGCAGAAGCACTAGCCTGGAAAAAGTACAGCAAGAAGCCTCCAGGGTGTCATGATTTGGCATTTATTTTTTTATTTTTTACAGTTTCTTTTTGGCCTCTGAAAATAATGAAGACTTTTTGGGGGAATTCAGATGTCAAGGAATTTGGTCAACACATTGTTTTTTTTTAAATTAGAAATGTTCTTAATGGTGTTGAAAATTAAGTATGTATACCTTTATAGCCATCTTGTTTTTGGCATGGGCATTGTTATTTTGAGTGCCTGTACTTGAGATGTATTCATAGGTTACCAGGTGATGGCTCATTGAAGTCATAGCAGGTGACACCTTTGGTAATACAACGCATTCATTGTCCATGTCTGTGCATTCAGCCTAAAATCTAATGTCATTGTTTGAACTTTTAAAAGAATTTCTGGTTTTGAACTTGACTATGATTTTTTTTTTTATAATCCATTTTCTGATTGCATCTCAGTTGATCAGTTGATAACTGTTGATCTGTGCAGCTGGTACACAGGGAAGAGAAAGACGGAGATGGGGGTCCCATGGGCCAAAAGAAAGGTTCTGTTCACACCAGTATTGAAATATAATGGTTATCAGGAATCATAAGCCCTTTCTGGACGTTGAATAATCTGGAATGTTGGAGCACCACAAAAAAGAAAAGATGTGAACTCAGTGAAAACCTGCAATATTCACCCAAGTCACAAGAGGGCAGGTGAACAAGCAGGTGTCAGGAATTCTAATCTTCATCTACCATGTTTTTTAATCTGATTTACTATTAAAAAATAACTGCAGAAAGTTCCAAGGTGTTATGATCTGAAGTTTATTTTTTATTTTTTGCAGTTTACCCTTGAACTCTGAAAATAATGGAGACATTACTTTTGGGGGTTTTAGAAGTCAAGGAAACTGGCCATTACATTGTTCTTAAAATCAAACACAGTTCTAATTGGGTTAAAAATTAAATACATGTCCAGCATCACCATCTTGTTTTTGTTATGGGTTCTGCTATTTTGAGCACCTGTGCCCAGAGATGTGTTCCAGGGCTGTCAGCTGATGGCTAACGGTGGTTGTGCCAGAAGACATCACTCTCACAACAATTTATAAGCCGACAGCATGGAGCATTAATTATCTAAATTTGTCAACCTAAAACCTAAAGTTATTCCTTGAACATTTAAAAGAATCTCTGGTTTTGAATGCTTTTCTTCCCCTCAACTAAGATTTACGTGTAACATTTTGAGTCTTTTTACTACTGTGGTTTCTGACTTTCTTACTACAATTCCCTACTTACAATTCTTGTTTCACTACTGGGCTATGTTTAGTAGATATTGTCTTTCCAGTTTTGACTTTGGCCAGTTCATTTTTTTTACAATTCATCTTCTGAGTTGGTCTCAATTCAAAATGCCTGCTACTCTGTGCAGTCATTACATCAGGAGGAGAGAGAGAAAGAGAGTGTCCCATGGGTCACAGAAGAGGTGATATACATATACTAATATGGGACTGTAAGGATTACTAAGTGGTAAGCCCTTTCTGGGTGTTAAATGTTCTGGAATTTAGGGGCACTGGAAAAAAAACTGGGTGAAAACCTTCAATATTTGCCAAAGATACAAAAAGGCAGTTAAACTAGCAGCTGCCAGGAATACATGACCTTTTGTTAAGAGAGAGAGATAGGCCAAAGAAGGCAAGCAAGTGGTTGTAAGACCTCCAGGCTAATATGGAAACAAATAGACACCTGCTGAGAAAGCTTAGGCTAAGCTCCATTGTAGTATGAGTGTAGGCTGAATAATGAGGTGTTATTATTACAGCAGTATTTCCTCTTTTTATATTTTTTTTAATATTTTTTCTCCTTAGCTTCTTATTCTTACCGTTGTCTAATGTTTTGTGTTGGTAGGAGTAGAGCCCTAGTTATGTTTTAAGATGCTTAGCCAACGTGACCATTGGCGCTGCAGTTACCAGAGAGGTCTATTTAAATCTACTACCTGATACAGATATGCTATAGCATTAATAAACATACTGTTGTATTATTGGCTTACTTTTAGTCTCCCTTTTCAAATCTTTTTTTCTATTACAGTCAGGGCCGGATTTTCCTATAGGCTAACTAGGCTTCAGCCTAGGGCCTCAAGATCAAGAGGGGCCTACATTCAAATTGTTAGCAAAATTTTATTATCTCTCATGTAATTTACAAACTTAAAAATGGAAGGTGAAAGGGCCTCATAAGTGGAATAGCCTAGGGCCTCTTTTCATATAAATCCGGCCCTGATTACAGTGATCCCTCGCTATATCGCGCTTCGCCTTTCGCGGCTTCACTCCATCGCGGATTTTATATGTAAGCATATTTAAATATATATCGCGGATTTTTTGCTGGTTCGCGGATTTCTGCGGACAATGGGTCTTTTAATTTCTGGTACATGCTTCCTCAGTTGGTTTGCCCAGTTGATTTCATACAAGGGACGCTATTGGCAGATGGCTGAGAAGCTAGATTGCTTACTTTTCTCTCTCTCTTGCGCTGACTATCTGTGATCCTGACGTATGGGGATTGAGCAGGGGGGCTGTTCGCACACCTAGACGATACGGACGCTCGTCTAAAAATGCTGAAAGATTATCTTCACGTTGCTATCTTTTGTGCAGCTGCTTCCTGAAACGACATGCTGCACAGTGCTTCGCATACGTAAAAGCTCGAAGGGCACGTATTGATTTTTGACTGAAAAACAAACTCTGTCTCTCTCTCTCTCTCTCTCTCTCTATTGTTAAGCTTTTCTTAAGTCTTATAGACTTATTGTTTAGGATATTTATATTTTTATGTTTAGACTTGGCCTGCTTGTTTTCAGTATCAGATTTTTTTTTGCATTTGTTCCATTTCTGATTTATTCATTAGCAAATTAACTATTTTGTTTTTGGATCATAATTTCTGTTGTTTCTTGCCTTTCATGCTAATATATTTCCTTGTTAATCTTTTTTGGTTTCTTTATCTGATTTACTTTTTTTTAAAATAGCTGTTTAAAAACCTGATGATTGTTGTGAGTTTTGACAGTTTCCTTGACTTTGACCTTCCTATTTTGATACTACATAACAGTAGGCTGTCTTTACTTACCTATTCATCTGCTAGTGGGCACTAGGTTGTAAATTGGGAGCATATGGAACTGGGCCGTCCCTGAAAATGCAATACAATACAACTTATTTTTTTAAGGCACTCTGTAAGTAGTATTCAGTTAAAATACAATTACAGATTATACTAATTACTAAATATAGCATTGGTACACATATAAATTCAGATTTGCTTAAAATACATAAAGAACAAGGTAGAAACTGATTAAACATAAATGGAAACTAACAATGTCTGTCCATTAATCAACTGAACTACAGTCAGTTTTCAATGGAGTAGATTAAAATTGTAAAAAAGGATATCAAAAATAAACTCATAGTCCCGGAGACCTTGGCCAGCTGGCAGTCTAAAGGTTTTCTATAGTGGAGTCTGTGATGGCCATCCAGTCTAATGAGAAAATCTTTCCATCCAATGATTCCAACACTCCTTTATGCAAGATGACTTTTCCATATGCAGGAAAGCAGCCTGGCAGTGACACCAAGTGCCACATCCAAATTCTGAAACAAAGAAATTAGGGTAGGATTAGAATTGTTTAAAAATTTTCATGGTGCTTATATTTCTGTACAAATGACTAACAAACTGAAATGCAGTATTCACAGCTAATCAGCAGCTCTAGTCAGGATATTCTAGACTAAAGAATTAGGCCTTCAGTCTGGATTTTAAACTGAGACTGTATGGGCATCTCTCATATTATCTGGCATGAATGACTAAAATAATGAGAGACTATCAGTGAGGTTTTGTCTTTAAGTGCAGCTAAAGGCTCAGAGAGTGCAGGGGCATCAGGGACCACTAGAGTAAATTGCCTTTTGTCTGCATAGAAAGATTAGGGACAGCCGTGACCACAGAATTGATTCTGGATCTTGAACAAAAGTGACCCAGAGATGGGATTTAAACCATCCACATAGCAAAATTAGGGCCAGCCGTGACCACAGAATTGATTCTGGACCTTGAACAAAAGTGACCCAGAGATGGGATTTAAACCTTCTTCACAGCTAATGATACAGCTGACAAGATGAAATGAATTTGGGGTTGACAGAGTAAATGAGAGATGTCAGATGAAAAAAGGGTACTTTTAACAGTAAGGTAGACAGGGGCAAATAGACAAGCCACCCCTGAAGACAGGCAAGGTCTTCAGCTCTGCATCATCAAGCCTATAGAACAGGAGTTCTGTTTCTGATCTATTTGATGTGGTACTTTGTGTTCTCCTTGTGTTCATCTATGACTTTTGTTTATTCATTTAATAATAATAATTTTCATTTAATTGCCACAAGGATTCATTCCTTTCACTGTGATAACAAGGCAAGGCAAGTGAAGGCGGTAGGTTTCCTCTGAAACTAAATAAACCCAAGAATAATAATATTAATTTATTCTGTAAGCTTTAGGACAGCCAGCATGAATGCAATAAATCTAAACATATCCTAACATTGCTGAGAGTGAACTACGAATAAAAAACATACTTTCAAGATCCATTAAATTTTACCCTGAAATACTGTTTTTAATTAAATTCAGTCGTCCCATGATCCTTTAATACACATAAAATCTCAATTTAAAGGCAGTTTGTATTTACAGTGTTATAGTGTATAGTGTCTTCATTATATTATTTATAATGAAGGAGATATGTCCTGAGCATAATTGTAAATAAAATCCATATCATACATATCACAAAAAAACATCAGATGAATAAAAAAATCAGCTTATTCAAAATATTATAAGTTGGATAGAATCCAAAAGGGAATCGTATGTAATCTAGTCTTGAGCTCAAAGCATTATCTATCCCCATGCATGCATTTCACACCTAGGCCTTCAGTAGTGCTCCGTCTGAATCAACCCGCCCCTCAAAAACTAATTTATGGTTATAAAAACCATCTTAATATGCAGAAATACAGTATAAAGAGCTGTTGCATTGCAGATAGATAACTCCTGTAGCCACAATAAATGCTTTTATTGAATAGACAATAGAAGCTCGACAGAAGCAGTGGACACGGGAATGGTCACCGCCAAATATACCAATGTGTATAGCTGCCCCATGCTCCATGCCCCATTTTTCTGATGAAGGAAGTCAAGGAGATCAGTGGGAAATATTCCTGCAAAATCATCCATGTCATACTTACACCATCCCATCCAATCAACGGGTCTGAATACAGTGAATTTGCCGTAATCATCCATGGCATACTTACACCATCCTATCCAATCAACGGGTCTGAATACGGTGACGTTGCCGTAATCATCCATGACATACTTACACCATCCTATCCAATCAATGGGTCTGAATACGGTGACATTGCCGTACGCCTGCTAGAGGGCCCTAGTAACACCAACTCAAAATCTGATTGGTTGAAGCAACAGTTTAATCGACATTTATTTTGTGTTAGAGGGCCTGCAGAACGGATTGTGAAGGCCTCCGGGCAGACTTCATTGACTTTGACCCTGCCTGGAAACAAATGATGGCTGAAATGTGATTGGTTAAATGCTTTAATACGAAAATACATGTCTGGAAGCAGCACAACCATCGGAAAAGCTATGAAAGGAAGCGGACAGACTATTTGGAATTATTTAATAAGTATTCATGGACAAAATATAATTAACATCAGTTTGTGATTCAGATTTTTTTAGGCCAGCAGAGAAGGCCTTGCAGGCCCTGACGGTCCGCCACTGTCTATCCCTCCTCTCCGTCCCTCCAGCTTGTTTATTCAGTTCAGGTTCACTGATACAGAAGTCTATTCTGACAGAAACCACACACCTTAGGAGACACTCACTGTATTTTGACCATATAGAGTTGCCAGTCTACTCACACAGACATCTAAACACTTAGCCTCTTGTAATTTAAATTCAGCTCTCCCAGATGGGTAAATATAGTTAAAGTGTCAAGTTATTGCAGGTGGTCAGTTATGAACCCATATATGTTTTGCAATGCCACACATTTTTTATTTCACATTCACCTTCTCTGGATTTTTCAATAGAGGTAGCAGTAGCCAGGCATGAGGGCACCATTTGCCAATGAGTGACCCACATAAATTGTAGAGTCTTCCCTAGTTAAAAACCAAGAGTGATTGTAAAAGCAACCATGGATTTGGTATTAAAGCATACTACAGCTGAAATGTTTTAATTGAACACATTTCAAGTTATTTGTGAAGAACAGGCATTTATAAGTTTTCATGTCATTTATAATTACTTTCCAGTCTCCTGCTGCTTCTGATTTCTTGTTTTCGTGCTTAAAGTAAGGATCATGTCTATGATCCATGTATTTGCTGAAATAAAAGGCATTCTAACATTAAAGCATTAGCCTTTATTTAATTTTAGTGAAATGACCCCTGCATGCACAGATATGCTTTTGCAATTGCAAAGATGAGAATGACACGAGCCAGGAAATTATGTAATTCGTCAAAAAACCAAGCATGACTTTTATGCAATCACAGTGCAAAACACTCTCTTCTCTAAATATATTTTAAAATAAAAAGTTATTTCTTGGTAGTTTTAGGGCTGTAAAAGAATAACTATAATGCATGTTTTCTGGACTGTTAACTTACCAGAAAGGTGCAATTTGCAATTTCTAATTCTTATCCTCAATAACTATAATGCATGTTTTCTGGACTGTTAACTTACCAGAAAGGTGCAATTTGCAATTTCTAATTCTTATCCTCATGTAGTTCTGTATATGGGAATATTTTACATGGGCAGTCATTTTATACTCAAATTCACAAATGTAATAATAAATACGGATTTATATGAGAAAATGGAGATTAAACATATTAACAAAAATATTGATGTACCAAACTGCTAAATAAATGTCCTCTGTCCAGCTGTACTAGCATTAATGCAGTATCTAATACTGTATGCAGTGCATGTTTGGGTAGAGGAATGAAAACTTTCCATTAACTTGAAGTTGCTTGAACCAACAAGACATGAATAATGAAGTGTTTTCTTAGGTGCTGTTTGTGCGTGACCTAGAGATAGACACTCGTGAAGGATTTTAAATAACAAGGCCAAACATTCATTCATTTAATTTCTGAGCTCGCTAGTTCCATTAGATGGAAAGTAACCCTTGGTAAGAAGCCACTCAAGACAAAGCATAGTCGAATAGGTAATTAAAATAAAATTCTTTAATTTTACAGCCCATTTGAATGCAAATGAAAATGATCTGAAATGAAAAGAGACAAAAAATCTCCTTTTTCCTATGGAGGTTTCCCACACAAAATGCCATTCTCATTGTTCAGACGTAAGCAGGATTTACGTTGTATAGCATCGTTCTAGATTAAATGCCATTCCAAGTACATACAAATGTTTACAGTACTCCCCTATCTCTTTGAATACTTCCTCCAAAAGGAAGATGGAATTAGGAACAAGGAAGGACTTATGGGATCCCTACTCTCAGGACTGGCTCTAGGCTAAGGCCATGTAGGCACAAGCCTAGGAGTTCCATGACTTGTGGAGGGCCAAGGCTTAGCCACGCCACCCCCTTTGAACAAATGTCAGTGTATCACATTGCATGTAACTTCAAGGGAACACCCCACATTGTTCAATATTATATACTTATATAAATGCACTCTCATCTCCAGGGGAGGCCATACTAATATAAAGTCATATATTACAAATAACAGCACACTTCAAGAGAACCCTAACTCCCACTAGAGTAATACATCATGTAAAACTAACCATGTAACACATGGGGGAACAGGATTGACACAGGACACCAGTGATTTGGTTCCAATGTAATATTTTTTTGTAAAATTATTTTAAAGAGACAAATTTTTCATTTGAAGCAAATTTAGCTCAGGTAGCCTAGGGACATCATATTCATTTTAACTGGCCTTGCCTGTTCTTACTTGCTTATTTTAAATTAGCAGTATTTCATTTGTATTAGCAACTGCCATTTTTGGCTATATTGTTGGGACCATTTCCACTTTTGAAACATCAAATAAGCAATATAATTTTAAGTCAGCAAAAGGAGAGGCTTGAAAGCCAAATAAGAAGAGGAGCCAACTATATCAAGGTTCTATGCATTAAACATGCAAAATAACCACTGATAATGGGAAAAAAAGTCATTTTTAATGTTATGTCCATAAATGTTCCTGAGATGACACTCACATCCCCTACCCCAATGACATGTAATATTTGGATTTAAAAGGCAAAAAAAATATTTCTTTGTAAAAACTGCCGAATATAAATCAAGGGATGTGTATTAATGACACTGCATCTGGAGTACTGAGTGTAGTTCTGGTCACCACGCTACAAGAAAGACATAGCGGCTCTTGAAGCTAAACAGAGGAGAGCAACCAGATGCTTCAATGGACTTAATGACATGTCAGAGAATTAAACCTGTGTAGTCTAGCAGCAGGTGAGACTGGTTGGGGGTTGGATCCAGCTCTTCAAAATTCTCAAAAGTATTGATAAAATAAGTCCAGCTGAATTCTTTCAACCAAATGATGAATCATGTACTTGATGACACCAGTGGGAACTAAGGGTAGGTGCATTTTAGGACTGAAGCCAGGAAGGACCTTTTAATATAAGGAGCTGTGAGAACCTGAAACAAACTACCAAGACATGTAGTTGAAGCAAGAAACCTTGACAATCTTTAAGAAGAATCTGGAGGAGCTATCGGGACAGTTTAGCTATTAGCTACATAGATGGGCTTAATGAACTGAATGGTCTTCTTTTGTCTGTCAGTTTTTTTATGTTCTTATGTGGCATCATAGCAACTCATTCCAAAATGGCAGTTTATGATATTGTCACAAAAAGTAACCAAAGAAATGGTAAAAAAAAAAAAAAAACCAAGAATAAAAAAATCGGCTTATTCAAAATATTATAAATTGGATAGAATCCAAAAGGGAATTGTATGTAATCTAGTCTTGAGCTCCAAGCATTATCTATCCCTCCACTCCATTTTTTTTTAACTGAATCGTAACAAGTATAAAGCATTGTTATGATTGTTGTACAGTAAACCTTACAACATAAATATCACACCACAAAAGTTTTTTTTTCTTATTATTTTCAGTAATCCTGCCTAGAGGCATTGATGCTAGGATGGGGTGACTCTATGTTGTGCAATCATTCCCACAGAGTCATTATTGTAGTGGGCATTGTAAAATCAAGGAGATCCCCAAAACCTTACTGGAGATTTCTAAGAAAGAGATTCGGGGTAATAAACAGTATGTCTGTTATACATTTGTTTTAATTAAATTATGTTTATTTGTTTTTTTAAATTAAACTGAATCTTTTTTTTTTTACCTTTTTGGTAATTTTATTGTATGTTATGAAAAAATAGAATATTCCAATTACAAAGTATTGTAATTTTTCAGCCATTTCTTAGTATTGAGATGAAGCTGAACTTTATGTCAATCTATGAAGGGCTATGAAGGAGCTCTCTTATTGAAAAATGAAAAAGTAGCAGAGAAAAAGATTATTTTTTTATCTTTCCCTGTTTAGGTACCAGAAATGTTTAAAAATAGTTACCCTGTCCATCACATTCTCTTCAGTTAAATTCAGTCATTATTATAACCTTTTACCTACAATTTGGCCTTACTGTCCTTATTTCTCTATATGAATTCTAGCTTAAATAACCTTCTTTGCACCTTACACCCTCAGCTGCTTTCTCATCACTGCACCACTTTAGACACCATTACTGTTCCTTTCTTATAGTAATTTCGCAATCACAGAAGTATCGTCATTTGAAGTGCTTTGAATGAGCCTCTTCTTGCCTCTCCTAGATGTTACATTTATTTATGCTTGGCATGTCAGAACTAGTCTCTTCTTTAGTGTCTTCTGCATTCTCAAAATACCCCTTTTTCAGATTAGTTCTTTCAATCAGTGAAGCAACAGTGCCCCTATAGTGTCTTGGGTTTGAATCCCACATATGGCAGCTTTCTGTGTATCATTTGCACATTCTCTCTTTGTATCTTTGGGGATTTTCAATAGGTACTCCAGTTTTCCTCCTAAATTTTAAAGATCTGCAAGTAAAGTTAACTAGTGATTCTGAACTGACCCCGTGTAAGTTTGAGTATGGCTGTATGGATATGAATGGTCCCATGATGGAATGGCATCTGCAGAGTAAGTTCCTGCCCTTTGCCCAATGGTTACTTAAATGGATTTGAGAATGTTATGTGATTCTTTGTAGAAGATGAAAAACATGAGCCCATCATTTTGGGGAACGTGGGCTCATATGCTTTATTATGTTTTACTATAATATTTGGGGTATACAGTAAAGGAATGGTATTTATTATTACTTATAGACAAAAATTTTAGTGTGGGGCACTTTAAAAAAGAATGTGCAGACTCCATTGCTTGTTTATTAGCCCACAGCCAATGGTTTTTATCTGGCCTTTTCATGGTGTAAGCCTCACAAAACTAACAGGAGGTTTTGCTACAAATTATTGCTAACATCATTTTATTAGGTTCAAGGTATGTAGGACATGTTCTACATGAGGTAACAAAGGTTTTTGGAAAGTCATAACCTACTAGCCTCAATGGAGAGGGGCTAAATGACCACATTAAATAATCCAGTTTTAAGGATGTTTGCAGTTCACTTGTTGAGATGGCTAGATCAAGTCAGATGGATGCTTGGTGACTTAGAATTGTCACATGGGAACATTACAGTAGATGCTAGGCAATTTTATTGGTTTTATTACTTCCCAAACTGAGGTCTGTATGGCTAACAGTAACATTAGTAATTTTAAAGATGAGCAGAAAAAGAGATGCTTCTGAATGTTATGAAAGAGGTAGTAGGTGGATGAAACACAGTGTTCAGCTCTTATTTCCAAAGAACAGAAGTAGGTCACTAAATGTTAAAGCCTCATATTAAAAACAATGGAAGATGGAAAGAACTAGATACAGTATATCCAGCTTTTCTGAGGAGAATGACTAAATTTCACAGAAAGGAGGCAATATGTTTAGTTAGGGTGTGTGTAAGATATCAACAAAACAAGGTTTGCTCAATATACAGTATACTGTATTATACTCTACAAGTTTGGGTCTCTGTTCTGTTCAGTGATAAATGGTTCACTTGGAGCTAAATATCTTTAACAGCACACACACTCCCCAAAATCAGTTAATGAATAAGAAAAAAACTTTAATATAGGAGGTATATTGCTTTTAGTTGCATTTGTATTAAATGCTGATGAACCTCTCAAAATAAGCATCAGTTGAGACAAGGGGAGGTGCTACATCATAATCAAAACTTTAATCTGTAGTCAACTTGTGTGAAGACTAGAGCTTCAGGCACTATTTTGGTCAATAATTTTTACCACCTTTCCAGGCCTGACACTAGGTAGTGTACATTATGAATTTGTTTTGATTTAAATTTTTTTTTTTAATAGAATATATTTTTGTAGTAATGATAGGGCTTTTCAGATATGTTATTTATCACCAGGAATCTGTGGGCATACTCGTGTTATTTATAAGAAACTTATTTGCATAATTCTTTTCATTACTACCACAAACCATTTTGCTTTTTTGTGGGCATAATTATTTTGTGGCTTTATTACTATGCAAATCTAAAGCATTGCTAAAGATTAGCCCCTAAAAGTTGCACCTGATTATGATATCAGCATTAAAATATAAACAGTTTCCTGTCAGGTGATTCTAGTACTTAACTTTGTGGATATCAAAATACTTTTGTGTGCACTACTTTTCAAGTTTCTTTGGCTTTGACTTTGATTTTCATTCTGACTGTGAGTTTGTTTCCCCATTATTTTAGTTGCTAGATTCAGTTTGAATTCTCTGTTACAGTCTCTGCTTGTTTTGATTACGCTTGCTTCCTGATCCACATGAAACTCAAACTGTTTACCTTGCCGGTGTCAACGTCGTCCAGAAGAAAACATCCATTGGCTCAATGTCTTATAGATTTTATAATATGGCAGTCTAATATTAATCCATAGCAAAGACCTCAGCGGCAGCAGTTTGTGCTAACTAGATCTTCTACTTATTAAAATCTAATGTCTACACATTAACTTTCAGATTCTCTATTACAGTCTTGCAAGTTGTTTCTACTTGAATGTTAACACTTGAAAACTCAGTTTTACATTATTACAGTGCTTTCAGTAAAACACTTTTTAAGAACATTGTAAGTTATTTATGTGTCTAATTCTAAGTTATCTAATATGCAAGTATAGTACAACATACCACATTGTATGACTGCATAACTACTTTAAGCCCTTTTACTGTGACACTGCCATAACCAGTGGACTAGTAAAAATAGAAATAAAAATACTAATACACCTTAAATATACCGGTACTTCTGAGTTGACAAATATCTGAGTAGTGATAGATCTTTCATTCTTCATCTGATCTTCTTCTTCTTTCGGCTGCTCCCGTTAGGGGTTGCCAGAGCAGATCATCTTCTCCCATATCTTTCTGTCTTCTGCATCTTGCTCTGTTACACCCATCACCTGCATTTCCTCTCTCACCACATCCATAAACCTTCGCTTAGGCCTTCCTCTTGCCTGGCAGCTCTATCCTTAGCATCCTTCTCCCAATATACCCAGCATCTCTCCTTTGCACATGTCCAAACCAATGCAATCTCGCCTATCTAACTTTGTCTCCCAATCTGATATGATTAAATTAATCACATAAAAAGCAGAAGGTAAGAAGGAAACTATAGCAATCAATTAAATGCTAGCAACGTGAATACAAAAGCTAAATGTTTAAATATTTTATAAGTAAATATTTATCTAACAATGCTAATGGAGCACAGGACTTCACAATGTTAAATCTTTTTAGATATTAAATCATCTAAACACAGTATGTTAACTAAACAATACAATTCTTTAAAATATTAAAGACAGCAAATATTAGTGTACAGTTAAAAAAATAAAGGAGTTTTAATGTGGCATCATCAAAAGAAAATTTCACTGCTACACAGATACATAGACTCAAAAAAGAAGCTGCTTAGAGCACCATATTAGCAGTGCATGTAGGTAAGCTACTGGGTTGCACATCAAAACTTAAAGTCAGAATGTGAGTGGTGGTCTTGGATGAATAAGGTAATTGTCAAATGTGAATTCTGTAGTCTACAGCAGGAATAAGATGTATATGAACAGCAGCTGAATGAGGGAAACTCACACACAGTCCTCAGGTATGCTGGTGTTTCTTCCTTTTTGGACACCTGGTTCCTACTCTTTGATCTAAGTTGCACAAAAAAGGTAAGCAATTGGAGCTTATTCAAAATGAGGTTGGATGACTTTTATTCTTAAATCTATAGACAAGACATCCTTCAGTGATTGCATTGTCTGTACATAAACATCATTGTCTCTATTTAACCCAGCAATAATAGTTAGATGATAACATTGTCTTACATTTTCTTCTCTGACAGTTATTTTAAGTTAAACCTGCTGTGTTGTTGCAGTACATGATACATTTATACTGAAAATATTCAAGTAATTTAATACTTAATGGCTTCTCTGATTTTTTTTTTATTTTTTAATTTTTGGAGGATTATTCTCTGTTTTCACCCTGTATATTTACTATATAGGTGTCAGTCATCCTTTTGCACATACTGTTTACAAGTAATTAATTTATTTTAAGCTTCCTTTGTTTATAAAGATAAATCTAGGCACTGGTACATCTAAAGAATTGAAGAATATTGATGTATTATCTGAAAGAAGCTTGGTGCACAACTACTGTATATGTTTTGCAATGTGGTTAATTCTATCGTTTCTTTATTAGCTCATCATAAACCAGTATTTATATGTTATTTAATTATTTGGAAATCTATATCGAAAGATTATGTCTTTGCCCTGGATATTAGGCAAGACCTATTAATAAATATTGATAAAAAAACTGGGGCTCATTTAGAGTGAGACTGGGCCACTCTTGTTCTTTTTCTGAATGGGGTTTAATTTAAAGATAACATTTAACTTGACATCTTTTTCAACCTGGCATAATGTTATCATTTACACTGGAAAATATATGCAAGCACTTTTATTTTGTGTGCTCAACAGTGAATTTCCTGCATTTGATACTATAATTGCCCTGATGTGAATATATTCTTCTTAAAGCAACTATGACATATGCTACATATTTTATGTGGATTTTTTATTGTTAAGTGCTTGGTAGTTTAAGGATAGCATGGTAGAAATTATATGTGCCAGAAATGTTGCTTATGCTTCGATTGTCTGAATGTGCGTACTGTGACTGAATTCCCGTATTACCAGAAAGATAATGCAGTCCCTGAAGTATTTTAGATATCCTCCATAATATTATATACAGCACGTATAAGCATGAAATCAACATCTTCCTTAATTCCTTACGTCAGCTATTGTACTATTCTTTTGTTAAATTATTTAAAGATTATATGAAATCTTGAACAAGCATTCAGGCATTTTAACGGTAATGGTTTATCCAGGCATACTCCCTCAAAATATATGAAGGCAAATACAATCATTATCTTTGTTCTTCATTATAATGACAACTAATGAATTTCACCTCATGAAAAATAATTGTCATAACTTTTTGTAAATTGTCCTTCCAGATGATGTTTCCGATTCCTTAGGAAGAGAAAAATGTTTATTTTAACCTACTGATGTATATGGAGGCAATAGATACAGATATAAAAAAATAAATTTATATTAACAACAAGATTCCTTCAACATCTGCAATAAGATGCTGCAGATGTTCTATCAAACAGTTGTGGCGAGCGCCCTCTTCTACGCAGTGGTGTGCTGGGGAGGCAGCATTAAGAGGAAAGACGCCTCACGCCTGGACAAACTGGTGAGGAAGGCAGGCTCTATTGTTGGCATGGAGCTGGACAGTTTAACATCTGTGGCAGAGCGAAGGGCGCTCAGCAGGCTCCTATCAATTATGGAGAATCCACTGCATCCACTAAATAATGTCATCTCCAGACAGAAGAGCAGCTTCAGCGACAGACTGCTGTCACTGTCCTGCTCCACAGACAGATTGAGGAGATCGTTCCTCCCCCAAACTATGCGACTCTTTAATTCCACCAGGGGGGGTAAACGTTAATATTTAACATTATACATAGTTATTGTCTGTTTTTTTCACCTGTATTATTATCATTCTTTAATTTAATATTATTTATTGTATCAGTATGCTGCTGCTGAAGAATGTGAATTTCCCATTGGGATTAATAAAGTATCTATCTATCTATCTATCTATCTATCTATCTATCTATCTATCTATCTATCTATCTATCTATCTATCTATCTATCTATCTATCTATCTATCTATCTATCTATCTATCTATCTATCTAAGATCATCTGGTACCGTCTGGAAAGGCTAATTGCTTCCTTATCAGATCTCATTCCCCCAAAATTTTGCAGATTAGAAAAAAAAAACAAAGGTCAGTCTTGTTTTGCTAAAATTAGTGACTTCCAGTATTATAAACGAATGCCCATGCAGGAAAAAAAAAGACATTTTCATCTGAATATATGTCATTTTAAACTGATATATGAATTTATCATTATGTTAAAGAATGATCAGTTTCTCATCGGTAATAATGAGGTGCTCAGTTTCTATCATTGGTAATGATTGGGAGTTGCAGTCCACTGCGCTTTTCACATCAACACATCACTATGCTGATTAAAAACATCCTTAGACAGACAGGCTTGCTTGGAAATGGCAACTTATAAACTTAGCGAAACGCTTGACCTACTTTCCTTACAGGCAGCTGATCGATGGATAAATGCGAACAACTACAAAATAGAATTATTTTAATTAACTTGTACTGGAAGTCAGATGAACAGCCTCTCAGAAACGCAAAACGTGTCAGTGTGTCATTTCTAAAGATTTAGACATTTAAATTTTTAATGTAGGTTATGACATTTGTTTTTTATCATCAAGTATTTATGAAAAACAATTTAAAAAAATACCTCTGTTTCCCTCTGTCTGTGTGTGTATGTATGTATATATATATATATATATATATATATATATATATATATATATATATATATATATATAAAATATATGTATCCTGAAATAGGTAAAATGTTTGTGTTCTGAATCACTTCTTTTCAAAACCAATAACTGAAATTGCTTTAATTGGCATTGTTTTGTTTTGTTTTTTTTCAAATGTAATCAGTCTGGCTTTTGGAATGAAATTGTGTTGACTGTTCATTTGTCTGTATCCAAACTCAAAGGAAAGTCTTTTCCCATTTACCTAGCATGCACAGACAGAATATTGCTATTTATCAATTTGACTGTTTTTCCAACAGAATGACTGATTTGAATAAACACATTTTTTTTAATAAAAGAGCAATGGTAGGGATCTTTTGTACTTTATTTCTAATAGGCAACCCTGGAAGGTATTTAAGCCAATCTAAAATAATACTGAAAGGAAATAAATGTCATATACTTCATAGCTTAAAGATAAAAAAACCTTACAGATCTTCGTGGATAAGTGACACAGCAAGTTTAATCAATATCCCAAAGCACCACTATCTATAGGAACCATCGCAGGTACATTTTTAAATTAGAGCTCAAGGTTTTTTTCCCTGTGATCTCCTCTAGTGGTGCACATTTCTGCTACCAGAAAGCTTTTATTCAGCCTTTTTAATGAATGTTATTTCAGTGTTCACATTCAAAAATCCAACCCGTTGGTTATTCCTATTGTGTGAGTTGAAAGTGATTAATAGTTCAGTAAGGATTTTTATTCCAGTAACAAATGGAATACAAGCTGCTGGATTTGTTTTTCAAGACACATTCTTATTTACAGAATACTAATATCCTGTAGACTCGAGGCTATTAATAATACTCATTACTTTAGCTTTATTATGCTGGCTACGGGGATTAGAATTTTGCAATATTGTTATCTTTACTTTATGAGCATCACAAATATCTAATTTATATTAGGTTCCCCCATTTCCAGTGTTCTAACCTATTAGTGGACTATATGGTGCCTACTTTTAGGCAACTTTCCAGTTTTACAGCATCTGGGCTCCCAGTTTGAGTCCAGCAGAGAATGCCAGCAAGCCATTTGTGGAGGATCCCTTCATTCTTTTCAGGTAGTTTGGTCTCTCTAATTTACAAATTAAAAGAGGTTGTACCTCAGCATTATCTTTTGTGGACTAAAATACCATCCATGATTGATTTTTGCTTTGCTCTGTTGCTTCTTCTTATCAGTGTATTGTACGACGTCATGGTATTCATTAATTGTGATTGTTAACTACATTTGTTCCACCATATAATATTAAGCATTACCATAGTTTTGGATGAAATAAAATTATGTATTATTCTGAATGATAAGCAGTTCACTTATTTTTCACCCAAAAAAGGGTTATTAAAAACAAAAGTTTGCTTTATTTGTTAAGGGCCACATCCTGAATGTGCCGGTAGTTCTTCGTTTCATAGTGTTTGGAATTTTTTATTTCACTGCCTTCAATTTGTAGTGCTCACAAAATAAAAGAAAACTGATGTCTGAAATGCATCAAAAATAAATCATCTGTTGTAATATAGATTCTTTTTATATGTTGCAGAATTTACTGATTTTTTTCTTTTAGGAGTTCACATCTAATTTGAACATAGGCAGTTTGCAATTCCACTGTTTGTTATCACTGGAAAATGTACTGAGTTTAGACACTTAGTCTTATGCCAACAAGTTGAAGGAACAATGCTTAGCTTTTATTTGTTGTCATGGTAATGAGAAAACTCAAGCTTGCTTGTGAAGATATGAAAGAGAAGTGCACTCGTAGTATCAGAGGTGGCTTTGAACAAGTTGATGTAGCCTAACTTGATTCTGATGATGTTATTCTGAACAGGCAGGGTGACTGATATACTACATGAACACAGAAATAAATCCATTTGATTAGACTTTTTCCTTTTGGAACAGTGCATGAATCCATTAAAAGAAAACAGTCCATGTTTGTATTAGATTGTGTTTAGATACAATATATCACTATTTTGCCCTTAAATCTTTTGACTTGTCAATGCTTGTAAGTTTTCTCCCCATATGGGTGTGTTTAGGAGTTTGTGCTTTTGGGATTATATTATACTGTATGTATCATAAGTGCTTAAAGCCTAACTACATGAGCAAGATGAATGTCACAAACATGGTGTTGGTAGTTTGTATTCATGGTAATGTTTAAGAGCATAATAAGATACATTTGAAATCTGACAAATAAGAGGAGACCATTTAGGCCATCAAGTTGTTTGTTTAGCTAATAGCCTACATATCTCATGCCCACCTATCTCCTCCAGATTCTTCTTAAAGGTTGTCAAGGTTTCTGCTTCATCTACATGTCTTGGTAGTTCTAGACTCCCACAACTCTTTGTCCTTCCTGGCTTAAGTGTTAAATTCACTTTCCCTTAATTTCCACTGGTGTCCTCGAGTATGTGATTCACCTTTAAACTCAAAGACTGCTGCTGGATTTACTTTATCAGTTCCTTTGAGGATTTTAAATACCTGGAAATTAAAGACCCTGGAGATGAATATTATAAGAAAGGTGTGACAGAACCATGGTTGAATTTCTCACTGGGGTCAGAACCAAAGAATCGTCAAAGCAGTGCACCAAAACTAAATAATCATATCAAAATTATAAATTAAGCAAATGTATCAAACATCATAACACTAACTTGCCTATTTTCAGCCTTACTCACAAATGGTGAAATTACATGATCTGTATGTCATGTGACAGAAAACTGGTGTAGCAACCATAAAGATACATGGGTGCAGGAAAATGGTGGTGTTATAACCAACAACTCTTTCATAATGGTGGCAAAATAACATCATGTAAAGAATGATTCCAAATGTATAAAAACTACAGTTTATCACAGTGACAGTTAAAATGTACATTACTCAGCATATTGTAAAGAAATTACTAGTTAACGCAAAATATTAATTATATTACTTATGTTTAAGCTTGTCTGTTACAATTGTATCTTTTTCGCAGCTTTTTATATATCTGCTAGAATTTTGTTGTTTGTTTATATCATGATGGCAGAAAACATAAAGATATATTATAGATAACTACAAACCTGAGAATCTTTATTTTCCCAGATGTTGGAAAACCATATGTTTTGGGAAGTATGATCCTGACATCTACAAAATATTAATTTACAACTGTGGTGATGCATACAAACTTTCTTTCATTAATTAAAATACTTAATTTTCATACACCGTTATTGTAGATCCAATACTGTAGCCAAATGCTTGCTTATATTTCTTCAGGTTTTCCTTTACTAATTTGAAATAGATTAATCAAGATATTCCTTGATGCAATGAGTGCTTGGAAGTGGCATTTGTTAATATATAATTGTGTCATCATAATACTTTCAAGCCCATTAAATTCAACACAAAGGATAGAAGGTGGGTGTCGACAAAAGTCGCCATCAAGCGAGTGAAGTTGTCTAGAATGTATTATTATGTTTTATCCACTAGATGGCAATAAAGACCACAAGATAAAGCTGATATGCCATTCATTATCTTTACAACATGGCATTAAAATACTAAGGATGCCTAAGATGTTTTTTGTATTGTTGACGACAATGGATTCTGCACTTTTTACAAAAGGATTTTGAGTTGTCAGAAGAATGTCAGTCCAGCTGAAAAACAGCACCAACAGTACAAGACATTGGAAACGGCGTGACTCAACATTGCATGCAATTGGTCGCCTTGAATAGTATAACGGGCTTCAGAATGGATGTGTATGGTGTTTTTACATTTGTTGTAGGCTTTCCACAGTTTGAGCAATAAAAAACATGTTAATAGTTTCTACTAACAAGTGAGTATCTCTGAAAAATATTCAGAATGCAGCCATTAAAATATATGGCCTTGTTCAAACAACCAAATTTTAAGAATTTAATTTAAAATGTACTCCATCACTTTGAATCCCTCAATTCAGGTGTCTTTGAATTACTTGTAATAGTAAAGTTTGAGTGTTTGTATAATAAAAAAATTATTTATAATATGATATTTTCAAATCTGCTTTATCCAATGTAGAGTGAAGAGAAGGGTGTACTAGTAGGATTTTGCAAAATGCAGGAATCAGTCCTGAACAGAGAGTTAGTACATCATTAGGTCAACTTACACACATATTCATACTCACATAGGGTCAATTTGGATGTTCATTAAAGTACATCTGGCAATGCCATGCAGCAAAGATCTGCATGGGATTAATTTTTTTCACTTCACCCACCCTACTGCAAAAACTTTGACCCATAAAGAGTATGTCTTCTCCTACAGAGCTTTGATTCACCTTTTTTGCTCCTGGAATCCTACAGTATATTTGTGTTTCATATGTGAAAACAGGAGCTGATCTACCATCAGGGTGCTCTGGGTTTAGCGCCCAGGTGATCTGTGAAGGCAAAGTGCTGAAATGACCAAGAAGGACCCCCACACTTAATGAAACGATTGAGTTTCTGAGCGAGGAATGTAAGAGAGGGTAATACTGCTCAGCTGTAAAGTACTGGGTGTTTGCATGCTGCATTGTTAATAGTTAGATCAACTCTCTGTTAAGGAAGTCACATAGAGCCCTATGGGGGTCTTAGACCAGGATTGCACTGAAACTAGTTGTTGTCCATCAATAATAGCTACACTATCCGCTAGACTAAACATGTTCTTCTTTACCCTGGCTAGTTACAATAACATTGTTTGTGAATCCACTGTGTATAGCACCTGTAAATCTGAGAGCTGTTATTTAATCCCATGTATGAGAAATGCCACTAGCAGCACTAACATCACACCTAATGGAAGTTGTATTTTTCATTCATGTAAAAAGAAGTCAGTGTTCCTACCATATGTTTTGTATATGTGTGAGCGAATTAGAGGGAGGTGTGGTTATTTCCCTTAAGGTTAACATCAGCAGGAAGCTTGTGTTGTCTCCTGAGCCATTGGGTTTATCAGGCAAGCAAGTGCCATATAGCAGTTTTCCATTATTTATATCTTTGTTTCTTTGATTTGGTTAAACTTTGACAAGGATAAAGTGTTATAATCACATTAATATTTGTTTTGTTTTCTTGGGTTGTAATTTTGGGATATTTTTATATTGTTTTATTTGGTCTTTTGTTTTTATAGTTATTTTGTAAGATGATATTGTGTAGCATTTTTCATTAATGGGCTCCACAGTTTTGTACTTTCCTTTCTATGTGTCCCGTCATATGGTTTATAGTACTGGCAGCTATTGTTAATCTTGTGATGTAGAAGTCATGTGAAGCTTTGTGTCCTGAAGCTGCTGCTGTAAAGCATGGCTACGTCCATGAGAAAAATGAATTTTCTATGGTTTAAATTTCTCTTTTGTGTGTTTTTTTCTTTAATTTTTTATGCTAACATTGTTGATCACTTAGTTGCTATATATTTATGTATCTTTTTCTATGTGCCATGTATTTTGTGGGTGGTACCCCCAGGGGCAGATTCACCTGCCCATCACTGTCAAAGGGCTGCCCTCAGCCCTATAAATGCTGTGGAAACCCCACTGTTCCTTGTAATTCATTAAATATGTTGCCGTTGTTGAGTTTCTATTGCAATTATTCTGTGCTTTTGTGAATTTACTGGATTTGTAATTGTATGTGTTTGACTTCGTATTTTGGATATGTGTATTGGGACTTTTTTGCTATGGATTGCCTTTGTCTTCCTAGGCATTCCCTGCTATGCCTTTTGCTCTTCAGAATTTCACTATTATGTGTTAATAAATCATTTAATTCAAAAGTTTCTATGTTTGCACGTTTTTGGGACTAACTGAGGTTTGACATTTTCTCGCTCTAGTGGCATTTTTTATTTATTTTTTGAAACGTATTGTGATTAGGAACCCCAAATTCACAGTAAAAAGGGGCTAAACACATTTTATAATATAGTTCAAGTCTGTATCTGCTCAAAAATATGTTTGTGGACAAAGGCAATTTACCCTATGGAGTGGCACACTCCAAATTAAGATATGTGTGATAAGTTCCTCAAATGCTGTTGATACTTTATTATAAGCCACCAACACAGAAGGTTTAAGGACAGAATCCAGCCACTTCTCCAAAACATTGTCTGCTATGGCGTTTGACCCTTCCTTACTCTCATTCGATCTTTAACCTGTCATAGATTACTATTTTGGAAAAGTACTGAAGGATTAGTTGTTTGCTTTACTTTTTGTTGTTACATGTTGCCTGTTTTCAAATATTTTCTATCTGTTTTAAAATTTCTGGAGTTTGATCCCTTTATTTCCTCTTTGCCTTTATCTTAGGATTTCATTTTTTAAGATGTTTTGAATTGCTTGTTTTTTTCCTAATTTAAATACAGATTTTCATTTACTTGTAAATCTTTTTGTTTCATAATAAATTTTTGATATTTTAATTTTTTTAGTTTACTGCTGTAAGCTTTTGCTGTTAGTTTATTTAGTTTGTTTGCTTAATTTAACTATTAAATTGTTGCAACCATCAAATTCATTTAATTTCTTCCTTTACCAAAGTATTTAAGCTTCAATTTTTGTATTAATTTTTGGAATTTTGTTTTTTTTATTCCAGTTTTGGCTTCCTCCTGTTTGAGTAAATCATCAAGTTGGTCATGCATTCAAACATGGTAACCCAAATTGATTGAACTGTTGTTTTCTTAGACTATATAGGCATTCTATACATAAATACATAAATTTATTTAGTCCTCTCACATTCCCAGCCACTTGTTCCTCAAATAACAATTCCTCTACTGTGTGACCAACAAGTACACTATACTGTACCAGTGAAAAAGAACAAACCACTAGTGACTTTTCTTGTTTAGCAGAGACTTGAAAACAGTAAACAGAAAGTTTAGGTCGAGGGACAAATAAGAATCCAATGGTCAGGTGAATGTTCATTAAAAGTAGCTAACCACCAACTGTAGTCTTGATTGCTCAGTAAGAATCTTGTAATTCTTTAGAAAGTGTTTCTTTTTAATAAATTTTGGAGAGAGACATTCCTTTATTTTATAGATAAAGAGAAAGTCTGTAATACAACTCTGGCTTGTATATAGGTCACGTCTAAGGCATGTATAGATGGCAAACATGAGGTAACAACACAGCACAGAAACAACAAGCAAAAAATGGAGGTAATTACTACAAATACGTTTTACAGAAACAAATTACAGAAAAACTTTCAAAATAGAAACAAAATGCATGTACCTGCTAGAGAGTCTGACATATTATTTGTCATCTTTTTGGCCACTTCTAATCTTTGTCTGCATCACAGCCAGTCGTACTGCATGCTTTTATGTGGAGTCCCAGAGGAGTACAGCTCTCTACCATGGAGTAATCAGTGGGACTTGCCTGTCCTGAAATGAATGTGATAAAGAATTCAACTCAATTTGTTCTTTTACAGCTCTCAGCTCTGGGAATATGCTATACTTCTATGATGAAAAAGAGAAGGAGCTTCAAAGTTTAATGTTGTATTTATATATGTTGAAATGTCTAGTCTGATGTAGCACTGACTGGCGTATTGCCCTAAGAGGGGTGTCTGAGACCTTAAAAATGAAAGAGTTGTACGGCTGTAGTGGGTTTGACAAAACAAAAAAAAGTGTTAACTCATGCAAATAAACTTTATTGGCACTCTTTTGAACCAAACGTCTTTACGGTAGTTTTGAATGCATTCCGCTTGTGTATTTTAAGATGCGAAAAACTTCCTGTTTGCACTGTATGTGTAGTAATTGTTATCTTATTCATTTTATTGTCTACAGCTGAAACCATTTAACAGGTAAATCTAAGCATCGTTTTTTGCAGCTTGGAGAATACTCAATCTGCTGTGAAACACTTTAAGATTCTTTTCATGAAGCCAAATATGATTTTACAGCAATAATTTTAATTGCATAAAGCTATTAATTTAAAATAGGTGTACTTGTTTTATTAATTAAGCCAGTCTATTGCAAGATACGTTTTTGCTTATTGGGGTTTTCATTGTCAGGTTTTTCCTTCATTTCTGAACTGAAAGCAAACCAAAGAATTGTAAGTGACAGTTTGATGACCAAAAGCACAGATGGTAGTTAAAATAAAACTCTCAATGTCATGCAGATCGTCCCTGGTATCATGCTTAAACTTGGATAAAAATTCAGATGGAAAGTTTTGATAGAGAAATAACTGTTAATCACAGCTGCAGAATACAAAAATATTTATAGTGGTTTAGGATGCATGCAGCTTTTTTATAATGCACAAAGTCTTAAAGAACTGACAATTGATACTTCTTACTATTATAAATATGTATTTGGCTGACTTCTATTAAAGGTCCATTACACGATCAGCTATATTTGTTTATGTACATGTTTTACAATTGTAACACAGCCAGGCTAGGTGACTTGCTTAAGGTTATACTGTAAATCTAAGGCAAGGATTAAATCTACAACCTTGTTTTTAAAACCCTGTTGCCTTAGCCCCTGCCTAAGATACTTGAAAATATACATCCTCTCTAAAGAACAGTAGTCAGTGAAACATTAAAATGATTGATCATCTCATCTTAAACGCAGTCCTAGAATGATGTTATTATACCTGGTTAAAAGTCAGTGAATATGTAATGTGAGCTGTGGATTTTATCCCATTCAACAGTATACTGGCTGCATTTTGAATTTATCTTCTGTTTATAATTTTGGTAAGAGGGCTGTTCAAGAAAGAAATTCAGAAATGCATTTGATGAAGGACGCCTTTATTCGACAAAATGGGTAGGGCAGATGGTAACAGCAGATAGAATGCAACCAAAACCCACAGTATCACTTACTGTAAAGTATAACACCCACATTGGTTGAAGAGGAAGAACAGAACTCAGCATAAATGTGAGATTATCCTTTTTTTATAAGAACTGTTTTAATTAAAACACTTACATCATTAATGCATATGGTAAGCTTGCCTATACTTCTGGTGTCTGAAGAATTGATTTAAATGATAAAAAGTGTGTGTCATCAGCATACTATATGAGTGCATACAATAAAATACTGCAGCGTAGTTTGGTAATCTTCAGTTATTAAAAAGCAGTCAGGCATACATAATATCTTGAGATTACAAATTATATTGTTCAACATTAAAATAACCAGATTGCATACTGATAGAAGGGTTAGTACACATCCTTTGATGTCTTCATGTGGTCCAAATGCATTCCGCATTTAGCCATACCTAAAGATGAAATGAATTCAAAAAGAAGTATAACAAATAGACATCCAGCATATGCATTCGTAAGGTGATTATTAAAAATATGTTCCCGTATTGTGTTGAGGTTAACACCAAAGGTGTGGCTAACAGATATATATTTAATAAGTTAGAATAAAACAAATGGGCTCAAAAACAGCAAAGGTAGAGAGAAAGCTGAAGAAAAATGAAGGTTGAAATATGGCTTCTGCAATGCAGAGACATGTCATGCGGTATTCATGGGCAGTAGGAACCTAGTCTGACTATAGTGAGGAAGAAACAAGAAAAACATCAAGATGAGAAAATGTAGAGGGAGATGGAGACAGGTATTGGGCCTTGAATGAGAGAGAACAGCAAAGACATTACTTAGATATACAAGAGCAAAGAAGTCTAGGCAAGAATGGGAGTAGCTGGGGCAATTCAAGATGGAAAAGATAATCACAGTGGGACAAATACTATTGAAACTGTTATTTAATCTTTTAACACATATTACACCTTAAGGAGATAGAGACACACATATCAGAGTATATTAAGATTTCAATACTGCAGGTACTCACATTGTGATTCAATCTGCCAAAATTAATGATTCTATTGCAGAGGATCATGAATTCACAAAATCTGTTGCCATGATTACTTGGTTTGGTTTCCTCCTTGCTGAGTTCAAGCATCCCAGTAAATCCAAAGCAGTATGACTTGATAATGAATACGTTATACCCTGCTAACTCCATTTTCACTTTCTTGGAAAGCAATCCCTTGTTGGCACCACCTCCCAATGTGTCTAATATGAAAATACCTGAAGAATCTGTCTATATAGGGAATGCTTAGTTGTACTGTAATTTATTTAATAAGGCTTGATCATTAAGAGACATATTATTTAAGGCATTTTGCTTTATTGATTATTGGGAATCTCAGCTCCTGTTTAACAAATAGAAGATACTCCTGTACATACTCTAATTAAACAGAATAGACCTAATGCATGTCAGGTTCTATCAATTAATGTTGCATCAGATTCTTCATTTTAGCATTGAAATCATGTTTTTGTAAGCTGTACAACTGATAGGCCTAGTTTAATGATTTAGTTAATAAGACTTAGTTTTTATTTGCTGTTTTGTCTTGGTAGAGTTCTATATTACTCTACTTTCCCCTTTTGTATTCTTTAGAATTCAACAAATCTAATACACATACCACAGTTTATAAGGTATTGTGGTTTATAACTTCTCCCCACCTTCCTTTCTAAATCTATTATCTCAGGCAATTACAAAGAGTAAAAGACAAGCAAGAGTTAAGTTACAACATTAAATAATGTATTATTGGTAATATATTATTAAAACAATAACAATAAGCAAGGTACATGTGAACATTGGCAACCATACAACCTGATAAATGCTGATAGTTTCAGGTGGCACACAGACCTTAAATGTCTAGTTAAGTCATCATTTTAGTCAGCTTTCTTCAAGGCAGGCCGCATGCCTATCTCAACATGGTTGCCGAGTTCTGAATCTCAGTGTGGTCTTCTTTTGGCCATGGTGTGTGAGAGAGCAAGCAAGCAAGCGACAGAGAGGGAGGGGTAAAACAACCAAATTTATACATGTTCTGTCCAAATCCTAAGGCCAAAAGGATGTTGTGGTACAGAATGAGTTTAGACCAATGAAGGCACACAATGTCTTTCACACTGCCCTCAAAATCATTTGTTGACTTCAAGCTTTCCAGCCAGGTGGCCTTCCTGTACTGCAGAGAATCACTTGCCATACTGGTTTGAGGCACATCCCCCTAACCTGCAATAAATAAAACCTGCAATCCACATCCTGCGTCTTTCCTAAAGATTGGGGGAGTTTGGATTGGGGTTGTTTGGCATTGCTGTTCTCATCAATGAATTAAAACACTAATATTACATTTACTTTGTCTGACTTAAAAATAAAGATATACAAAATATTTATCAACTTGTATACAAAATTTTACACTACAAAACTTGCCAATTATGTTTAGTTGTAAAGAAAGGCCTTTTCAATATTTTGCAGCTAAGTGACTTCATATTATATACATCTGTATTTCTTTGCTTCAAGATTAACCAAACTGAACTCATTTTTGATAGCTTGTGCATTTGATTTAATGTCAATTAGAAATTTAAGCATTAATAAACAAATGTCCAAAATGTATTTAATTAATAACACATTTCTCCATAGTTTCAAAAGAATGCCTTCATTGCAGAAAATGTATAATCTGGCTCTTTTTATCACTGTAATATGTGATATCTAATGCACATTCAGATTCAAATATCATATGTATTTTATGTGCATTTCACTGTGTTGCTTGTCTCATTTCTGATAGCACAAGATTATACACTTTTAGGTGCAGAATTGGAAACACTCTATAAATACATTTAGGTAGTGTGTTATTTATAGAATGGCTGGGATCTTAAACATAATTCCTCATCAGATTCTTTCATTTCTGCTTGGTTCAGTTAACTTAGTAAGAGAAAACCTCAGTGGAATTATCTTGACTATTTTAAGCTCTTATATTTAAGAAAAGGGGAAAAAAGACAAACGCATTTGGATAAGACACTTTCATTTATTTAACTTCTTAACAATGGTAACATTATCATATCAATCTGAGTGAGACTCTTTTCTGCTAAGAATTGTGCTTGAAATATGTGGGCTCTGGGCATAGTGAGAGGGGAAATTTGAAGTTTTGGAATTTCTTACAGTTGAGCACCATAAAAGAAAATTAAGCAGGCTTATCTCAAGCAATTTATGGTGGCATCTCACGTTAACAAAATAATAATCTTGTCACTCCGATTAATCTTGGATCTTAGGATATCAAGGCTTTTCCTAAATGCCTTTTTATCATAAAAACTATTAGAAATGAGCAATTTAAATGCTTAAGATATAAAACGTAAGTGGAATTCAAGATGATAGTCTCTAAATCAATTGACTTTGCTAACAGAATGCTCAAATGCAGTCATTTTTTATTCTGTCCCAAGAGTTCTGTTGTCTTTGAGTAGAAGCAAACTGACTGCACTGTATTTAAAGGCCAGCTGGCATAGCTTAGCTAGGGGGAGCTGTACCCTCCCTCGAGTCTTGGTTGATCAAAATAATTTAACTAATTTTGGGCTTTTTTGGTACGGTGATTAACGATGCTGCCTTATAGCTCCAGGGTACTGGGTTCTGCACCTAGGCTGTGTTATTATCTATTTGGAGCACATATGTTCTTACTATATTTAAAGCTTTTCTTCAGCTATTTTAAAGATTTTCTAACACATCTCATAGAAGAGGCTGATGGATAATTATAAATTAGTCTGATATGAATGAATAAGGAAATGTGTTGGACTGGCATCCTATCTAAGGTTGACCTCTGCCATGTAAATGACCATCATTCTTCTTCCAGTTCATTTCAGCTACCACTGATGACATAACGAAGAGTGTGGTTTAGAAAATGGAGGAAAGGATGTTTAAGTTTCATTTTCATATTTTCCGTAATACTAGTGTAAAATGTCCAAATAGATCTTCATAATTTACAAAAAGCTAGTCCCCTGGCTTAGTTGTTACATCTGTTCTGTTTAGATAATATACTATAATTACCAGTACTGCTACATTTTGAACATGTTTGTTGAACCAAATTAAATTTCATAAACCTAATGCGATAGAAAGAGGCCATCCTGGAAAAATCAATGCACCATGTGAGGCAAAAAGGTAAAAAAAAATTGTGCGCTTATTGGTGAAATTACACAACCTAGTGATGAACAAGTGGAGAACATCAGGTGTGAAATTAACAAAAATATCAAACCAACAGTTTCTTGCAGTCTGATGCAAAACACTTTGGGTAGGCTGACTTATGCACTTGCCCACTGCTTCACTTGCCTCACTCCTTTACTGTTGTATTTCACTATATCCTCTTCCTATCAGTTGTGCTTTTGCTCCAGTTCACCTCGCACCACTAGTTGGCTTCTAGCACGTATTCAGTGGGTCTTGAACTACTTCTAGAATCTCTGGAGATCCTACTTTTGCTTTAGCAACACTACACTGTACCTCTAACTACCAGTTCCTTGTGTCCCAGGACTCCTGACATTTTAAAGCACTGTATCTCCACTGCAGTTGTTCAGTTTCTCATTCCTATGAAGAGTTAGATCTGTCTTTCATATTCTTAATGGGGGCCATTTATCCATTAGAAGATGACAGCAAAATATTGGCGTCTTCCCTTGACATAAACCAAAAATTGGAAGCTTAGCCCCAGCTTGCCCAGTTAGTAACCATGTGGAGATCCTGCACCCCTTTTTCAATTCCTCTCTCAGTCACAAGTATTCATGTTGCTTGCTGGGCTGCATGTCTTTTAGAGTTCTTTGGGAGCATGACATACTTCCTCTAAGTTGCAACTCTGTTTCTTTTGACTGTGCCATTATCCATTACCTGGGCCATAGGACTGGAGGTCAACATCAAGAACATCAAGAACACCAAGAGCCTGCAAGTGAACCACACCTAGAAAACATCATTCATCATCAGTGGACAGGCTGTTGAAGATGTTGATTGCTTCACATACTTGGGCAATATAGTTAGAAAAATCACTAAAGCATGCCTTGCTTTTATTTTCCTGAAAACACTGTGGAGGAATAAGATCCTTAGTATTCATACCAAGTCGGGGGTATTTTACACAAATGTTAAGTCCATACTAATGTATAGGGCAGAGACCTGGATATGTATCAAGCACCTTGACCACAAGCTGCAAGTCTTCCACACTTTGAGCTACATTATTTGTATGAAAATGTGCTATATAAATAAAATAAATTAATTAATTAATACCTGCCTACGACAGATTCTGTGCATTAGGTAGCCAGAGCAGATTTACAACCAAGAGTTCTGGCAGAGACCCCAGCAGCATCCCATTGTTAATATCATCCAAACAAGGACAATAAAGTGGATCAAGTACACCCTGAGCACGGAGCAGACAAATAGTAACCCCTGGAAAAAAAGAAGACCAGCCCTGACATAGAGAAGAATCCTACAGTCAAAACTCAAGACCATTAGTCTATCCTGTGTAGAAGCAAAGCAGACTGACCAAGATAGAGAGAGAGATGGAAACTTACAGTGAAGACCGTATGTTCTGATTGGAATGAGGAATGAATAACTAACTAACTATTATCCATTGCCCATCTGAGGAAATGGCACATGTAGAAGGCATACAGACCCTAGGCATCCCCTGTAGCCCTACTCCATTATGTACATGTGTCTCTCTGTGTTTTGGATGTCTGCCATGGGAGTTCCTGCTAATTACCAGCTTATCATAGTTAGTCTATACTGTATATTAACAAATGTAAGACAGAAGGTAAATATACAGTCTGGTCAGGTCAAGCTGGGGAGCAAAGGTAGAACCTCTCAACAAAGTCGACACACTGCTGATGGTTGGTCATTAAAGGCCTGGATCTTTGTTTTTATCCAGGACACCCGCAAGCCCAGACACACAGACTACTTTCTAAGTCTCTCAAGAGCCGCAGTCAGAGCCTCCATTGACTTCGTGAAGATCACAGCATCATCAGCAAAGTCAAGATCAGTAAATCTTTCTTCACCAACAAATGTCCTACAGCCACTGGACCCCACAACCTTGTCCAACACCCAGTCCATACAAGCAATGAACAGAGTAGGAGCAGAACACACCCCTGACGAACCCCAGAATCAACTGGGAAAAACACAGAGGTTCTGCTTGTACTCTCCACAGCACTCACAGTACCAGTGTACGGGCTAGCCATGATATCCAGCAACCTTGAGAGGATCCCGTGAAGTCTCAGGATGTCCCACAGGGCAGCTCGATCAACAGAGTCAAACACTATGAAAATCGATAAAGGCTGCAAAGAAACACAATATTCGCATTTGCGCTCCATGAGAACTTTCAGTGCTAGGATGCAGTCGATGGTAGACTTCTTAAACGTAAAATCATACTGCTCCCATCACTGATAGGTGAGTAAGTGATAATGGATCCTATTGAGGATGACCTTAGCAAGGACCTTACCTGGCACAGAGAGCAGTGTAATCCCACTGTACTTGTCGCAATAGGAATATACAGTATTCAAGAATAAAAAACATTACAGTGACATGGAAAAATTCAAACTGCACCATTTCAGCATCAAATTGTGGTTCGATATCAATAGTATTGTTTTTCAGTTTCACCAGGGCCATTCCACTGCTCAATCAATTCAAACAGATGACGTTCCACAGGGAGAACTTGCAACTCAGAGTGAAATAAAGGAAAAAAATCCTTTGACTTCTTACTCACACTATTTACAAATTAGTCCATTTAAAAATGAGCACCAACAAAACTGCTTACTCTCTTTATTGCATTTGATGTTTTCTATTTCTACCATTTTTGCAGAGGACTCTAAAGATACTTACAGGAAAGTAAACTTGATAAGTGAATTTAAGAAGGATTACCTGCTGATCCTCTGTGGAAATATTTGTGCTCTTATATCTGGAATATGCAGCAGGAATGAAGAGGATATACAGCTAGCCAGTAAAAATATATCAGTTTATTTGCTTTCGCAGTCCGATTACAGATTGTACACTCATAATTCGATGTGTATATTACTGTAGGTTCACTGACAACTGTAAGCTGCTCTGCTTTGGGTGGTTGTATGACAGAAAAGGGTTTGTTCCTATTGTGTACTCCAGTGTTGAAAGGGAGATAATATATTGGGAAAACTGATAGATGGATGGATGATTCCTAGCTCTTGTAAAATTGTAATGGAGAAGGTTGATTCAGTATATGAGTTGCTGGAAAATAATATTTTGCAGCTATTTTTTTAACAAGCAATCCATTTGTCTTGATGTGCCAATGTCTTCTTTACTCCAATTATTATATCATCCTACTTAAATATTGATATACTAATTTTATCACATATTAATTTATAATGTTTATTTTATAGTAGTAGGATGAATGATGAACTGTCACTATAGTTTGGAAGCTATAGTACAATTAATGCAGATAACAATAAGTATTTTATGGGACTTCAGTTAAAATTGACTTTTCTAACTCTGAAGTCAGTATTCTTTGGGGACTCAGCATATTTAATGTAGAGTGAAGTTTGTGTGTTCACTTGCATTTAGTTTTATAGAATGTCTGTGTTGCTAGGGCAAATTAATTTCCCCTCAGCTATCTATCTATCTATCTATCTATCTATCTATCTATCTATCTATCTATCTATCTATCTATCTATCTATCTATCTATCTATCTATCTATCTATCTATCTATCTATCTATCTATCTATCTATCTATCTATCTATCTATCTATCTATCTATCTATCTATCTATCCATGACTGGTGACATGTTGGCTAGCTCATGCAAGTAAGAATTTCACTTAAGGTCGCTTCTTCCTGAGCTTATTATTTAATCTTGAGCAAGTCACTTAAGCTGTATGTTGCTTTGCATAAATGGATCAGTAATATTTACAATTGCTGTATGTAAGATTGATGTTAATATGATTTATGTGGATGAGTAAGATCAAGATGACACATTTTTTCATCAACTGCTATAATAGCAATAAAAAGGGTTTGTCCTTTGGGACCCTAACACTTCTTGTTTCTCTTTTTCTCTTATTTTTCACATGATCAAATATGGCCCCAGCTTGCTCAGTTACTGGAAATGTGGAGCATTACTGAACTTGGAATGTTCTAGAAATCAATAGAACTTAAAAAATAACTCTTGTTCATTCATAAACGGATATTCCTCTGGTAAACAAAACAGGCTAGTGTTTTGTATTTTATAAATAGAAGAAATATACTATATATCCCAAACCATTCTAAACAATAAATTCAATAAATACAATGCTCTATGTGCTTTATTTTCCCTGTCTGTTCAAACCCTATCATTTAAATTGTTTTGTAGTGTTCAGAGGATGTAGGGAAGCTTATTAAAATTACATTTTCAGAGGTCATTTGGCCCCTAAGGCAACTTCAGCAACACATTTTTTTCATCATATATTTAGAGGAGTTATCTAATTTCAGCATGAAAATGGAATTTGACAGGAAAGACCTTGAGTATCAAAGATTAAATCAATACCTTAGGTGATTTGGTGTTGAGCTGGATAAATAAACTTTCTTAATATATTGCATTCTCATCCTTCTGTCCCAGTCTTGAACTCTGCAAATTCCTAAATTAGATGGAACAAAATCTAGGAGATTTTTTGACTTTTTGATCTTTGTGATTTGAATACAACTCAGTGTTTTGCATATCCTGAAGTATGATTTGAAATGCATTCACCATTCCCTGGTGATAAAGTTAATAATGAAATTAAATATTCTCCACATTTTACTGTTATACCCATAGATTTATTGTGCTAGGCTGCCTTCACACTAAATGATTTTGTTTTTGGATACACCAGGTCTTGCCATGTAAGTATCATGTAAATGTGGACAATCTTATTAAAATCAAGCAGGCAGCCACCAAAAATGATATAAACTGTTCAAAAAAATTAAAGGAACACTTAGAAAACACATCAGATCTTAATGGGAAAAAAAATCATGCTGGATATCCATACTGATATGGACTGGCTAATGTGTTAGGAATGAAAGGATGCCATATCATTTGATGGAAATGAAAATTATCATCCTACAGAGGGCTGAATTGAAATAATGTCATAATGTCAAAGAGGTGTTCTATGGGATTTAGGTCAGGCGAGCATGGGAGCCAGTCAATGGTATCAATTGGTATCAACTGCCTGCATACAATCGCCACATGAGGCTGGGCATTGTCATGCACCAGGATGAACCCAGGACCCACTGCAACAGAATAGGGTCTGACAATGGGTCCAAGGATTTCATCCCGATACCTAATGGCAGTCAAGGTGCTGTTTTCTAGCCTGTAGAGGTCTATGCATCCCTCCATGGATATGCCTTCCCAGACCATCACTGGCCCACCACCAAACCGGTCATGCTGAATGATGTTACAGGCAGCATAGCAGGGTGAACCTGCTCTCATCTGTGAAAAGCACAGGGTGCCAGTGGCGGAATTGCTAATTCTGGTATTCTTTGGCATATGCCAATCAGGCTCCACGGATCCACAGTGCCGGGCAGTGAGCACAGGGCTCACTAGAGGACGTCGGGCCCTCAAGCCATCCTGATGAAATCTGTTTCTGATTGTTCGGTCAGAGACATTCACAACAGTTGCCTGCTGGAGGTAATTTTGTAGGGCTCTGGCAGTGCTGATCCTCTTCCTCCTTGCCCAAAGGAGCAGATACCAGTACTGCTGATGGGTTAAGGACCTTCTATGGCCTTGTCCAGCTCTCCTAGAGTATCTATCTATCTATCTATCTATCTATCTATCTATCTATCTATCTATCTATCTATCTATCTATCTATCTATCTATCTATCTATCTATCTATCTATCTATCTATCTATCTATCTATCTATCTATCTATCTATCTAATCGTATCATATCTTGTCATGGTTTGTGGCATTTAAATATCATGCCAAATTCTACTCCTGTGAGTGATAAGCAAAATTATGTGGTGGCTGTGGGTTACTCTGGGGAACTTTGCCCAGAGTGTCACAATGCCTCCACCGGTTTGTCTTCATCCTATAATGTATCCTACTGTCATCTCTTCCCAAGGTAAACAACACACAAAGGCCCTGTACATGATCTAAAAGAAAACATGGTTCATTGACCAGGCCACCTTCTTAAATTAGTCCACGGTCCAGTTTTGACACCCATGTGCCCATTGTTGAATGCTTTCAGCATTGGACAGGGGGCATTGTGGGCATTCTGACCAGTCTGTGGCTACACAGCCCTCTACGTGGCTCTCTGCAATACACTCTGTGTTTTTCAGCAGTTTCAGCTGTTCTGTTGAATTGGACCAGAAAGGCTAGACTTTGTTCCCCAATAATGAGTCTTGGGAATACGTGACCATGTCTTCAATTCACCAGTTGTCCTTCCTTGAACCACGTTTAGTAGGTATAAACCACTGCATACTGGAAACACACCACAAGACCTGCCTTTGCTCTGACTCAGTGGTCTCAGCCATCACAATTTGGCCCATGTGAAAGTAACTCAAGATCCTTACATGTGCCCATTTTTCCTACTTACAACACATCACCTTCAAGAAATTACTCATCACTAGCTGCCTAATATATCCCACCCCTTGACATGTGCCATTGTAACAAGATAATCAATGTTATTCATTTCACCTGTCAGTAGTTTTAATGTTGTGGCTGAACAGTGCATGTTAATTCCAATTTCCGCATACATATTTAATTGTGACAGAATGTGACAATGAGCTATGTGGTCATCCTTCATATTTTCACTCATCAAAAGTTAATTCTTTTTATTTGAATTTGTTAAGGTCTAGTAAGTGCAGTTCTTGACTTCACTCTTTACTAATGCAATTTCTTGGCAGAATTTCTATATCTGAATTTATTTTTCCATGTTTTTTCAAAATAATAATCTGCTCAATGTTTCTTTTGTGCTGGCCATCTTGAAAAAGAAACATGAAGAAATCAACCACTCTCTCCAAAAAATAAATAAAAAACAAAATGGGAAAAACTACATACGTAGTTATGTATCCATGTTTTATGATATTTTGTAGGGTAGCTATTGATCTGCTTTCATTTTATACTCTATTTCTCTAGGTTTGAAGTTTTCTGATCATTTTTTAATTTTTTATTTTAGTCTTCTTATCTTAAAATTTCAACATAAAGTTCAATAATTTAGTAGTAGTAGTATCAGTGGTATTGTCGTGTGTACAGTGAAATTCTTATCTACCAACATAAATCCCTAATAAATCTACTGAAACACACAAATCTATTTCCAAGTTAGAGAATAAGGAGAAGTGACTGAAAATCTGTTACCAGGATTTCTGAATTCCTATTGTATTCCTTTTTTTCCCCTTTAATTCAATCTTTATTTTGGTTTTTGCAGTGTGTGCATGAGTGTGCTTTAACTGTAAAAGTATAATTATTGTGTCACTTGCCAGCTTCTCAAGTTACATTATTCCTATTTTGTAATATATTCCAATAACCCATCTAAACCAGGTAAATTAGATTTTGATGATTCCAAAACACTTAATTTTTTGTATGGCTTTTCATAACTACTGAAACAATCGACTCTATGTTGAAATGTTCCAAAGTTTACTATGACATTTATCAGTTTTAATTCTTATTGTATTAAATCTATTTTCTGTGGAACTTACAAAGTTGCTAAATCCTAGACAATACTTTGCAACTGGGTGGTGCCTCATAGACTTGGGGAACTATGATCAGATTCCAGGCTGGTCAGTGTCCGTGTTTTTCTATGGTTATTCTAGATTTTCTCTCACATTTCAAAATCACATATAATATATTAGTTTAAAAATTATGATTATTTTTATGTTTGCATAGTGAAAAATACTTATTCATGTAGGAAGTTTGAAAAGAAAAAAAAACTGTGGGTTTGTTTCTAGACTAGTGATGTCACCAGCCCTCTCTTTTCTAGTGCCTTCATGAAAGAGTTTTTTTCATTATTAAAGTGTAGACAAATATGGGTGTTCCCTTTTAATTCAAAGGTATGCACAGGAGTATGCTCTTTGCAGGACTGTCACCCATATTCAGAGCAAGTTTTTAAATGATTGATGCTCTTTGCTTTCTTTTTACAAGTCAAAGACTAGTGTGTTAAACTAATTGGCAGTTCTAAATGGGTCTTTTGTGCCTGTCATTCAGATCCAGATAATGCTGTCAGGCTCTAGATTGTGACTCTGAACAGGACAGAGCTTATGCAGGGGATGAATAGGTGATTTCTATCCTAATTATGTGCTTATAATACTGTACTGTAGTCTTATTTTGCTGTGGTATATATTTTTGAAGGTCAAAGGTGTGCTGGAAGTTATTTTAATTCTCCAGCCTATATGTAATAACATTTATTTTCTTTTAGATTTTTCATGCTAACAAGGGTTTGCTAGGGGTTAGGGCACCATTGAAATGGGCCAGGATAGTCAGAAGTGCAAACTACATCTCAGAAGTAGAGAGAAGGTAAAAGTGGCAGTAGGGGAGACACTGCACATGGCAGTGTGGGAACAAGGAGCAGGGAGCATCTGTTTGGGCAGTTATGCTCTGTATAAATGCTGAGAACGAGTACAGGATTTACTATAAACAATTTTAATTGAAATACATATCCACTCAAACCAATTGCCTCAATTAAAAAAAATAAATGACTTACATAGTTATGTCTCATAAAGGTATGTTACCCATATTTTTTAATGTACATTCTGTGAAGGTGTAGGTATCCAAAGGGAAATGAAAATTAGAAGGTTCGAAATTATTTTGAACATTAGATCAGTCTAGATGAGAATGAGTCAGAAAAGGAATTGAACAATTACTGGCAGGGATGTAGTATGGCATGATATGTTGGAGAGTCTGGAAATGGAGTGGGAGATTAATTTTGTACTTGTAGCCGTGTTTTTATTTTGAATGGTGTGCAAGTGGATTAGCAAGCTTATCTTGTAGACAAGATTTCAAAAACTTTATAGCTAGGTAAACAGAGGCACGTAGGCTTTCATTTTATTGTGCCTCATGTGAAAGCATATTTTGGGAACAGAGGGGGGCCACCAACACAGTTTTTAATTCGATTTCAAATTTAATCATACTTGTCTGAGCAAGCGAAATACAGTAGCCCATGAGAAAGTAGCCCACCCTGTGTTCTTGGGGGCCATGACAAAATCCATCCATCCATCCATTTTCCAACCCGCTGAATCCGAACACAGGGTCACGGGGGTCCGTTGGAGCCAATCCCAGCCAACACAGGGCACAAGGCAGGAACCAATCCCGGGCAGGGTGCCAACCCACCGCAGGACACACACAAACACACCCACACACCAAGCACACACTAGGGCCAATTTAGAATCGCCAATCCACCTAACCTGCATGTCTTTGGACTGTGGGAGGAAACCGGAGTGCCCAGAGGAAACCCACGCAGACATGGGGAGAACATGCAAACTCCACGCAGGGAGGACCCGGGAAACGAACCCGGGTCCCCAGGTCTCCCAACTGCGAGGCAGCAGCGCTACCCACTGCGCCACCGTGCCGCCCCCATGACAAAATAGTGAAGGAAATCCATCCATCCATTTTCCAACCCGCTGAATCCAAACACAGGGTCACGGGGGTCTGCTGGAGCCAATCCCAGCCAACACAGGGCACAAGGCAGGAACCAATCCAGGGCAGGGCGACAACCCACCACAGGACACACACAAACACACCCACATACCAAGCACACACTAGGGCCAATTTAGAATCGCCAATCCACCTAACCTGCATGTCTTTGGACTGTGGGAGGAAACCGGAGCACCCGGAGGAAACCCACGCAGACACGGGGAGAACATGCAAACTCCACACAGGGAGGACCCGGGAAGCGAACCCAGGTCCCCAGGTCTCCCAACTGTGAGGCAGCAGCGCTACCCACTGCGCCACCGTGCCGCCCAGTGAAGGAAATGTTTGATTAAAAAAAAAAAAGTTTAATATGACTAGAATAAAACCCAGATTCCCTACTTGAAAGGCAAACGTGCATTCCATAACATTTCCATTTCTAATCTGAGTGGTGCTGTTCTTGCTGTCACAGTGTTCATAGATCACACTGTAGTATTTCTTGCCAAAAACCTGACTTAAAAGTACCTGTGTGCCAAATTTCAAGTCTGTGGTTTGAAAGCAAAGCTGTGCATAAGGAAGCAAAAATTGGGCTTTAAAAATATTGAAGTAGGTACTAGAAAAGGCAAGGCCTTCTTGACATAAACATTGAAAGTGTTATACTTGATGACTATAATAAAGTTAATTACTTGTCCTTTTTCTATTTACTGCGTCTTTAAAACTAAAAAAGACAAATAGGAGCTCATATCTTGAAATACTTCTAAGTAAATGAAGAATTGAGATGTCACAAGTCATAGCCACAGGAGCAGGGTATCAAAAGTAGGGTGCACAGGGCTTTTGACTTACTGATTGCTTCACGGTGACTGACTTTGCCCTGAAGAGCATATGAAAGCGTTCATCTGTAAAATACTTGAGTGAAAAGAAAAATCTTGTGAATGCACACTCCACTGGACATAACTGTAATTCCCACCTCACACAATTTGAAAAATTGAGTGACCAGAAAAAAAAAGAAAGAAACAAATCCTCAGCATGTTCTGACATGAAATGCAAAAGTGCTCTCCTAAAATGAGAACTGCTAGCATTGGCATTTTGAGAGGATAGGAGTATAATTTTTAACACTTCTTTCTGTAAAACTTCTGGGCTTATTCCAATAGTAATATTTAATTGTTTTGTAGTGTTTTTTACATCTTTCAAATAACGCATTATATAATTAAAATTGAATTAGACAACATTCTATAGTGGGTAAGTAGTGTTGTACCCCGCTGGTACTTGCTGATATGTCGATGATTATTGGGTCTTCTCTGTTTCACATTGTAATTATGTGTATATTGGTGAGATTGCCATCTTAATAGATGCTGCAATATCTTCCTCATGTGCAAGTGTCTGAAGAAATGTAATATACTATACAAAGCTAGACTGGTTAGGGTGTGTGTTTTGTCTTTGAGAGCAACTAATTTTGATGCATCGCTATAATTAAATTAATCACTTCTTCAGTGTACCACTTTCTACAATTTAATTCAGTTACATGACAAAATGTATTTGTCTTTCTTTTTTTGTTGACAAGTGAAGCTTTTTATAACATTAATTAGTCATTAAATTAAACAATGTTTCGGATAAAGGCTTTGTATTTATATCCCAGATGACACTACTTGTATTTTTGGAGTATATATGGAATCAGAAAGCCATTTCTATGAAGCTGTACTGCTTATACATGGAAGTATCCATTTCAGAATTATGAACCTGCAGCCAATATGTTGTTTACAACAATTATATTAATGAACGCTTTGTGATCTCTAAAAGATAAAGAATATTAATAAATTAATCCTAAATCATAAACAAGCATTAGGTGTATGATCAGACAGAAACATTTGTTTTATTTATTCATGGCATCCTTGCTTGTTACTTTCCACCAAATTGGACCAGAGGTTAGTTGCTGGTACCTCACTGTTTCATGAGTCTAGTCATTTTTTATTGTGGAGTTGTACATGTCTTTTCTAATGCTAGTTTATATTGTGCGTGCTAATTTGATTGGTGACTGTTAATGTGCTCTGTATTTGTGTGTGAGCAGGTCCATTAAATCTTGGACTGTTTCCTGTTTGTGCACTCCTTGACAGTGTATTTGAATGAAATAGTTTGTAGGACATGGAGGAAATGACCAGATGTTTAATTTTATTTGTCCTTTGGTGGTAGAGCAGTAATAACATATCAATCAAAATCGTAAATATTTTTCATTTTTCAAAAATTTATTTGCTAGGCCTATATCTTGTCCAGGATTGTTTTTCATTGTACTCACATGGATTAAATCAAGTGGTCTATTAGCATGGATGGATAGATGGAAGAACAGAAAAGCATGAGAAAAAGCAGCTTGGCCCAACTTGGCCCATCATAGTTCATCACCTATCCTTTCCAAAATATATCATGCTTAGATTTTAAGGAATACTCAAACCAAAATTTTTTTAATATGTTATTTATACCTTGTAGTTTTTAGTGATAGCCAAGAAAATTTTTTAATCAAGTTTTCATGCACAATGGAAAGAAAAACGTTTATGATAAAATAGAAACCAGTCAGAGTTAAAGATGTCTAAGATTTGCACTGGGTGTGACGAGGATGGATAGGATTAGAAATGAGTACATTAGAGGGTCAACTCAAGTTGGACGGTTGGGAGACAAAGTCAGAGAGGCGAGATTGCGTTGGTTTGGATATGTGCAGAGGAGAGAAGCTGGGTGTATTGGGAGAAAGATGCTAAGGATAGAGCTGCCAGGGAAGAGGAAAAGAGGAAGGCCTAAGCAAAGGTTTATGGATGTGGTGAGAGAGGACATGCAGGTGATGGGTGTAACAGAACAAGATACAGAGGACAGAAAGATATGGAAGAAGATGATACGCTGTGGCAACCCCTAACGGGAGCAGCCGAAAGAAGAAGAAGAAGAAGAAGATAAAATAGAAACCAGTGGTGACCAATGCAAAACCATGGCAAATAATGTAAAAAAACAGCAATTGAAAAAAGAAAAAAAATTATCACGTAAATTGTGCTGTATAATCCACATCCGTTATCTATTCAAATGCTGGAAAATGTGCAAAATATATACATTTTTTGCTAAAATAATATTACTCCTTACTTCTGGAAAATTCGGCATAGAAGATAAACTGGAAAAACATTTCGACACTACTGTGTGTATGAATTGAAGATCTGCCTGGTTCCCTCATTCATTGATCAAGAGTCCTGTCTTCAGTTCAAACACGGTATTTTGGGAATAATGCCTTCCCTGTTTATCCTAGTTTTCCAAAAGAAAAATGCACATATTTTGGACTTTTTGAGCATTCAAATGGATAATGGACATGTGGATTATGTGACAGTAGTTACATTCATTTTTTTTAGATGTTTTTCATATTGTTTCATGTTGGACAAAACTGGTCACCATTACATTCCATTGCATCATAAATTGTTTTCTCTTGTTGCGCATGAAAATATGAGCTAAAAATTTTTTCTCAGTCTCACTAAAAAGTATACAGGGTAAGTGAAAATTAAAAAAAAGAAATAAATTTTTGGTGGACCGTTCCTTTAAAGGTCTTCAGTTTACTTTACTATATATTACTTAATAACTTATTCCATGTATAGTAGCTATGGGTCAGTATTTTAAAGTGTTAACAGATGTACAATTGTTTTAAAACATATGTTTCATACCTTTTTAAAATGCAGCATATTATAGCCAACATCAGGACAAGACCACAATGGGAGAATATAGCAGTCCTTCACTTAATTACGGCCTACTTCAGCTGTCAAGTCCTGCTTCAGCTGTCAGCTGTGACCAATGCCATCCCACAAATGCCCATCACTGAACAGACACAAAACAAGGCTCCCACATGGCCAATCTTATCAGTACTTCATCCTTGAAGCAGATACTGATTCATTTTCTGTCCCCTTTAGAACCTGTGGCAGGAATCTCTCTTTATTTAAAAGAAACAGAAGAAAATCACTTGTGAGGAGAAGTAGGTTCCATTCCAGCAATTAATAAACACACGGGAAAAGGATTCCTGCATTCACACACCACCCCATTATGGCACATTCTCTGCATCCTGCAATGTCCTTTATGCCTGTGAACTAATGTAAACTGAATGTTCAGCAGTTTCACTAAAAGCAATAATGCTTGTTACTTTTGGCTAATAAGATTAAATCAATGCTTAAAGCATGGCCGGATTTTTATTTGGTGCGTATGAAAAAAGAGTAAAAATACATTGAAAAAGAAAAAGTTTCTAGCACAACTCATTGACCTTTCTCTTTAGTAAATGAAAATATTACTCTGAATTATTCTTCTCTCACAATAAGTTATGTTATGCTAGTTTTGATGATTTTTCTGCTCTTGATCCAAACAGGTTATTTCTTTAGCTACAACTAACCCTTGATTTTCAGTTTCAATTTGAATTATTCTAAACTGGTCCTTGAGAAATGCAAAATGTTGTGCATCTTTCAAGAAATTAATTTTATTCAGTAATGTTATGGTCTCTATATAGCTGTTTATTGGTCATATCATTGAAGCAACACTGATAATACTATACTAAAATTTTCCATTCTTGGTAAAGATTCTGATGTTCTCACTATACAAAGTATCAAAAATTAGATGAACTTGAACTATTACTTTACTCTGTAATATGTTGCTACAAAAAATTGTTCAATAGATTTATACTTTTTAAAATCATTCTTTTTTCTGTATTTTTGTTGAGTTTGAATATATTATCGTATTTCTTCTGTGACTTCTGAAATGTTAATTTGCTCTATCAAGGAAACTGTCCATCAACAGAAATCAGTTCTTAATGTAGATTGCCCTCTATAAGCAATGCTGTTTGAAGTACAGTATGTTATTCACTGAAAGCCATGACAGTGTGAAATTTATAGTCATCTGATATTTTAAGTATTAATACAGATTGTGTCTACTTTTACAATTGAAAAAGTATCTTGGTTTGTGAGTGTTCTTCTTCACTATGGGTTACATACAGTATGTAACTGTTTTATTACACGTATTCATAGGCCAGATGTGAATGTGTTGATAGATCATGGGCACCAAAATTTTTTGTGGAAATTCAGCACCTCCTAGACAATGCAAAGATCAGGATGGTAGGCAGAAAACTCATGAGGTTTCCAAAATGCTAATTTTAATGTTAAACTTCTACATGTACCATTCAGATTATTTTTTCAGTTCATTATAATGATCAGCTCATTATCTCCCCACAGATATGTCTCTCATTTGCTTGAATTTTTGCAATCTTAATCTTTGAAATAAATCTAACAAAATCCCCTTTATAATAAATACCTAGAAAATTGTTAAGATTAAATTTTTTTTTTTTGGATTATGCCCTCTTTTGCAATTGTAACAAACACTATTATGTTGGATATTAGAAAGAAAAAAATTTTATTTCAATTATACCAACTTCTGCAATGCTGTTGGGTACTGTTATTTTTCACATTTCAGTCAATATTCAGTAGTGCTGCAAGGGTGACACAGGCAGGTAGACACAATGTAAACAGAATTGATTAACCACGAGTTGGTGTCTTGTCTTAGCATGTCTCCATCAGTTGGTATGATATTCATGGGCCAAGTGATTTCTGTCTTCATTTTCATTTAAGGTGTGGGGTTAAGTCATTTATATCATAAAACAGATTTGAACATCTTATTTCTAAAACTCAGTAAACCCTTTGATATCTGTTCTGAGAAAATATCAATGTAATAATATTCAGTATTTCTTCATCTTAGACAGTGGGTGGCCCTCTCTGGCTTTGTCTTAAATTGGTTTTAGTCTTATATAATAGGTAGAAAATTCATTGTTAGTTGTAGTAATTGTGCTTTGGAGATCCATGATATTGTATAATGTGTACCACAAGGATATATTCCTGGTCCGCTGCTTTTTTCAATCTACATGCTTCCATTAGGTGAGATTACCTCAAAGCTCAAGTTGAGCTACCACAGCTATGCAGATGACACACAGCTGTATTTATTTACAGTGCTTGATGGTCCTAATGCCCTTGGCTCTCTTACTTGTATTTTGGTTAGGAATCATGAGTAATAACGTTCTCAAACTAAATAAGGAAAAACCAGAAATCTTAGTGATTGGCAAACATGGATATAGCAAAGGTATTAGAAATAAACTTGATCCCTTAGGTTTAAAAGTCAAGACGGAGGTAAAGAGTTTAGGGGTAATCATTAGTCTGACCTGAACTTTAAATTGCATATGAACCAGATTACTAGGACTGCATTAATACCAAAAGTTAGACCTCTTATAACTTTTCAAGATACTGAAAAGTTGATTCACACTTTTGTTGTTAGTCGTCTAGGTTACTGTGATGCACTCCTAACAGGACTACCTAAGAAAGACATCAATTGTTTGCAATTAGTGCAGAATGCAACAGCCAGAATCTTGACTAGGAAAAGAAAACCTGAGCACATCTCACCAGTTTTAGCATTGTTAAATTGGTTACCAATGTCATTCGGAATTGACTTTAAAATACTACTAATGGTTTATAAAGCCTTAAATAATCATCCTCCATCCTATGTTCCCCTACACTCCTAATCGTAGCCTTAGATTCTCAAATGAAGATATGCTTATAATTCCAAGAGCCACGCTTGTAAGAAGTGATGAGGTGGCCTTTTGCTGTTATGCACCTAAAATCCGAAATGCCTTACCAATAGAAATTCACCAGGCTAAAACTGTGGAACATTTTAAAACTGCTAAAAACCTAATATTTTAATTTGGCTTTTTCATGGCTACATTTTGTTGTATTCCTTATAGACTGTATGGGGAGAGAATTATCATATTCTTCATGGGATCCACAATCTGTACTAATCCCCACTATTCTCTGCTGTTTTTCCCAGTTTTTCTGTGGTGGCAATCTGCGACACCATCACCTGATCTAGGCACCTTGTAGCACCCTGAAATGAAGGCAGGTGTCTTAGCTGTCCATGAGACCAACTTCATCAAATCCTATAATGTGAAGTATGAAACCTAAGAGGACTGATTTAGGAACATGTGCCCAGTGGAGGCTAGGTGGTATTTTGGCCTTAGAACCCCTGTGAGATTTTGTTTTTTTCTCCAGTCTAACAGGAGGGATTTTTTGTTTGTTTTTCTGTCCTCCAGGCCATCTGACCTTACATTTTTGCTTGTTATTTAATTCTTTAATATTATTGCCTAATCTTAAGGTTTTTCTTTTCTTGTAACTTTCTCTTTGTCATCTTGTAAAGCACTTTGATCTACATTGTTGTATGAAAATCCATCCATCCATTATCCAACCTGCTATATGCTAACAACAGGGTCACGGGGGTCTGCTGGAGCCAATCCCAGCCAACACAGGGCACAAGGCAGGAAACAAACCCCAGGCAAGGTGCCAGCCCACCGCAGTTGTATGAAAATGTGCTATATAAATAAATGTATTTGCTGTTATTGTTGTTCTTGTCTGAATAATAGAAATGAGATAAAGATAAACACCTGTTAAAACTGAAAGACATGAGTGCACCATACATAGGTGCTGGAAAGGGAGATGTTAATCGTAGTGCTGCAACAACCTTAGTAATGTCAGTGGACACTACTATACTTTGACTAAGATTTTGCTAGGTGGAGGGGGTTGGTAAAGGGCAAACAGAATGCTATACACCTCTTTTTCTTTTTTTCAGTGTGGTTTGCATGTCAAATTTTCTGCATAAAGACTAGGTGATAACTGCCTTTAGTTTTCCCTTACGCAGCAGTCAATAAAAAAAAGAATAGCAAAGCTAACAATACTTAGTTAGGGTATAATACAATACTTAGAGTATGCCCAAACATTGACAGACTTACCCTTTTCTATTTGTTGTAGTGAAATGTTAAGAGTTAACATTATCATTTTCAAGCAAAAAACATTATGAAGAAGTGCTCCCTACTATTCATGTAACAGCTAGCGATACAACACAAACTTTTTTTTATCTCAAACACTTTACAATAATTTAGCACAGGTACAGTAGTTTAAATCCAGCTAATCAATGAATATTTGTTTATAAGAGTACCAACCTTACTTTGAAACAAGTTATTTAAAGTTTGATTAGGACTACTAAACTATATTAACATATCATAATTAGTGCCAGTTATTTCAGTCACAGCTGGCACACTGGCAACTTCACAACTTTCTTCTGCATATTCTGGTTTTCTTCTCACATTTCAAAGATGAGTATGATAATAGGCAATTATAAGTTACTCTGATATCCATCCATTATCCAACCCGCTATATCCTAACTACAGGGTCATGGGGGTCTGCTGGAGCCAATCCCAGCCAACACAGGGCGCAAGGCAGGAAACAAACCCCGGGCAGGGCGCCAGCCCACAGCAGCAATTATAAGTTGTCCCATTCAATGTGTATGCCTGGTGATTTACATGGTTAGGAATCCTTTTTATGGTTGGTTCCTGGATTATGTCAAAAGCTGCTGTGATGGACTCTAGCCTGACACTCCCTTTAACTCAAATTAAGCAGGTAGATGGTGTGACAGTTCAATCACTATTATAAAACATATAATATTATTCTCTTGCAGTGACTGATATAGAACAGGCTGTTTCCTGCCTTGTGCCCTGTGTTGGCTGGGATTGGCTCCAGCAGACCCCCGTGACCCTGTGTTCGGATTCAGCGGGTTGGAAAATGGATGGATGGATGGATGGATGTATTATATGCTCAGAAATAGGAAAATGGCAGGTTGGTTTTCTAAAACAACTCTTTCAAAATAAATTTTTTGAATGAGTAAAAATATTTTTTCAGAAAAAATATAGTAGATATCAAAATTATAGGACTCCCTCTGTCCAATGCATATCATAAGCTCCTCTGGCATAAATAATAGCACAAAGTGTATTCCAATAATGCTTAATAGGTTTGAGGAAAACATCGATCCTCGATCTTCTAAAGTCAATATTTATTTTCTCTCTGCTTCAGTTCAGAGAATAAGCTCTCAAGGGTTTTAATCTAAAGATTAAGGAAGATATGGCAAAAATGATGATTTCGTTTTCAGTAAACCATTTCTTTGATTCTTCTGAGGTGTGTTTAGAATCATTGCCATGTTTTAAGGTTCACTACTAACCAACTTCAGCTTTCTGACAGAAATAACCAGGATTTTGGTGAGAACATTACATTTATGAAAGTGTTCATGATGGCCAAGTGACAGCAATACAGATCCACAACATTAAAGGATATAGTTCAGTAAATAACTATTAAAGAAACAGAACTGTAGAGATGTGGCCCTTTACCTCCATTTTAAGCATTCAAGATCAGACTAAGTATTTAAAATTTATATAAAAAAGGTTCACTTTGAACACAATGATTGTAAAGAAATAACTTTGACCTGAAAAACACCAAACTCATCCTCTAATGCTTTACTTCCACATTTCACTGTGTATATGAGGTTCTTTCTTTTATATGTACAGTATCTGACTTCTGACAACAAACTTTTGACATGAGCTGTGATAGCAATTAATGTCCCCATAGTGGTTGCAGATGTAAACTACTTCCATTAATTTTGTTTTTTGTCAGAAATGCTTTTCTTCTGTTTATGTTTTGTATCAATTATCAGATTTGGTAAGACAAGTTATTTGTCCCTTATGATTTGTCAGTTCATATGGCATTCCTCGGGATGATGGTAATGGATAAAAAAAACTTCTCTCATTTGTTTTACAACAATACTGAGAGGTGTTCAAATAACTAAAATGTTATTACAACTTTAACTTTGTTCCCATTACCCAGTGTATAAGTATGCCACTTTAGAAAATGAATAAGTTGGCAAATCAATATTTTGTGATTTTCTTAAAAATGTAGGGAATCCAATAATTTCCTTTAACCACAACATTTCTCCCCGTTTGTCTCTCTCTTGGACTTGGTCTAAGTTCAATGTCTGGGAATGGGCTTTTAAACTATTGCTGGGGTTCTCGTACACGGTATCATTTGGGTAAGAGCTGCCCTATAAAACACCTGCACCATGAACCAAAGTGCCCCCTAGTGACCCCAGAATTCAAAGCAAGCTGATCTCTATCACACATTTAAATAGAAAGTCTCTAACAAGGTCTACACCTACTGTAAGTTGCTTGCCTTTGGTTTTTGGAGCTTTCTTCTGGCCACTAGCAAGAAAGAGCCCTATGTAAACCCCTAAAAAGGCAAAGTGATCTCCACGCTTGTAGTGCAAAAAATGAATCAGTACCACTGCCTAACTAGCAACTTTGAACCCACTCTAATGGATCTCTAAATTCAGGGCCTCATCCTAATTGCACTTGTGTTGTTCACCTTATTCTGCCGAGTGTGCCCTACTCACCTCCTCGGGTCCATTACAAGGGACCTGTACTCTGCCATTGAGATTCTCTGCATTCTGTCATCTTTCTGCCTGCCTTTCCAACATAGTCATGTTTTTCTTCTACCTACCCTTTTGCCTTTTTAAGACTGACCATTTTGATAGATTATTGACATTACGCTTAGCTTAGATCATTGTAGCTTTAGATACAGTATTATGATACCAAAAACATTTGAAAAGTATATATAAAACTACTTTCAGCATTCAGAACCAGATACACCCCACATACTAAGTTTGATTGCTTTCTCAGCATCTTTGTTTTTATTGGTCAATAGAATTGGCCTGTGACTTAACAATACAAGATAAAACACCACCTATGCTGATAATGATTCCCAGAAAGAGTGAAAGAAACTTAAACATTGACACTCCAGAGAAGCAGCAAGAGGCAAACAGAAGATGGAAATGTCTTGGCAACTTACAAAAACCACAAGGGGACAAAAGCTAAGGTTATCAAAGGAATATAAAATTCTACAAGCTTTACCCATTGTGTGAGCAAATTCAATTCAGATAACCTAGAAAGTGGCTGTCAATCAAGCATAACAGGCCTTGATATATGCATCTCGCTTACAATATGAAATTTCAAAGTAACCCTTGAAACCGTTTCATGTTAAGCAGAAAATCAAAGAAATTATAATGTGCTTGCTTTGTGAACAAATGTTCAGCATTTTATACAAGAGCGCAGTTGCCTTCTGTTACAGCAGTTATTATTTTTTTAATGATTGCTCCAATTTGTTGTGTCAATGATTTTAAGAGATGAATACTGACAGTACTTTAGGGACTTCCAGTTATGTCCAAAACTGTCTTTTCTAAGTTATCGTTTTTGTTTTCAAGAACATTTAAACTAATTGCTCTTGCATAGCCGCTTTTTTTTTTGTTTTGCTTTAAATCTTTTAGTAAAAAGAGACATCAAACTGTAGTCAAAAAGTTTGAGATCCATATTTGTGGTCATGGATTCCCTGTTTATTGACAGAGGGCAAGTGAAAGTTGCTGTTAAACCAAGAAGTAAAATGTTGTGCTTCCTATTACTCCAGTGAGTCTTATACACATCTTCAGGTCACTTAACACATGAAGCTGCTCCCACAATGGTTTTAAATATTTTGCAGTCAGGAAACAGTGGTAATGAACATGGGTTTAATGTGGACTTGGTCTTTTCCTGTCAGGTCATTGCCTTCTTGGCTAAAAAATAAGAGGAGCAACAGATATGCTGTGGTGTAACCACCTTATCATTGACCAATGTTGCAATGTAATCAGTCCCTTCTATGATTTACAAATTGCTCATCTATATTACATTATTTTCTTGTTAATGTTTGGAGCTATACATATTTGCTCTTGGGGTTCACTCCTTTATTTGTAGTAAGCAGAATCCCATGATTCCCCTATACCTGCTCTGTAGCATTATGGAGGAGGTGTGTTCCTTCCTGTTCACTTTCATCTCTCCCTCATTCTGGTGCTGCTGAAGAATGCCTTTCAAGCATACCCTCTACACATTCAGGGCTTAAGTCTACAAAATAGGCATGCCATGGTACTTCTTGTTCTCTTTCACTGAAAGGGCTCCTGTTCCTGTTCTAAATGTGTGTACTTTCTGTCCCAGCCACCACTGTAATGAATAACCTGTTTCATTCAAATTCAAATCTGATTTAAATAACCATCCACCCATTCATCCGTCTATCCATCCTTTCATTTTTCAATTTACTTATGTAGTTCAAAGTTGTGAGAAAATGGTATATATGCTGTCAGCACTTTGAGCTACATTCTTTGTATGAAAATGTACTATAAAAATAAATATTGTTGTTTTCAGCACTAGATGCAGGGCTGTATCCAACCCTTGACAAGTCAAACTCATGTACAATTTCCTGCACATTCATCATGAACTGTACAGGAGAAACGGGGTGTATTTTACTGATGTTAAACAACCTGTTCAAGTTCTTCTAGAAAGCCATTTGTAGATAGGCCTTCCGTCTCATAGCAAGATGCCTATATTGCATACACAATACATTAGGATAATCCTTCTTTTTTCTAATTCCCTGCCATTAAAATTAAGTAATAATCTCTTTTCAACGGTTAATCGCATCAAGTTTGCCACAAGACATCTTAAAACATCAGGACCAACTCATTGAAAAACATGTCAGGAGTGAAAAGTAATGACAATCTCTCTCAAGCAGAGTGCAGATGGGAAAATGTGAAAATGACTGCAGCATTTGAAAATGAATTACTTGTCCCAGAATCTTTTTCTCAGTCAGAGTTAGGTATCACTCCTGGGTGTGACTGATTTCCCCTATACTGCTTGCGTTTGATCCTTTGTCCCCTGGCCATGATTAATTCTTAACCCCCTCAACTGTAGCTAATGGTAATGATTCTCCCTATTCAGTGTAATTTTAAATTAACCAGTAAAGTTACCTGTGAGCTTTAAATGCTTCATCTGGAGCAAGTGGGCATTTGAAGTTCAGATAGCAGCTAAAAAGCAAACTCCAGACTTACAGAAAATACATCTGATCTTTATTTTATGTATTGCCTTTAATAGTAGACAATGTTTCAAAAGTGGGGGATATACTGTATGTATAGAAAGAGTGATACAAAAAGCATAGAGAACATGGGAAAGGAAGAAAATACTTTGGTTAAACAATCTCACATTGCTTGCACCTGAAAAATCATCAACAATTTTGCAGACGCCTTATTTTCATATTGACACCTCCGGTATGTCTATGATTATTATATTTTCTTCAACCAAAGAAACCAAACAGCCTTGTTTTACATCTGACTTGCCCTTTATTTTTTTATATGAAATCAGGCAGATCAGTGGTAAACCATATTTTGGAACATCTAATATGCATTTCTTTTGTGTAAAACATGTAAAATGGGTAGTATGGATTTAACATCTGCAACTTGTTAGTAGAAATTCATTCAATGCAGAGAGGAAATTACAAAATGCAACAAGGGATCTGTAATTTCTTGCTAGTAGAATGTGGATGTAATTTTCCTGTCAGAATGAAACTGGCACGCTGTATCAACTCGGTTCTTTTCATTTACTCTGAAAGAGAAAAAGGAAATGATGAACTGTAATAAAGACCCTTTATTTTTGGATAGTAGAACTTGGATGCGGCAGAATAAAGAACAAGTAGACCCAGCAAACCTTTAATCTTTTATGCTTATTCATCATTTCAACAGACTCATACCCTTGGCTTCCTGGCTAATTATAACAAAAGTGAAGTCCAAGCTGAGTCTGGTGCCCCTCTCCCAACAACTATTCATAATGGATATTGTTCACATTAAGTGCTTTGCCCAAGGAATTAATGCTGACCTTTATCGTTCAATTCAAGATAACGGCCTTATAGGTAAGGCGGTGATGGATTTGGCAGGGAGACTTTTTTTTACTTCTACCTTGAAGAAATATTACAATGAAAAATTTTTATGTCAAAGGAAAATAAAAGAGAGAATGTCCTGAAGCTGATGATCTTTCCTAAGCAGGAAGGGCGATTACTTATAATATCACAGTAAAAGACTTATGAATAAAATAAGGAAATCTTTTAAAAACTCAGTGTAAGTGCTTTGCTGGCAGTCTTTTTTAATCCGTAATAGTGTCTGTATGGCCAGACACCTCAGAAGCTTTTTACTAAAATTTTCCCATCGCCTACTGTAGGTGGCTTATTGTGCAGGTTACCCCATATCGCTGAAGTGATCAATGTCCATGCTTGATTGTTATACTGCTATGTGGGACTTGTTTCACTGCATTTCTTACACATAGTAGGCACTCCTTCCTTGATAAGCAGAGCAAATAACCTTTGCCCTGATCATTTTAAAGGAAGCATTTCCTTAAGGCATTTTGGAAGAAAAGGGATTCTAAAGTAACTATTATCAGCCTCTTTCCCTGACTGTCTCAGATGACTGATAAGAGAACATTTGGAAGTTGACATGTGTTTAGGATAACAGTACTTCACTAGGGAGTTTGCAGATAAACCCTGAGGGATAAAGATGTGTAATCTGCTGGTCCACAAGAATGATAAAAAATAATAGAATAAAATAAAACCATAAAGAAGAAAAAAGTCTCATCACTTTTAAGCTCACCAGTGATTGTTATCACTTAGTCAAAAACAGTAAGCAAACTTTGGCATGCTGATAACCAAGAAGCAAATAAATAAAGGGGTGGGTCAACTGAAAAGATAAAAGTAACAAAACAAAGAAGATTTGTTTTAGTGACACTGCAAGCATCTAAAAAAAAAAAGATCTATTCCTATTGCTAGAGAGGTGTCTGGTAGCAGTGATGGTGGGGGTTGTTCCTCAACTACTTTGGGCATTTATTATTCAGGCAGCCCTGGCATTCACAACATATTCCATATGGTCAGGCAGAGTGCCCTAGAATAGTAGATCACTTCATTTACATTCTGTCCGCTACAAGAAATTAGCAGCAATCACACTTGTTTAAGCTTAATAAAAATCACTTTAGAAAAAATACTGGGGTAAGGTCACCATCTGGTTTTTCAAAATGCCGCTTTCAAATGAGCAAAAACACTAAGGAGTGGATTCCATTTAGCAGTTTTCTGTATTTTAAATGATAATGTGCAGAATGAGTCCACCCACTATGCAGAATAAAAAAATAATACACACCACAGTTTTGTGTCCGGAATAGAACCAAACTGCGTATTTTTACAGATTATTAGTATTCTAAATGTTGTAACAATTTTTAGGTTCTTAAAACTTTTTATTGACTGATTATGCTAACTGTATGCTAAAATATTGAATTTCAGCCTTCAGCTTCATAGATTGAAGTTTTGCTTATTCATTGGCTTATTATTTTGCTTAGAATAATTTTGACAGTTTTAATATGACATGTATGCTTAGATCTTGCATTCAGATATTCAATGACACAATGTACATTAAAAATAAATTTTATTTTTAATTTAACTCCATTTATTTCTTGTATCCCAAAATATTCCTATTAATTTTCTCTATGTCATAAAATTCAACTACAGATTAATTATGAGCAAAATAATTATAGTCCTAAAACACTAGGCAGTGTCACTGAAGGCATTCGATTACAACACTAACAAGTAAAGGGAGGCTCATCAAGTTTCACCTTTTATTAAATGATTTTCTAATTCCTGTATATACATAAATATGATTGAGGGTGCGGAAAAAAAATGGGAATACCCTGAAAAAAAGACATGCAGACAAGATAGGAACATACAAACTCCATATAGGGAGCAATCAGATGCACTAACCACTACATAATTATATATAACTTATTTTTGCTGTTGATTGGTAGTTGGGGCTTGGGGTGCTTCTTATTGCAATACTATACATTGCTCGGCCCACTGACACAATATGCCACCAAATACAATACAGGTAAAATTCCGTTACAACGAACTGCCAGGGACCTAAAAAATTTTGTTGTAATGAGATTCTGTATTTGTTACTATAGTGCTTTCTTTAACTTGCGTCCAGGCGTTTGCAATCATTTCAATAGCTTCTTTCGCGTCAATTTTAATCTTCTCCTGTCTACAAGTTATGCTGATGAGAATTTTTCTCAGCATTTCCTTGCGATTATACACTTTCAGGGTGTGAATGATGCCCAAATCCAATGGCTGAAGCACTGCTGTGCAATTGGGTGGGAGGAATTCAACTCGAACATCATCTAAATGCGGAAGCATGTTGTGAGCAGCACAGTTTTGATCAGAAGCCGAATCATCCTTTTCTTCTTCTTCATATTGTGAGGTTTCTGAACTCTTTTGGGATCCCCCCACCCACCAGGAACATCACGCTGAAGTGCGACCCGAAGCACGATTACAGCGCCAGTGTTAGATTGTTTGTTTGTTGCCGGGGCAGGGCAACAGCAGGGTCACAGCGGTGCAGTGAAGCGCCACAGAAGCAAATCCTAAAAGATTAGGGTTGTGCTATAAGTCCCTGTCTTGCACCCCAAAACACGAGGCTTAGTCTCAGTAATCTAGCAAAACCAGCTTTATTCAGCTTGAAAAGGGAACAGTATGGTTATTTATTGTAGCAGGATCTGCCACTCTCCTATAAACAGACACAGCAGTCAGACAGTGTTGTGACTAGGTTAGTGGCCAAGTAATCCTGCTCCCTGCATTTACAATTTGCCTTGCATCACCCATCGAGATCCTTTCTGTTTACTTCGGTGAAGAGCTACAGCAGAGCTGTGAGCCTGCTGTTGCTCCGGCAATGGATACACAGTCTTCCACAGACACAGTGATCGCACTTCGGGACGCTTTTCGGCATGTTGTCCAGTTGGGGGAGGTCCCAAGAGAGTTTAGAAACCTCACATTTTCTTAAAGGAGTGCTGCATTAATAGGAATGTTTCTTGAATGAGCATCACTTAACCACATATAAACGTTTTTTTTTGACGTCTTCAAATGCAGCAGTTCGCATACATTTGCAACCCGAAATTTTTCTTCTTTTTTTACTCAGTTTTTCAAAAATGTCGACGTCTTTTTTCTTTTTGCCGTAATCGAGAGCTGCAAAAATTGAAAGTTTATTTTTCTCTAATATGAACTGTTACTGTTTTTTCTTGCCTGCCATTTCTATAGGAGGGTGACAATGAGTTAAATTCCAATGGATGTTTTTCAAATGTTGATGAGCAATAAGCAAAAGGTATCACTGAAAACCACCGAAAACAAAAAATTAAACAAAAAACAGTACGAAGAAAGTTTGAAGAAATTAATTTTCTTTTACAATGTTTTTGTTTGGGGATCGTTGCACATAACTGAGCTGCAACCACAGAACTAACTGCTTTGTGGATGATTCATTAAAGCATTTCAAGGTCTTTTGGGCACTTCGTTGTAATGAAAGTATCTGCTGAATGTACTTCGTAGTACATTTCTATAGACTCGTGTCATATGGGGAAACTGTTGGGACCATAAAAATATTTCGTTGTAATGAAAATTTCGTTGTAAAGATATTCATTGTAATGGAATTTTTCTTGTATTTCAATTCTAGACATAAGGTTGTTATGCTCACTAATCATGGCACCGGAGAGTGGCAATGTGTTGCATGTTGATTAGCACATGTAAGTAAGAATTTCACTATATTCTGTACACGTGAGAGTAATGACCGTATAAACCTATAAAGGCCTCCCAGATTTGTGTTTGAGCTCTTAATGTAAACAGAATTTATAATTTATTGTAAGGCTCCTTACACTTTTTGTAATAGTGCAGGGCATAACCAGGCATGAAAGTGCAGTGCATTCAGAGGTGCATGAGGCATTTGAGAGCATGTAGAACTGCAAAGAAGGGATCGTGGAAGGTCGGGACAGTGTTGGGAGTGGGCTAAGGAAGGATACACCAATTTCGATGTAGGAAGCAACAGTCCTTGCTTTGACTACAAAATACTTTAAACAATTCCATAAATGAATTTTCTAGGGGTAATTTCGTGAAACTGTATGAGAAACAAAACTCTGCTGTTTTGTTCATCACTACTATTCAGAGTATGTGTGTATCCAAGCTCATGGTCTCCCTCAGGATCTTTAACTACTGTATGATCCACGTGTTTTATACAGAAATGCTGCAAGGAAATAACAAACTGTTGGAAGTACTTTCAGGTAACTTGTATTTATTGGTGGTATTTACTAACATAGGAGGTGATCACAATCAGCATATGCTGTTTACTTCCCTTGGATTAACATGGCAACATAAGTGAATCTGACCATTGACATAAAGCTGCTTCTGAAAGTAATAAGGCTTAAAAGAGCTAAGTTGCACAGACTTCTCATTCAGAATGTCTGGTAAAATGAAAAATTCCCACCATTATCAGCTTTCCTATACATACAAATCTGAACAATGGAAGCCAGAGTATGCACTTTGTGCATTCTTTTTTTACTCTTTAAAATTTCTAAACAATCAGTAACTTACAAGTGGTCATGTAATAAGAACAAACATGATCTGATTCTAATCACTGCTTTATTGATTAGTGTTGCTCACTAAATACAATATTATTGCTTGATGTTATTTTCTTTTGACTTCAGTGTCAGTGATATCCACATCAGCCAGCAATTTAGTTGTGTGTAAAACATAGACTCACCATTCAGTTGTCCTACACAGTACTCCTTCTCTTTTCTTAACCTGATGGTTCATTCGGACATGCAAACCCTGTCCTGAACTGCCTTTATAATATATGGTGAATTTTTAAATGCAGAGAGCATGTCACCCAGTCATGGAACTTAAATTTTGTTTGGAAGAGTCCTTTGCATATTAACAAAAAATTAAAAGGATTGTTCTCTGTCACTAGCATGGCTCTTCTCACTACAGATGGAGTGGTTCAGTTGGTAACCTCTTTTTGACAGTAAGTCTTGAATGCCCACTACTTCAGGTCCTCTCAGTATTAATAGATAACATGACAGCTATGCACCCTTTTTCACTCCATAGCTGTCTCTCAGGGACTTCCATGTTTAATATAGAGAAGCACCCATCTGAGCCCCATAATTACTATCCCTAAGGGCTGAATGCCTTCTGCACAAAGCAATTCCAAAATCTAATAAAAATCAATTTAAACAATTAGGGTATATAGAGCCTTCTAGCTACTGTGGCTGTGACTTTTAAAAATATATGATTAATCAATGACTGTTCATTCCTATAGTTTTAATAAAGTAAATTAAAGCAATGTATTATTGCAGTCTTTTTCAAAAGTTCTAAACTTTACTAAAAAGTACATGTTAACTTATTCATATCAGCCACAACCACAGCATCTTTTGTTGATTTGAAAATGGAAAAATAATCTTGAGCAAAATACTATTGAAAATGTTTTAGTTTAGTTCTGTCTAAATCAATGTTGATTTTTATTCTAAATTTCTCCTTGCATTAAATTTCCGAAACAGCTTATTTCAATATAGGGTCTTTGGGGGCAAGCATTCTAGAAGCAATAGACACAAGGCTGGAACCAACCATGAACAGAGCACCAGTTTAATGTTGTGCACACTCATGTACACCTATACTCACTCATGTAGGAGGGAGCTCTACTAGGAGGTAAAACGACGATCGATAAGGTAAAGTTATATGGGTAAATCAAAAAGTAGATGCAATTTGAAAGGTATGCAATAACTGCAATGGTTACAAGCTGACAAATGCAGCTGACTTATGGGTAGTTTGAACACACGCAGCATAGCACTCTGCCCTGTCTAGCTGAAACCAAGGTCAAATTAACATGAACTCTTCGCTGCGGGATTGAACCATTGTTGAACAACATGCCATAGTGCGATTTCATTAGACAGAGGGAGTGAAACCTGCTGAAATTCACCAAAAGATGTTATCTTGTGCAGATCAGTAAACTGTTTGAGTACTAATCTTGCACAAACTTTATGATATCCCAAGTTATTGTGCACTAAGGCATGTGCAGATACATAGCTTATATCCAAATGTTCTTTGATGAAGGCATTTGCCATGTTGAAGAGGACTTGTGTGTGCGAGGTTGATGGTAGACCAGATTGAGCTTTGCCTGTTACACTTGCTGTTTCCACTTTAATCCTTTCTACCCATTCATAAACTTTTTGTTAAGTCATGCAGTTTCCACTTCCATACTGAGCCAAAATATTTTGGTGAATTTCAGCAGGTTTTCACTTCCTCTGCCCAAAGGATTCTCACTAACTTGCGCGATTCAACAATAGTACAATTCCGCAGCAGAGCGTTCATGTTTATTTGACATTAGCTTCAACTAGACTAACAGCAGAGTGCTACAGTGTGTGTGCTTGAACTTCCCCTAAGCCATTCTAAACATGATGTATTAGGTCAACTTTTGTCTGTTGCATTTGCTGCAAAATTTTCATATTGCCTTTACTTTTGATTTACCCTCGAATATAATATTGATGAGCCTTGTGAAAGAAGGTGATATGAAATAAGCGGTGAATACAAAGATGTTTGTTAGGAAGGAAAATACTGTTAATCATCTTCCAAACTGATACTAAAGCTCCATAACCACCAGGCACGATTTACAGTGTGTTGCGCCATTCCCTAACACTTTCCCACATTATAAATATTCTTTTTTCTGATGCATTGACTCTATATGCCAGCACCTTTTGCCTGCCAGTGTATGGATCTCTCCATGGTGCTCTGTGGAGACAGCAACAAATGGGCTTTTGAAGGCTAAGACACCAGGAATGCCTTGGAGAGATTTTGCATGGCAGGAGTGAAAGAGAGACAGTGAGAATGAAATGGTAAATTTTATATTAGACTGTCACATTGTATTTTATACTATTTTAATTGTAAAAATTGTAAAACATAAAGATGTCTGAAAAAATGTGAAGCTATAGGTATTAATAAAAGGTAGAAAAAAACATAATACTGTTCATTTATTTTGTAAACCTGCTTCACTCAGTTCAAACTTGAGGGAAGATAAAACCCATCTTGACAGCACAGTGTAGGAACCATCCCCAGTCAATTACATATACTGGGCCTGTTTGGAGTCACACATTAACTTAATTTGAATGCCTCTGTGACGTGGGAGGAATAATGAGTACTCGTGCTGACATGAGGTGGCTGTGTAAGCTATTTATGGATGGTGATCAGGCTGATATTCTACTACTGTTTTCTGGAGCTGCGTGGCAGTAGTGCTGACCACTGCACAACCTTATGTCCTTAACATTATAATACAGAAGGACAAATACCTAATTTCACTCAGAATCAATAAAAAACACAACTTTGTGTAAGTTGTGAACACCATTTCAAGACACTTAAAAAGCACAAATGTTTAAATATACTGTATATGTGGTGATTGAACTGGGGCAGTACACACCAGTATTTTTTAACTACATTTTTCTGTGGCTGCGTAATGGTGTTCCTTGTTGCATTCTGTTAGGGTTTTGTAGTGTACCAGCACACATCATGAATATTTTTGAGCTGCAACTCCCACCCAGCCCCCCTCAATTTCAAATGTATGTATCTGTTCGTGCTCAATTAATATTTCATGCTTGAATGAAGAGGACTGGCTCTTGTATGTTTCCACTTCAGGCACTGTTGCAAATGTTACAACTACAACACTAATAGCTAAGAGACTCGGTCACACAGCAAATCAAAGAGGGCGATTAAACCAGCAATCTTGTCTTCCAGAATCTAACTCATTAACAGGTCATCACTCTAATCAACCTTAAATCTATTAGTTATCTAAAGTTGCTTTTTTCCATTGTAGGTTTGTGAATGAATCGACCAACAATCCATTGCAAGACATGCTCTAGCATATAGTCACACTCGCTTATACCAGAAAAGCTTAGTGTCTCCAGAAGTCTGAATCGTATACATGTGTAAGGGAACTAAACTACCCTTTGAGAATCTTTGTGAAGAACAGGCAAACTGCATACAGTCAGTGAACAGACTGGAGCTAAACCGCTGTGCGGTCACAGTGGACAGTTAGTCAGTCAAACCTTTTTTCATTTCAGTATATTGTATGGAGTGTATACAGTGCTTTATATATTTTATTCATATGTTTCCAATAAAGCCGACTTGATTTTGCCACAGAACATCTACTTAAGACAATACTGATACTGATTTTAATACGTTTTGCAGGTAAATGACAATCTTAGGTAATATTCGTTTTTGGATGATCAGCCATTTTGCTCTCTTGATTGTGTACATTATGAAATAAAGTAGAAGCTGTATATAGAAATGAAAGATACTCTTGTGTATTAAAACTAGCTCAATGTATTACTAAAGTTTCCATTTTAATACTTTTAATAAGAAGGAAGCAGAGATTATCAAAAAACAAGAACATTGTCTGAGGTGGCCAAGACAAGATCATAAGGTTTAATTATACCTGTTCTTGGATTTAGTACATAAATCTCCTGATGGCTAAAAAAGGCAAATTATAAGACTTTAATAAAATGTGTTAATAAAATGAATTAATGTAACTAAGCCAGATGACCAGGGTCTTGTGTTAATTAATGATAGTTAAATCAAAGTCCAGAGCTAAAAAGTTACTTTAGTAGATATGGGTAATGAAATATATTTTATCAGATGGTAGAAAGTGAAGATATGTCATCCACTTGCCTAAGATTTCATTTTGTCCAGCAACAGTCATGTTAATAGCTCTATCACTAGTCTCCATTGGTCCCTGATTTTATTCTAAAACATAATGGCTGACCCTGCACTTACAGGGTTAGCCCATATTGTCCAGACTGAATTTTAATTTGCAGATTGTATCAGATACACCGCTGGAACAAAATGGAAAAAAATGCAAAAAAAAAAAAAAAGTAAAGTCCAGCGTTAACATATGGATTTCCATCCAGATGTCAGAAAGAGTTTTACAAAGTAAGCAGTATTACAGCACAAGATGAAAGATGGCCTTGCATGTGTGTAAGAGCAGATACACTCTGTAAAATCAATAGAACAGTACATTGGTGAGGCAAATGAAAAGGCACATTGAGGACACAGAAAAATCCAATGGAATTTCAGTTTCAGAATGCAACAGAGAAAATGTGAGACTTTAAGTTAAACTGAGATTTTGGAACAAAGGGGATTCCACAAATTTAATGTACCTAGGGAGACCCTTTTGAAAAGTGTGGGTGTCAAAGTGAAATGAGCAGTTACTAAAAATATTGCAACAAATAATAACCATTTAAATCTTTCATTTTTCCTTAGCCTTTCTGTAAATTTGTATACTTTTGACTTTTAGTATGATAAGATCTTATTGTCAAAAACACCAAGCTTTTAATATTTAATCTTTGTAATATAAACAAATAAACATGCAATGTACCATAGTAAAGAATTGAAAGCCATTCATTTTATCCATCCATCCATTATCCAACCCGCTATATTCTAACTACAGGGTCATGGGGGTCTGCTGGAGCCAATCCCAGCCAACACAGGGTGCAAGGCAGGAAACAAACCCTGGGCAGGGTGCCAGTCCACCGCAGGTAATGCACACACACACACACACACACACCAAGCACAATTTAGAATCATCAAAGCACCTAACCTGCATGTCTTTGGACTGTGGGAGGAAGCTGGAGTACCTGGAGGAAACCCACACAGACACGGGGAGAACATGCAAACTCCACGTGAACCCGGATCTCCAAACTGCGAGGCAGCAGCGCTACCCACTGCACCACCGTGCCACCCCCATTCATATTAACTCAATCTCAATTGTCCAGAACTGCCATTTAAAGACTTCACCAAATTTGGAACTCATCATTATAATAAAGTTCTTACTGCACCAACTCTGTGGGCACCTAATGCCCCAATCAAAAAAAAACATCAAGGCAGCCTCTTTAAAACACATTCATTGTTTCTTATGGAAATAGTTAGAACATCATTTCTAATCATTTTTAGTGCTACCTAAGTTCACTGTGATATATAGCTCCACAAAGGCAGATTTAAAACTGCAGTAAATGTATCTTCCATCCTTTCAAAATGGCTGATAGAGCAAAGCATAAACTCAGCATGAAAGTCTAAAATACTCTTGAACGTTAAGAGAGATGTGCACGCTTCTCTCAGTTTAACTAATGCCAATATTCATGACTCCACCAAGTGATAAACACTCTGTGAAATTTATGGGAGCATACTATTGCTGGTCATCTAATGTCTGGGGTCAGCACAGTGGTTTAGTGGTTAGCACTGCTGCCTCAATTGTCTAGTATCCTGGGTGGAATTCACAAGCTTCCTTTGTGTCTACGTTGCGTTTTTTCCAGGTAATCCAGTTATTCTCCCACACCTCAAAGATGTTCTTGTTTGGATAACTATTGATTCTAAATTGTCCCTGTGTGCGAGGATGTGTGTGGCTGGGCCCTGGGTTGGCCCTGTGATGGACTACTTACCTGTCCATTGTTGGCTCTCGCTTTTCACCTGATGCCTCTGGATTGGATTAAAAGTGATTTGAGATTATGTTCACTGGAAGAGCAAAACTTTTATTGCTCTCCCCACCCTGAACTGGTTTGTCTTTCTGCTGACGTCAGAAACCATACAAGTAAACATTTTTTCAGAGACCAAATTAAATTAAACCTATACTGTGCATGGCCTTTTTTTGCAATTTTGGGAAAAGTTACTGTGGCGTAAACATAGTATTATGGCCGGCAGATTGCCCTAAAGAAGGATAGGCTGCATGCCTGATTGACAGCAACCTGTCACAGAGAAATGTGGAGCGCCGCATTCCACATGTTTCCTGGAGGCTCTCTTTACATTCTACAAGCTTGGGAAAGTTCCAAGAATACAGGCAGCAATTTATGGAGGAGAGAATTAAAAGAAGCATCATGCTGAAGATAGCTTCTGGTCTTTAGCGGATCGCAAAGAGAGGGCATGACGGTGTGAAAATCAGTCTCACAAATGGGCTGTGCTTTACAACAGGGTAACAGCATGAGGACAACTGCGTCAAGTGTGTTATTTTATAAAGCACTTTTTGTGGGCCACAACAACAGAAATGTGTGTTCAAGGATGTTAAGCTTCATGAGATACGCAGGGACGTTTTGTTATTATTAATGAACCCATTGTTGGGCTTAACTGCTGTTTGGTGTGTACCTCAGTCTTATATCTCAATATGCATTAGAATATTGACAGTTAATCATTTCGGGACTTCAGTGATATTATTTACTTATTAGCCATGTTACCTGATAGAATAAATTTAAAAAATACTTGATGTCTCTCATCCTACATGTACCCTCAACACCTTTCCTCTGTATCTTCATGTATCTCAAACTGTCTTGACCAGCATTTCCTCTGCCAGGTGCATTCCTATTGAGCCTGCTTCTCAGACTCTCTCCTCATTTTTAAGGTGCTTTGCTTGCCCCCTGTCCGTTTTTATACTTCCCATCTTTGAATGTAACTCTCAACATGCCTCCTATGTGGTGACTCCTTCTCATGTGTCTCAGACTCGCACATCCTCTTTCAATTCTGTCTCCAAAACCAATCTGACCAATTAGATTGCTCGTAGTGACCGGACATACAAAGTGACCTTAACATTTTATTATTATATATAGTAGATTTGTGTTCAAATACTGCAAATTGTTTTTTATACCAGTGTCTGGGTTTGGCAGATCATTTGGTACATGTTTATTAAAATGTGTAGTCATCTGCAACAAAAGGAGGTGGACAGAGAGGACAAGTGGCGTAGTGGTAGTGCTGCTGCTTTGCAGTAAGGAGACTGTGGAAGATTGGGGGTTCGGTTCCTCCCTGTGTGTATAGCCCTTTGAGTACTGAGAAAAGCGCTATATAAATGTAATGAATTATTATTAAGAGAAAAATGCCATATCTGTCAAGCTCTGATTTGCTTTGTTAATGACACTGGAAGCATTTTACCATCTCACTCTTCTGTTGATTTTTTTTTAAATATACAGTGATCCCTCGCTATATCGCGCTTCACCTTTCGCGGCTTCACTCTATCGCGGATTTTATATGTAAGCATATTTAAATATATATCACGGATTTTTTGCTGGTTCGCGGATTTCTGAGGACAATGGGTCTTTTAATTTCTGGTACATGCTTCCTCAGTTGGTTTGCCCAGTTGATTTCATACAAGGGACGCTATTGGCAGATGGTTGAGAAGCTACCCAACTTACTTTCTCTCTTTCTCTCTTGCGCTGACGTAGGGGGGTGTGAGCAGGGGGGCTGTTCGCACACCTAGACGATAGGGACACTCGTCTAAAAATGCTGAAAGATTATCTTCACGTTGCTACCTTCTGTGTGCAGCTGCTTCCTGAAGCGACATGCTGTACGGTGCTTTGCATACTTAAAAGCTCAAAGGGCACGTATTGATTTTTGACTTTGTTTTTCTCTGGCTCTCTCTCTCTCTCTCTCTCCCTGCACCTGATGGAGGGGGTGTGAGCTGCCGCCTTCAACAGCTTTGTACCGGCGGTGCTTCGCATACTTAAAAGCCAAACAGCCCTATTGATTTTTGACTGCTTGCTTTGTTCTCTCTCTCTCTCTCTCTCTCCTGACGCGCACTCCTTTGAAAAGGAAGATATGTTTGCATTCTTTTAATTGTGAGACGGAACTGTCATCTCTGTCTTGTCATGGAGCACAGTTTAAACTTTTGAAAAAGAGACAAATGTTTGTTTGCAGTGTTTGAATAAAGCTCCTGTCCCTCTACAACCTCCTGTGTTTCTGCGCAAATCTGTGACCCAAGCATGACAATATAAAAATAACCATATAAACATATGGTTTCTACTTCGCGGATTTTCTTATTTCGCGGGTGGCTCTGGAACGCAACCCCCGCGATGGAGGAGGGATTACTGATAGATATCATCTTTGGTATAGTTTGTAACTTTTGGAGATTTTAAGTATTATCACACCCACCCGTCTGTTGCCTGTGAAGTCATGTGACGAAACACAACAGTTTCTCTCTGTTTGTTTAGCCTATTTTGTATACTGTATTTCTGTGAAATTCTGATGGGGAGCATCTTTGGATCTGGATTTCATGCTGCCTTGCAGGGATTGCAGGGTCATCCCGTACACCAGCGTGTTGCACGTATGTGGAAAAGTATTTTCCTGAGTCTGCAGATTTCTTGAGGTATATTCTGTGTTTTATATGTGGCTGTTGCTATATCATTTTTTAATCTGCTGTCTTGGGACATAGATGATTTATTGTGATTGAAGGAAATAGGGATTATATTTTCTGCAATTGACTGATATGCCTTTTATGTTTGGTTTCTACCTCACAATACTAAATTGAGGTAAGACGTTTCAGGGAATAGATGGATGGATAAAATAATTTATTTCTTAACATTCAGTGTCAACAATATACTACCAAGGATTTAGATGCTGTTGAACAATTACACCAGAGAGCCTTTGATGTGCAGCTGGGAGTGGACAGCATGGGTTGTTGTGAAGTCAACAATCATCTCTTTTGTCTTATCAATGTTAAGACACAGATTGTTGTGCTTGCACCAGTCCACCAATCATTGTATCTCAATTATGTAAACTGACTCATTCCTTATGCTGACGAGACCCACCACCATTGTGTTGTCAACAAACATAATGATGATGTTAGAGCTGTATGCAGCTGCATAGTCATGGGTCAGCAGAGTGAAAAGAAGTGGGCTGAGGACACAGCACTGGGGGTGCCAGTGCTCAGCATGATGGGGCTGGAGATTGTGTTTCTGATATAGACTGTCTGAGGTCTCTCTATCAAGATGTCCAGAGTCCATTTGCACAGGGATGTGTTGTAGCCTAGCAGACTCAACTTCCCTTTGAGCTTTTGAGGAATGATGATGGTGTTGAGCGCTTAACTGACGTCTGTAAACAACATTCCAACATAAGTGTCTTTATCCAGATTTGACAGGGCCAGATGAAGATTAGATAATATAGCATCCTTAATGGAATAATTCAGGAGATAGGCAAATTGGAGAGGGTCATGTGATGTTGGAAGTCAGGCTCTATTCCTAATGGAATATCTACATAAAGTTAGTCTAATAAAGGTAAAAGGGCTATACACTTCTGCATAAACACATGTTAAGCTATGGAGTGGCTTTAGAAATATCACATAGAGTCAGATTTCTCAGACTATTTGCTTGTGACTAAAATATGTCACATCCAACCTTTTACTAGATCAAAAACAGATATCTGTCACTGTTTTTAGTTTTTCTTAGCAGTGCTGTTGCCTTGTGTTATTTATCTTAACTGCACCACTCTGGTCAATACCACAAGGTCTAGGTAAGACTTCATATTCACACAAAACTATCACAATCTAGACCCACACCTGGATTATTTTTTATCAACACTGGTTCTTGGCAACAGTGAAATAAGCTCCATGCTAATGCCACTACTACTTACAGAAATGTGTAGTTCATGAACAGTTTGTTCTTTTTGAACTTATAATTTTAGTAAATCAAATTAATCGATTTAGTAGAACCTAGATAATTCCTTCAATTGATTCATCTATTCATTTAATTCAATTTGCTGAAAAAGTGTCAGTTAAAATAGCATCTGTGATTTGCAGAATGAGACAGATAGAAATGGATATTGATTGGCTGAAAAGAACTTCTGAACAAGCAGCTTCACTGATTCTCTGAAATGAAACCTTCTTCAGCAAAACAGCATTGTCTAGCAAAATTAGACAATGCATGATAGTACTAAAATCCACACACACAGTTATCAAGTATGGCAGCCAAAAATAAACACTAATAACTTCTTGCTTAAGATCTTGGCAATTGATTTTGAGATGTCTCAAATATATTTTGAGGGACTTTAAAATTCCTTCTTGTATAAAATAAATATCAGAAATTTCCGGTGCATTGTAAGGTATCACAGATGTATTGTAAGATATTGGAAGATCATTTGTGTACAGATACAGTAGTGCTGATCTATTCTCAAAGTACAGATATTTTAAAATGCAATGGAAGTCATTTTGAGATTATTTAAAATACTTCTGAAATATTGTAAAATGGACAGGTTTTTAAGTCTTTTCATATCTATCTTGCAGCAAACATAACAGACATTCATTTGTGACACCTCCTATAATTACACTCCTTTCAGTAGGCTGTGTTGCCTGTTGCTACGCAGTGGCAATGCTGACCCTGTCCCATTTACGTAATTAATCATACAGTTTAAACAAGCCTTATTTTACTCCTGGTGATTTTTTTTCTCCTGGGTCTCTTTACTGGTGCCTCCTTGTTTATTAGTCTCTCCCAAATGAATTAATATTTAACAGTGGATATGTGTAATGTTTTTGAGATCACAGAAGTGTATTTATTCTGCTCAGTTGTGGCCTGTTTTCAGTGAAAGACAGGTCACTTGAAATGAATGGTTGCCATCGTGAATGACAGGTCCTAATTATTGTCTTATCTTTTATGCTGGTGGCTGCTCACCAGAAATTGGCTGCTTTAGAGAAATACTTTATGAAGAAGTAGTGCAACTCAAATTATACGGTTGAAAATCAACATGTGATTTATCAGCAAGATGAAAATGTGCAAATTTGTGTAAAAAAAATACAAAAAAATCATACTAAACAAGGAGCCCAGCTTAACAGGGGGCTCACTTATAGGTTTAATTTAGAATTGTATCATCAGAGTGGCTAAAGCAAATGTCTGCTTGTAATGCTGCTCTGTGGGATTGTGTTATGTTTTCCTACCATAACACTAAATCAATTTCTGAACTGTTTTCATTCTAAAACAATTTACATTTCAAGAATTTGATAATCTAATCACTGCGGTGGGTTGGCACCCTGCCCGGGATTGGTTCCTGCCTTGTGCTCTGTGTTGGCTGGGATTGGCTCCAGCAGACCCCCGTGACCCTGTGTTCAGATTCAGCGGGTTGGAAAATGGATGGATGGATGGATAGTCTAATCATTTTTTGTGTTTCTAATACATAACACAAGTTATGCACAAAGCTTTGTTCTTTTCCTAGGATGTTTGGAATTTTAAAGTATGATTTTTGTTTTGACTACCATCTCTGCATTGGCAAAATGTATACTTAGTGTTATCATAAGCAAGAAATTGATAAATCTATTCAATTGTATATATCACCAATACCAGGTTATTAGTTACCATGTAATTTCTGTTGTACGTAATAAAGCAATATAAGTTAGACAGCTTGCTACATTTCACCAGTGAAAATGAAATTCAAGGTTGCAATGTCTAATTGCCCTGTTAAAAGGATTTGTTCTCAAATGTACATAAAATCCTACTGCACCTCTGAGGCTTAATTATAATGCTAACTCACAAGAAGGGGTATTCACTAAAGCTCACCATTTTTATATAAATATGTAAATTAAATCAAACCTTTTTCTTTATTACACTTGCTGTATGCTTCATATTGCATAATATAGTTTTTCTACCTGAGGCTATAGTGGCAATTTTTCACAATGCAACCTGTTAAGACTTTTTCTGCCCGGAATCTATTTATTAAAATCAGATGACTTTTACAATTAATATTGTACATTTGATTTCTTTTCGTTAGACAAGAACACTCTACTCAATTTAAGATGGACATGTATTTTAATCTGGATTGCAGATTTGAGAAATACACCTTGTCATTGATTTTATGGGTTTGTCTGGTCTAGTTAAAGGCAACCACATTGGGGTTCCATTTTTCAAAAATCACTTCCTTTTACAGTTTACATTTTGCTGAGGTGAAATCAATCGATATTTATCTTACACACTGACATTTGGATTATGTGAATACAAGAGGAACAAACAAGAAAAAGTGCTGAGGCAATCAAAGACAGATGCAAAACCATTACACTCTTATATTCCTTGTTTAAAGAGAGTGCTGAAATCATGAAAAACATATTTTTTCACTACTTGAAACAATTCAAAACAGCAAAAACAATACAAGAAACATTATAAGAATAATTTTGGGATCAAGTAGATGTTAGAATGCCAGTCAGAGCGGGTGAGAGGATAAAAGAAGGTCAGAAAGGGGACTCTTCATAGTGGTTCTGAAATGAAAGACTGACAGTGCCTTGCATATGGATGAAATGAGAAAGGCAGAAAACAGAAGGCAAGAAAGCAAAGATGGATTCAACTGTATGAGTAATGCAGCTAGAATTCTGAGCAGGAGTTCTACATCTGAGTACCTTAGTTTTCTGACTGGTGCTTAGGGAGTCGACAGCACAGTGGAAGAAATCCTGGTTCAAAAACTGAAACATATGTAACCACGACTCTGATCACCTCCCAGGATGATATAAAGGACATGTCTCCTGGGTAGTAGGTCTGTTCAGCAACGGCTATGACATACGCTGCTGACACAAGACGAGGAAGCACAGGGTCAGAGAATGTACTTTAATCATGAGTTGAAGGCTGTTTGGTTGTTTATTAAAAACATTTTCCGTGTAGCTGGTTAATAGGCTTGCATTTTATGCTCAATTGAGACCCATGCTGATTTTCAAGCATTTTTTCAGTTTAGTTCAATTCAGATTGTTGTTATCTCCCAAGAAGAAAATTTGCTTTGTCACCAGAGTTATTATTTAGAGACAAGGTGTCACATCAAAAAAATAGGGACAAAAACTCAATGATTCAGCATAAACTGCAATGCTGATAGAATGAGAAAAAAACAAAATGGACAGATGATAATGTACAAGTGCCTTTAAAAGTTACAAATGAGTATGGTTGCCAAAGACTTGGAAAACATAGACCATGATTCCTGCTAAAATGAATGCTACCAAATATTCAAGCATTTCAAAGTGCAGTAATACTTGGTTGATGCAAAGAATTTAGGAATGGCCAATTCTGCCAGTAAAGATGAGATAAAAAAAGGAATTATCAGAGCAAACTAAAGTCAGTGCCTGACCAAATGATAATTATGTGTCAGTGTTTTCAAAAAGTTCAATTTTCTCCATCCCCACTGCTGTGTTTTTTTAAATTTACACACTTTGAATATATATATTGTTTAGTAAATGCATCTTTTTTGTATTCCTTCCACACTGAAATGGCATCTTCAGATTTATCTGGGTCAGTGTGGATTAGGTCACAGATTCAGAAAATGGGTAGTAGCTGGAAATCCTCAGCAGAGATGAACGTTCTGAAAATGGTATACACAGTATATAAAGTATAAATTATAATGGCTTATTTTTGTTCAGAAGCATTGGCTAAATTCCACGTTGTATTACACTCACATTACAGCCATAATTATTTGTTTTATATCGGTATGATTGAGCCCCACCACTTGAGTATTTTTATTACTACCACCCATGTCTTTCATGAATTATTTTCCATGTATCCCCAAACTGCCAGTGTTCAATCCTTTAGCGAATGCTTTTTTTTTTTTTTGTAAACATCAGTATAATAAATGAATGGAGAGATAATAAAGCCTTTGATGTACATAAACATAATACAAACAGGTAAGCTCCATAAGGAAAGTTAAACACCATTTACATAATGATAGAATTAATATTTCTAAAATAAGAAATAAGTTTCAAAAGAGTTTTCTTTTTTCTTTTATTTTGTATTAAAAATGGTTTTGGTAAATTGGACATTTTTGATTGATTTTAAACACTTAAAAATCTGTTTAAATGAAAATAATGGATAAATTACATTTAATTGAAACAGTAATTTTTGCAAAAAATAAAAGGAGATGCTATGTAATTTACCAAAAGTGCATCATTACTTAATTACCTACTGTAATTGCCTATCCATTTCCCTTCAGTGGGCTATTATTTTGATTCTACTTGATTCGGTTTAGATTTTCAACATTGAGCTTCTCCTGGTGTTAGAATGAAACCAGTCTCCCTGTGGAAGCAATTAGATTTGCCTTTTTTCAGCCTGACTCATCTTCAGATGTAGAAAGACAGCAGGACAGGTAGATACTGGAAAGCTGTGTAGGAAGGCAAACGTAGAGATAGCTTTATTAATTCAGAGGGCAGACTGTTTTTAAAATTTTGTTTTTCTAGATATATAGAGCAGGTGCATTTCAAAGTGCTAAAATACCTAGTGTCCTTTTTTGGCTTGTGAACTATATGCATAAATCAGCTCAACAGTCTCTTCTTGGTCCTGCACGGATGCATGAGCCACTGAGCATTAAGCCTTTATGGTATGGCATGTAACATGGCATTCCATTCAAGGTTTATTTGCACTGGTTCCAATACTGCCAGGATAGTCTTTAGCCCTCTACAGCCCAGTCATGGAGTAAACATGTTTGGAAGTTGTAATACTATAATGAGTTAGAATTGTTCAAAAACAAGAGTGTGATCAGGCCTCAAACTAAAAACAGCTGCTATAAAGGGAATGACTGCATTTTGGAATTGTCTGTCCTGCCTAAATGACACTCATTACAGAATAAGATTATAAGGACAAATTTTGAAAAAGGTGGTGCTCACCACCTCCAATATGGAACACTTTACTATAAAAAGCAAATGTGCTTATCCAGTCCACCACATACAAGATAAAGCTGAAAGACAAACTCATCAGTGTAAACAGATTATATAGATACTGTAAGGTATCATAGAAAGTGTATGGTAGCTTTCAGAGTTTAGTGTTGATTACCATTGTGATGTGAGATACTACTGAATGTTACAATATGGGCCACATTCACAAACAAGTGCAGTTCAAGAATATATTTGCTTTATATTATTTTATTCATAACAACATTTAATTCATTTTAGATTTTCCCTTATCAAATTATTTTATTCATAACTACCTTTCATTTATTTTAGATTTTCCTTTACCCAGTAATCATAGCTAGTGACATAACAATGAAAACCACATTGTAGTGGTCATTAAGAAAACGTTTTCTGCACACTGACTTACAGTAAATCTGAAAACAGACATAAGGGAATGAATTTATTATTACTTAGAAGAGATCTGATTGTTAGATGTCATTTCAATATAATCTATTGAAACGTCATTGCTGTTGCTTAACACAGTGTTGAGGATTATTGTGACCAGGGTTCAGATTTATAAAGCAAAAAGAATCCCAAAATGTGCATATGCAATTTTCTGCACAAAACTTCATAAAAGAAAACTTGTGTATATTTACAACAACTCTGACCTATAAATATGAAATATTTCTGAGAAACTGGGAAATGTCACTATTCATCAAGTAGGAAAATACAGGCAGACCAGCTAAGTAGACATATGTGCATAGTAATTCATATCACAAGCCAATATTATAATGTGCATTGATGTGATAAATGCATTAAACCTCAAAAGTGGTGAATATGATGTATAGACTCAATTGTAGCTCCCTTTTAACAGGGCCAGTGTTGCGTGTTTGCACAGAATAGCTTTTTTGATTTTTGATCAGTTCATATAGGCTACCTATCTTCTAAGGGAATGGGACGAAAGGTCAGGAATATCTCAACCAAGCTTCATCTCCATCATTGGTAAAAAATAATCTAACTTTTTTGTGGTTTATAAACATAGACATTGTTCATGTTGCAACAAAATAAAGAATGTTTAAAATCTTTTAGACAGAGCAAGAAAATATGCATGTTATACAGTTTTAAATTTTTATGTATTTATCTGTTCATGTGTTATGCAAATTGTGCAACACTTCATATTGAAGTGGTTGAATTGTTTTTTTTTTCATGCAATGCGTTAATTGATTGTAAAGTTACATTGTTTTAGATAACATTAAAAAAGATGAAGGTGTGCGAAACAATACAGGGCATAAATATACTTATTTGATGATAATGGTGTTCACAAATCACAATAATTATTTTAAGGGTTGCTAATTACTGTATATCATTTTGTTGACAATCAATTGTTTTGAGTAAAAAAAAAAAGAAAAAGTAACACTTTTTTAAATGCACTAGATTAAAATAAATTTAACAGAATTGCTTTATGCACACTTATAACTGAACATAACAGTTATAACCTGCTTATTCCAATTCAACAATGTGTACAAGCCAGAGTTAATCTCAGCAGCATCAAGAGCAAGGCATGAAGCTATCTAGATGGTGCACTAGAATATCACAGGGCCCACTCATGCACCCGTTTGCATTAAAAATGGCAAAATACTGAGCACACATCCTTGGTACATGGGAGAACAATGAGAATACTTCGGGGAAAAATGAAATGCAGAGAATCTGTAGACACCTAAAATACACTGGCCAGGCATGAGATTGAATCCCATAGTATAGTCTGATCCAAATAATAACATGTACTTAAACACCCACTAAAATATTATATAATAGACCATTTACAAGACACAACATGACAAATGTTTCTGAAACTCAATTAAGAAATATTACCAAAATTTATATAACATTTTCAAATAGTACCATACAAACTGACAGACCAAGGCTATATCTGTAGCAGCATGTCAGTCAATAGTCAGCATTACAAACTCACAGACCCAGCTTAATTTCAAACAGCAGCTTTCTCTGTTCCTACATCTGCAAAGATCCTCCTTTGGTTTTTCTTTGGTGCCCCAGTTTAATTTCAGTCCAAAGGAATTCAGCTAGGTTATTAGTTTTTCTAAACTGGCTGAATGTGCAAATATGAGTGTGCTCTGCAACTGACTATTATTCTATCTGTTGTTGGTTACTGTTTTGTGCTCATTGCTACCTTTGCCACTGAAGGAATTGAATTCAGTATAAAGATTATTGGAAGGCTACACTGGGCCAGGTAGTAAAAGAGACATCAGGAAGTATGTGTATAATATGTAATTATGTGTATTCCATACACTGTACTATATCAAACATTTAAACCTCACCGTCTAACACTAAGACATTTAAGTTTCCAGGATATTAATCTATCCAGTAAGGAAGAATAAACTATTGTGAATCAGATCCATCTGCTTTGGTGCAAATGAAAGTGACAATAGGTACACTGGAGAGGCAACAGCAAGACAACCCCCGAAAAGGTAATGGTTTTGAAGGTGGTGGCCACAATTGCTATCTCTTTCATTTGCTCCAAAGCATGTGAATTTGACTCACAATTGCTGTGATATATGCAAGGTGGGTTGCAGCACCCCAGACACAATCATACAGACACAAGTCTCAAGTGCAAATACAAGGTTTGTTACAGTAAATACCTCAAAACAGGCTTCTTCTCTTTACTATTCTCATCTTTCTCTCTCTCTGACTCTACACCTCTCCGGGCAAGTGTCGTTCTTCTTCTGTTTGACCCCAACTTACCTAGATAAGGCAAAGTGGCTCCTTTTATCTTAGACCCAGGAGTACTTCTGGTGCTGTGACATGACCAGTAGGAAGCACTTCCAGGACACGTGGAACCCTCAACAAAGCAGGGATCACAGATCCCTGCAGCTACCCCTGGCAGCACCCATGAAACCCAACAAGGGCTGTCCCATGGGACTACAGTTCCCAGCATGCCTTGTGGGTATCTGTACTGGTAGTGCTGCCCAGGGATGCTGCTACCTAGCATGTTCGGGGAGCATGTAAACCTGACTGGTTTTCTTCCTCTTTTCTTTCATCATACTGGCCTCCCAGCCGGGTATTGTTTCCCGGTTCAACCTAGCTGGAATGCCAGCATATGCTGGCATCTTCTGCCAGCTTCCTCTCTAAGGCAGGGAACAACCCTGCAACTCTTCTTGCCTACTTGCCACTGGGGCCTCCCAGGTAGATAAGGAAAGGGAGTCCAACCTGGTATAGACAAAAGTCACTGCATGCCATCCATTACTATATATACAGTGCCCTCCACTATTATTGTAAAAATTAGTAAAAAGGGTGAGAAGAAAAAAAAATTACTGCTGAAAAAATTAGAAACATCTGACTTTTAATTGAAACAAGTTCAGTCAAAGAAAAACAAAGCCCCTCATCAAGAAATAAATATTTTTAACAAAAACACATGTGCCACAATTGTTGGCATCCCTGCATTTAATACTTTGCACAACCTCCCTTTGCTAATATAACAGCATAACCTCTCTCTTGTGTCTCTTCACATTTGTATCCCAGTTAATTAGGAAGTCATTGATTTCACCTGGAAAGTTCCTATACACTCCAATCAACTTAACAACATCCAATATTATAGGCTAAAAAACAATCAGCTTTTCAGTTAACATTTTTATTGATTTATCCACCAATTTACTGAATCCCCAAAATCCAACCATAGGGTCCAAAGGGACCCAGAGCCTACTTTTAGAATGTATATAAGTGTATGGAAGTAATTTATCTATAACCTAGGCTATATAATATGTCTTGTTTGTAAGCAGCAGATAGATAGGCACAATATACAATAGATGGGTCAATACTGTAATAGATACGGTATGTTCCATTTGTATTTTTCTAACAAATTCTTTCACTAGGCTCTTCACCCCATACTGTGGCTTTGTATGGCTTAGCTTTCATTTCATTTATCCACCCGGTCTTGTATTTTATGCTCTGATATTGTCCCAGGGCTTTGGAGAGTGTCATTTAGCAGGAGCAGGCCCATGTTTCACTGTATACATTACTTTTATTAACTGCCTCATAGCAGAGATGCACATGTAATCAGAGAGCAATTAGCTCCTGCTAATATGCTCAGGTATAATTAATGGAAGAGTAGCTGGAGAAGGAGAAGGAGAATGATGAAACTGAAAGTTGTTGCAGGCAAACCTAATATTGTAGGTGACAGGGAGGGCAAAGAATCAGTTGATGTTCTTATAATTAGATTGTGGTGTAAGGCAGGGCCACCCAGACGATGAGATTGAGTTGAGTGCTATGCAGGCCAGCCTCTAGAGAGACATTGTGGCTACAGATGTTTTAATCAGAGATCAATGATGTTTATCATTATTGTGACTTTTATAGTACAGCAGTGGATTTACTAAAAATAATAAAAACAAAATTTACAGTGTTTTCAAGATCACAAGGAAATATTACAGAAACATCATACTCTTTAAAGTCTTTATTTAAAAGCTGTTTAAAACAATGGTGTCTTCAAATAGAATTTAAAAGATCTGTAAAGCATTTTATTTTTAAAAGAGCTTTGAAGAAATATTTCAAATTATCAAACAAAAAAAAAAATTACAAAAAACTTTTAGATTTTGATTTAGGAAATCCTAATGTAAGAGTTGGGATTTTGTAGTATGGCATGATTATACAATAATTCATCAAAAGACAAAGAGAGAAAATTATCAGGAGCTTTAGGCACCAGAGGGACAATTTTTAAATCAGGATAGCACTTTACAGGCCGTTTGTTGAGTTCTGCCAACACTGGAGTCATGATGTCTAGTTATTTGGACCTTGCTGAGTCACATACTGCTGTTCTCTGAACTTTGTGATGCTCACTCACAGTATAAGATGATACATTTCAAAATCCAGAGCATTTCAGTATAGTCATGAAAGCACGAAAAAAAATCCTTTTCATGTATGTAGAAAAGGAAAACAGTTTTAAATCAGATGTTTAAGAATAGTCCATGAAAATAACTACTACAACCTCAATTATTATGTTAAGAAAGCAGTATTAAATGAAATTAAAAAAATAGACAGCTTTTCAAAGCAGGTCATTTTGTAGTTATTTGGAGACATCTGTACACAGGTTATGGACACTCTTGTCCTCTTATTATATAAAACTAGCGGTAATAGAATAAATTTAGAAATATTTGATATCTCTCACCCCATGATTACCACAGGATTCTTCCTATGTTGTTCCTCTGTATCCTTTTTTGTCTCAACCTCTGTTGCCTGGTGCTCCATGTCTTGATCACATTTCCATGAAGCCTGCATCTCAGAGTCTGTCATTTTGAAACACCTTGCTTACCTTCTGTTTGCTTTTTGATTACCACCAATGGCACAATGGCCACCCTTAGACACAGTGAAAATATCATTTGTATTGTTGAAAATACTTCCCTTCTTTGAATTCATTCAGGGTATGCCTCATAAGTATACAGGCATTAAACATTGCTCTCTTGGAACCTTATTTTCTTTGTTGTCATTGAAATGCTTTTTTTAATTCCTCTTTCGTAAAGAAAAAAAAGTCACAATCAGGAATTGAATTTTGCAATCAGATTTGTTGGAGTGTCCAGACACCCACACCCAATATTAGATATTACCTACTAAACCTTTCCAATTTAGTGTTTCACAATTTTGTTAAATATACCCACCACTATAGGCAATTCATTGACTGTAGGTGAGCCACAGTAATGTCAAGTATATCTGAAAGGCAATAAAGTACTTTGAACTTTCATGATCACTAATTTCTTAAAGAAAAAGTGCATCTCGTACAGTAACTTTAAAATTTACACAGGTAGAGTGGAAACATGTCATGAAAATTTAAAGATAGTTTTGATCGTTTTAAGCAGAGAGGAAACAGCATTTTGTAAAACAATTGTGATGTACAATGCTGAGCTCTACATGAAGAGTCTAGTTTTCTTTCAGAGCTTACAAAATAAATGAAAGGGTGTTCTTGGAGTGGGGAAGCTGCAAGAGTTTGTGATTTTCAGCTCCACTCTGAAAGGAGGTATGCATAATATGAGCAGTTATTGTCATTCAGTACTATTTCTGGTTTTGAATTTCACATCTTGGTACTGTCTGTATTAAGCTTGTAGATTCTCCTCATGCCTGTGGGTTTTTTTTCTCCCACATTCTCAAATATGTGCAGATTTAATTGTCAGCTCTAAATTGTGTGTTGGTGTAAGTATGGGCTGTGTGATGGACTAGCAGCCTATCCAGGGCTGCTTCCAACCTCATGGCCAAAGCTGTTGGAGTAACCCCTGCAGATCTATAGTGAATTTCATTAAATAAGCCTGAGAATGTACTGTTCAGTTAATAGCTGACTACAATTTGATTTTTTTTCAGTGTGAAGCACCCTATAGTTAAAATTCGATTATCACAGGTACAAGCTGAAACTCTTACGATGTCAAATATGACCCATGTTTATTTTTAAAATAAGTAAACGCACCCTGAATTTTATCTGTTCAGGATGAAACTTTGTAAATTTTCCTGCAGTAAAGGAATTTACCCATCCCATTATATGTAAAGCTTTAAAAAAAACTGTTACGTTGCCATGTCTTTTAGAGTTTGTTTTGACGCATCATTGATGGATTTTCTACTACATGTATCTTAGTGCTGTATGTTTGTTCACGACTCATGAAAACATCTTAAAAGTCATCTTTCAGCTCAGAAATGTGAGGGCTTTTTGTAAATTAATCTAACTTTTAAAAAATCCAAAAAGTTTTCATGTCTTTCAGGTCAGTTTTGATCCACCATTAACTTTACTGGATTTTTCCTCTGCATTTACAATAGTTTGTTGATTCACCATCTATAAAAACATATTGAAAGTTTCCTTTTTAGCTCAGATATGGGAAGGCTTTCATCAAAGTGCCCTAATTTTACAAAAAAAAAATATAAAACATTACATTTTTGTACAACTGCTATACATTTTGAACACTGCTGTGTCTTTTGGGTCAGTTTTGACCCAGCACATATTTTAATAGATTTTACTCTTTATTTAGGGTGTTTTGTTTGTCCATAGCCTATGAAAAATATCCTAAACTGCATATTCGCAGTTCAGAAATGTGAAGGGTTTTAGTAAAGTGACCTAACTTTACAAAAATTTTTTTTCTAAATATCATATTTCTGTACAATTGCTACACATTTTTAATGTCATCCTGTCTTTTGGGACAGTTTTGACAACCCCCTGATTGACTTAAATGGATTTTCTACTGCATTTAAAATGTTTTGTTTGTTCACAACACAAAAATCCTGAATATCTAATATTCTAAGTTAAAATACTCTGTACTATAGATTAAGATGGTCAATTAATATAAAATAGGTTTGAGGTGAAAAATGTGATGCCCAGGGTGCCTAAAAGGAAGTGTCATCATCAGGCCAAAAATGCCTCAGTAAGGCACTGCATTATGTTAGCATATGAAAACATTGGGAGGGATAACAAAATGTTGATATTGCTATACAGTATTTAAATATCACACATAGGTCACACATAACTGTGGAGTTGTTGTAACCGTTGGCTTGTAATCCACCCTGCAATGACTGACTGTGTGATCCACAATACACTAAGTAATTTTGACAGTTTTAAAGGCACATCAACACCTGTATGCTTTGGAATGAAGCCCACTATGGAAAACACATTTGTAAAGTTACAATAATATAAAACTGCATTTGTGCTCTTTTGCGCAGTGAATGCAAAAAATTTTATTTTTGTGTTTAAAAACTTTAAAACAGTGGCATTCTCTAGGGAAATTCCTGGGATTTCTAGACATCTGGCTGAAAACCAGTGATCAGGAAAATGTTGGCAGAAACCTTCAAGAGCAATCATTCCCTCTTCATTTTTTTCATCTGAAATCTGAATTATCTCTTCAACTAAATTGAAGAGAATGATAACAAGAGAGGCTGCGGGCTAAATCCAGGGCTGCTAGACATTTTTCAATATATCATCCTGCAATTTTGATGTTAATAATAAAGGAAAATGCTTTGGTAATCCAAATTTCGTAACCTTACCAATAAGCTCACAGCCACCTCCTGCCCTTTAAAACAACAAAAAAAAATTCTGTAGAAAAAGATTGACATTTTGAAAGACAGAACGAAAATAGGAAAGCTTTGTGGCATTTTCATAATCTAAGAGAAACGACACAAAAATGGCAATAATCATTAATCAAAATATTTATTATCCATACATCTTTTTTCTTTACTTACTTTGGGTCAGAAGCATTAGCTACCAGGCAACCTTAAACTGGATGTCATTTCATAGCTGGACGCAAAAATTCTTTTATATTTTCTTGCTGCATGCTTTGAAATATACAGATATTATTATTTTTTACTAATGTTATTGTTGACCAATAGACTTTGGCAAAAGCCAAATATCAAATATTAAAATGGACAATTTTAGGCATTCAATGGAAGTAGTCTTGACTGTTGTTATTTCAAAGAACAATTCTGAATTATTAATATGCAACTTGCACAATTTTTAATGTTTTACATCATGTTTCCAGGAACACTGCTGCATGCTTTAATAACATGGAAATCCCCTTTAGTCCAATTATTCTGTCAGCAGGGAATCTAGGCAGGCTCTCTGTAATAGTTATATTTATGTAGATTCATTTTTTTTAATCATTCAAATCATTTTCCCTGTACAGTCAAAGTGCTAGGCAGCATCTCATTTCTACCGTGCACTGTTGCTTATAAAGTAGCTGGCTTTGAACTGGAGATGTGAACCATAAAGTTGAAGAAAACTGTATTAGACAGCCAAGAGGTAATGTTGCATCTTTCAACTTGCCCATCATTCACACAAAAGACTGGCTGCTAAGCATTTCATCTACTATAAGTATTTGTGTGTTTGATAAAATTAAAAAAAGGCAATTGAATTTCCACACTATCACATCATGTGATCTTGTTTCTTTGTAAAGGTCATTTTAATTCATTCACCACTCTGAAGCTCTTTCCATAGAACTTGCCAGCAATACAAAGTGCTTGTATATAAAGGATTATGCTTACATACTTTAACATCTATTTAAAACAAGCAGTAAATGATTCTTTATAGATTACAGTAACCCATCATAAACCATTTGAATCCAGATATATATATATACATACAGTATATATATATATATATATATATATATATATATATATATATATATATAAATTCAATGTACATGTTGATTTTTTTAAGAATAATTTAAATGGATTAGCACTTTCATCTTACATCTGTCCGTTAACAGAATTTTACTGATGTACATGCTGGCAGGATTACATATTTAGTTTCAATACCTTTATATTTGCTTCACTACTGATATAATACTGCAGTGAACGGTGGTCAGCACTGTTGCCTGACAGCTCCAGCGCCATTGCTTTGAATCCTCTGCCTCGTCACTTTCTGTGTGGAGTTCTAATTTTCTTCTTGGGTCTGTCTGGCTTTTTTCTACATGCCTGCCAATTTTTCATTACCTTTCCCAAGATGTGTGTGTGTTGTGTTAGTTGGCACACCCTATATGTGTGGGTGGGCCCTGTGTACAAATCTAAATTGAGCAGGGTTGAAAATTGTTATGCTATCAGGACCCTGGGACTTTCTGTAAACTATTGACAGATTATTTTATGGTTGTAGTTTTGAGATGCATATTGTTATAGAGGTTTTCAACACTGAGGAATCTGATAAAGTCATTTGTTTTTCAATTCAATGCTTAAAAGTTCGTTTTTGATTTGGGTTCATTTTCTGCCACTATTTGGGTGTTTTATCAAACTCACAGTTTAACTAACTATTCTTTTACTAATTATTTTGCATTTCCCAGGTCAAGGGTACCCAGTCTTGTTCCAGTAGTGCCCTAGTAGCTACAGATTTGCCCTTGTGGCTGGTATTTTAAGTAGAGACTATATTCTGCTTTTAAATGAACTCTTTGGTTGGTTTCAATATTTATTCTCCAATGACTGTACCCAGATGTGAAATTAATCAAATTCACTAATATGCACATTATTATTTGTTATCTTTTCATACACAGAAGTATATTTATTATCTAGCGTGCTTGTGTAATACTTTTTTAACAAAATAATTTTTCAAAATAAGGTGATTTGCAATGAACAAACACAATTGTGACTGATAGTGTAGGAAAAAAAAAAGCTAATTTAAACCTGCATTGGTTCTGGGAGAAATTAATCCACTTTTATGAACTGTTCAAACTGATTCAGATTCTTTAATGCCAACAAAATCTCTTAAATTTTGCGTATTTTTATTGGAAAGCAAAGGACATACTGCAGAGTCCTTTTGAATCCACCAAGAAAGTACAGAAACTAATAAACTAGAAATGAACTAAACCCAGAATTCAATAAAAGACACAAACCAGCCTTCAATCAAGAGACCAGGTCACATCAAGTATATCCATTGGTACTACCCTGCACCTGCAAATGTCAGAAGAGGAAAGCTACAATGAACTAAGAGCAGAAAATACTTCCTGAAAATATGAAATTTCTTTTTTGTGTGCTGTGTACATCAATAAAGTACACAACAGCTAAAGACAATGTAGAATACTTTTATTTTTTATTTTACTTTAACACGCAGCCTAGCATTTTCAAAGTTCCAATGCAGAATCATGGGAGGCTGCTTCCTATCCTAGCAGCATTGGGTACTTGTCAGTAGACAACTCTGAATGGGAAGCCACTCTAGACATTTTCCCTCAAACTTGCTGCCTTGGATAATCTTATTACAATTAGTGTTTATGAGCAACTTCTATGATGTTTAAAGCAGATAACCAGATACTGCACATCTTTGGGATGTTGGGAGAAAAAAGCAAAGTGCTCAAAACAAAGTGACATACATGCAAAGGGAGCACCAACAGACTCCTCACAGGCAGGGACCAAGCATGAAATTCAACCCTAAGACGCTGGATCTGTGAAGCAGCAGTATTAATTACTATGTCACTCCTGCCTTTGTGCAATATTTACAAAACAGATTGTTGGCCCATTTATTAGCCATGTTATAGGTTTTTCAACATAAATCTATATTCACCATATAAGGTCAATATTAGAATAACAGTATTCCATTTGTGGAGGCATGCATAGTGACATTCCAGCTATAGTATTCCAAGACTGGTTGCTGTCTACAAGGAAGTTACTACACATATTCTTTTCATGTTTGCATGGGTTTTTCTCCAGGTACTCTTGTTTTTACTTCTGTGTAAGACTGGGCCTTTTCAGAGTTTTGTCCTGACTTGTACCTGATGCTGCTGGCTGTTTATTACTCAAAATGTAATAACTTGATAGCCAAACCCAACTTTAATTTAACTTCAATAATATTGATTTTGAATAAATAAATAAATAAACCATTAGAAGAATATTTTTGAAAGTAGATATATTGAACAGGAATTATAGCAATGCCCTTTCTTTTAAGTGTCTGGCTTGTCTGATTCCTTTTCTATAATCAGTGGTTCTACAATAGCTGCTGGATAGATTTTGTTGTTTTTCATTTATATTAATTCATTTCTACCTTGTTTTGATGTATTTGAACAAATATATATCCTCATATGTGATAGTGCTATACTGTAATCTAATTGTGCATTTATCCTTGTAGTTTGTACTGTTGTATTGTATTCCTGAGGTTGCAATGATAGATTGGCCATCTAACTCTGTGAAGAGGATTTCTTGTCTGCTGTATTGTGTATTGTATTGTATTTACCCTGTTTTTTAACACCCATTGCATGCCTAACCTACTTGGAAGGGGTTCTCTTTCTGAACTGCCTTTACCAAGATTTCTTCCAAACGTTAAAGCCCATTGAGACATTCCTTGTATTATTCTGGGCTATACAAGAAGTAAATTATTGTTGCTGTTAAGCATCCAAACTGTGGCTTGTAGTTTAGTCCCCACCAGTGACTCATTATGTGACCCTAAACAAGCATTTTAGCAAATGTGTTCCAGCTATAGAAATATTAGACAACAATGAGATGGCAGAGAGACAGCTGGAGATCTGGGCTGAACCCAGTGGGTTATAAGAGGAAAATGAGAGGAGGACCTGTGCATCCTCAGCATAGAGAAGAAATAATATTGTCTAGGGAGTAAATGTAGAGTGAAGAGATAAGTGGCCTCAACACTGATTCTTGACGCACACTTGTGGAGAATTTCTGCAGAGAAGACAAAGGATTTAGACCAGGAGACACCAAAGGATTTCTCAGAAAGGCAGCACTTGAACCAGTCCGAAGTTTTAGTGGATTCACTAGACAAGTGGATTAACTACATCAAACTACACTCAAGAAATTCCTGAGAACAGGTCAGAACCAGAAGGCACAATGGGCTGGTTGGCAAGAGGTTGAGTAGGCCTTCATCACACTTACCAAATCACAGATTTAAGTATAAAACACATAAAAAAGACCTATATTACATTGAAATCAACTATGTAAATTAAAAATTCTTGTTAATTTATATTACTGTTATTTTTAGGACTCTCAATTGTTTACTTCTGAATAAATTGCTTTAAGTTTGATAAACCTGTTTTGACATTTAAATCTGGATTTGAGCAAACTTAGTGACCTTCTGTCAAAAGTGGCAATTAGTTTTTGTTATTTTGGAATTGAATGTAGCTACAGTAGTTAAAAAATAAAATAAATAAATAAAAATAAACTGCCATTTTGTATTTAGCCATCCTTTTGCATAATCACAAGTGGTGAAATAAAGCTGTGTCTATTACTGTTCATCTGTAAGACAGGAAATAAGATGCAGATTACTAGTGTTAATATCAGCAGGTTTGTCAGTTCTAGATAACATGCACACTGTGGTATATCTGTACTTCCTTCATTTCAAAACATAATCAAATAAAAAAGTGATTTTTTTATTTAATTGCTAGGTTTTAAGGAAATTGTATGTAAATAAAGTCAGGACTAGATATACACTGTGTGAACTATTCAACTAACCCTAAGAAGAAATATAAGTGGACACAAAAATATGTATATATTAGTACACATTTTTTCTGCGTCATAGAAGTATAAACTCTTGATTCAAGTTCTTTTTCAAATGTATTAGTCTATCATTTCCAGCATATAGTGATGTCATGTAGTTTTTTTTTTTGCCTTTATAACATCTGCTTGCTTTCCTCACAACTCTAAACTTGACTAATTTGACAGCTTTTTTACTCAGATTTGTGGTCATATGCTTTTAATTGCGACTTTTTCATGAGTCAGGTTTGAAGTAGTCTTAAAACATTATTTTGCATGTTTCATATATTTTTAACAGTTCATTGTGAAATCCTTATAAACAGTCACCATAGTTTTTAATTGACAGTTCTAACAATTTAAATCTGTCAGACACATCAATATTCTGAGCTCTGCACATTGATAATAACTTAATGTACTTCAGGCAAAAGAGTGCATCTGTCAAGTGAAGTGCTTTGCTTTATAACAAAAGTATGTTAATTTTTGATCTTCTAAAGAATTTACTCTTAATCTGTGGGGTGTATTACTATCTATAGAGTTGTCAGTCATGTTTAACCAAAGGAAGGGGGATCATTGTGAAGTGTGCAAATATTATTAGAATTGAGGTGAAGTTAGCCTTAATTAAGTAGTCACCTAGTATACTATCTTGAAACCTTGATTTAACATAAAATGTACCCCTGATTTTCT